>NC_060159.1:9840797-9907730 GCF_021292245.1 Micropterus dolomieu
GATCTCTGCAGTTCATCCAGAGTGATCATGGGCCTCTTGGCTGCATCTCTGATCAGTCTTCTCCTTGTATGAGCTGAAAGTTTAGAGGGACGGCCGGGTCTTCGTAGATTTGCAGTGGTCTGATACTCCTTCCATTTCAATATTATCGCTTGCACAGTGCTCCTTGGGATGTTTAAAGCTTGGGATATCTTTTTGTATCCAAATCCGGCTTTAAACTTCTCCACAACAGTATCTCGGACCTGCCTGGTGTGTTCCTTGTTCTTCATGATGCTCTCTGCGCTTTAAACGGACCTCTGAGACTATCACAGAGCAGGTGCATTTATACGGAGACTTGATTTCACACAGGTGGATTCTATTTATCAACATTAGTCATTTAGGTCAACATTGGATCATTCAGAGATCCTCACTGAACTTCTGGAGAGAGTTTGCTGCACTGAAAGTAAAGGGGCTGAATAATTTTGCATGCCCAATTTTTCAGTTTTTTATTTGTTAAAAAAGTTTGAAATATCCAATAAATTTCGTTCCACTTCATGAGTGTGTCCCACTTGTTGTTGATTCTGCACAAAAAACTACAGTTTTATATCTTTATGTTTGAAGCCTGAAATGTGGCAAAAGGTCGAAAAGTTCAAGGGGTGTTCATGAGTGTTTCATTCTTTCTTGAGACACAGAAAGGATCAACAGGAAACAAAATTTTACTCAAAAGCTCTTGTCCATTCTGAGAATACAATTATTATGATTATTATTAGTAGCTTATAAATAGTTTTTCTTACCACTTAAGAATTACAAATAACATCAGAATTCTGGTTTCTTTAGGTCACATACACACACACACTTTCCTATATTTTAGTTGTCCTCCAGTGAAACATTCACAGTCAGGGTGATCTGATCATATCACTTTCATCAAAAACAGTTTTCACTGTACCAAGACAAATTAGCTGTTTGTATCAAACCATGATTTGTTTTCATGCTGAGTCAAGGAGTGTAAATTGAAAATGAAGGAGTATAAATGCTCTATTTTATGTTGTTTGACCTACTTATTGTTTAAAGGGCATGTGACTTCATTGTACTGTGAAATGAGTCACCTCTCAGTACCCTCACGGTGTACGATCAGACTCTCTCAAACTCAGAGTAAAATTAAAGGAAAATAATCTCAGTTTTTTGCCAAATCAAATTTGAGAGCACTTGATGCAATGCTCCAAGCAGGGCATTTGCAGCCGCTCTAAATTATAATTCTTGGGCTCATATTTAATGGCGTGACCGCTTGTAAGAGCAGTGAGATAAAGGAGCAGTGGGGGTGGATCCTCGTGGCATTGTGTAATCAGGACGTGGTGATGAGAAAAGGTCATTTGTGCTAATGCAACATTTTTTATTCTATGAGAAAGACGCCAACTTTGATAGATGATCCAAAGGTCACCTGTGTCATCACACCCATTCTGTCCTGCAGGGTGATGCAAAACAGATCTGATGACTGCCCTCCACACTCTGCACTCCATCAGAGTACAAGAGAGCGAACAGCTCATCTGGTGGGTGGATAAGGGCCTGGGTGGGGCTCTTTCGCTCACATGATGAACAACCTTGCTTGCAACCTTACTCCTAATGTTAACTCATTGACTGAGGGGGAATCCTGCGAGCTTAAGGTTCAGTTGCTTCCTCGCTGACATGTAAGCCATGCAGGCGCAGATTTACGGCCTTTTGATCTGTATCAGCAACTTTAACCGTAATGAAAAGTCTGTGTCCTCACACCCCAAGATGCTGCGTGGATAAACACAATTCATACTGAGCAAATGAATCACCTACTTAATATGCACAGGAGCAGTAATCATTATCTAGCTAGCTCATAAGCATTATACTCATAGCCTACCAGTAAACAAAGCTTATTAAATCACTTTTGGTCAATTAACTCTTTGAGAAATGATCCTGAAAAAAAAATATACTGTGAACGTGATGTGGGAAAATGAAGAGTGGCATTGTCTTTTTTCTAATGCCTTACCAATTCATTGCTAAATCACATAGCAAGGAAACTTAAAAAGGGGCATATGTACTATATGTGCTAGAAGTGGAATTAGATGTCTCAATTTAATTGACCTGCTATAATCAACAACATAAGAATGAATATGGCTTAACAGATTTTTCTTGTCTCACCTAAAGAAAAGTGCTCACCAACTCTGAGAAATGTTCTGTTCCGCAGAAGCAGGTCATGCTGTACCCATGAGGGAACTACATATAAAACCACACTGGGAGGTAATCCATCTTATATATGAGCCAGTATTACAATGCAGAAATATAAGAGTTGTGATACGCGGTGACACTCATTGTCATCATAATTGAATTAGGCAGAAAATCAGCTAATATTCACAAGAATTTCAGAATCTCTCAATCTACTATTTAATTACCTGGAAGGATGAAACAGAAAAAATGAGAAAGCACGCTTTTTGAAAGTGCTCTGGATCTGTCCCACATTGGCAATGCAGAACTCAGTAGTGCAGCAAAGCGGAGGTAATACCCCTTAGAGATGAAGCAGAAGTGCAGCAACAGCACAGTGCACATGTGGAAAAGGTGACCACTGTGCTGTTTAGGCCGTGTTTGGCTTCTCTTTGTATATCTGTCTCGTGGCCACAATTCAAACAAGATCTGATGTCTTCCTCCCTTGATGCACGCTCTTATCACACAACACAGATGTCTGAGCGGATGCCAACGGGCTCAGGTCTGTGATGAGAACTCCTAGTTATGCGTGGTGGCATCCGGTGCGAGCTCTGGCTTCCGAAGGGCAGACAGATAAATTATTCAGCCTGAAGTTTTGCATCAACACGGCTCAGATGGCAGCACATGAGAGGGATTAATTTATGCAACATCCATGAGAGGACAAGTAGATGTCTCAAAGCTATAAGTTGAGTGAGAGGTGCTCATATGTCTGTGGAGAGGCAAATAATGGATGAATTGCTAATTGCTGAGTTACTGTAGACTGAGACATCTTTGTTTTTGTGATGCAGGTGATAACAAAGAAAACAACAAAGCAATGCCTCATGGGCTGTTTACTCCGCCTCTACTCATATTATTATATTGTTGACTTGAGTTATTGTTTTCAGATTATTTTGGTCTGTCTGAAATCTTTTGAATCTTATTTAAAAACACTAATTTAGGGTTTATTAAGTAAAAAAAAAAGATGCACTAAGGCAACAAAGAGTGTCCTAATAAATGAAATAAAAACCCAGCGGCGGTGTTACTGAAAAAAAAGTTGATGTGTTTTATTGTCGAAAGCAATCAGCTTTAATCATCTCAGCTGAACAGAAATTAGTTTAAGCACAACGGGTGTTGATGGCGAATAAATGAGGAGTGTTACTTTAGTGATAAAGCTCCGACGACAGACATGGTCGCCTCCTGTTTGCCTGAACGACTTTGACAATGCTGGCATTACTGAACAGATATTGTTGACTGACATGGGGAGCCCTGTCAGAGGAGCATGAGCAGACAATTAGCATTCCATGACATTTTCCCATCCGTCCAGAAAGCAGAGGTGGCCCTGTAAACAAAGTGCTGTTGCGGTGCATGGCAAGGAGAAAAGGGAATAGAATGTAATGTAAAATGGCATTGTTCAGTGGTTGAGATACCAGGTGCGCATTCTAATGCGGATCTACAGGGCAACCTCTGGCTGGCTGAAACAAAGGAGGGAGACGATAAGGGAGTGGACGAATGGGACATGCAGCAGGATAATTGAAAGTGCTTGGGATTTTAAAGGCCAAATGCTACCAGAGGTTATCAGCCGCAAAAACAATCTGAATTTTTTATGGGAGTAACTTATTATCCGGACAAAAGGGAGGTTTGTCACGCTTCACAGGACACGCAGGATAAAACAAGATCATAAAGGCCACAAGCAAACTTTAGAGTGCCTTTAATGCACTGTAAAATTACTTTTAGCACCTTGTGTGAAGGAACAACATTTGGATTGTGTACTCAACACCCTTTTGAATAAATGTGCTCCAGTTAGCACAAGCCGTTCCCTTCCCAGTAATTGTCTGTGAATTGGAACAAACTCCATAATGTGGTGTTGATGTTGTTGGGGTTTTTTTTGTTGTTGTTATGAATACCCACACACACATACAAGAGATCACCACTCGGATATCAGTAAAGAGGCTTACATCATTGCTAGTTACCATGCAGGGAAACACAAACCTGAAAATAAAGGTGAGAGCTGCAGAATATGACATAATGCGTTTCTGATTGTCCATCCTAGAGCTACAAATTCCCACAACAGCACCGTGGGAGAAAGACACATCGACACTAAACAATATTGTTGAGACAACGAAATGTTTTGTCATGTTGAGGATGCCGCATGTGCTCACACTCACATTGGCGTGCGCCCACACATCATACACAAAACACTGCCATAGCATTCTCTAAATCGGCGGGCAGCCTTAGGAAAGCCCCGAGGCTAAAGCGAGACTGATGACAAAATCTGCATCTCATAAAACTGTAACACTCTCCCGCTGTTCCCTCGGGGTACAGGGCTGAAAAACACCACAACTGGCAGATTCCTCCACTCCTGCTAAAAAAATAACAACTTGCCTTTCAGGAGTATGGACACAGCTTGGACTACAGGAAAGCTGACTATATGTTGGAGAGGGCCTGTTAGCCCCTGGAGCAAGGCCTCGTTGTGTGGAAGGAGCCAAAACTGTGTAAACACATCATCCTGACATGCATTACTGTATTTGTCAGTATTGTAAAAACAGCAAATTGCAGCCTGGCCTTGTAATAACCTTTTATGACTGCAATATCTTTATAGTTCAGTAATAGTTCACAATGGTGGTAAATGAAAGTATGCTTATCTTGCTTTCTTGCCATGGGTCACATGAGAAAATTGTCAGTAAAAGTCAGAAAAATTCAGTCTCATGTTAGTGCATTAAGAGCCAGGAGACGATTAGCTTAGCCAAGCATTAAGACTGGAAGCAGGGGAAACAGCTAGCATGGGTGGGAGTTAGATCAGAAGACTGATTACACACTTATTTCTGTACTGTTAATATGAAGCTATAGAGTCAGTAGACAGTTAGCTTAGCTTAGCATAAAGACTGCAGGCAGCTAGCCCGGTGCTGTTGAAAACAAATGTTTTCATGGCGAGAATGTTGTCAAAATGTTGACCTACTCCTTTAGATTAAGCTACAGCACATTATCTTAAATGCACCCTTTAGAGTTTTGTTGCAAACAAAGTTTCTGTGTAGCCTACATTTAGTGTTACTCACCAAAATACAACGTGTGTATCGGTGAGGTCCAACAAACAGGATGAGTGCTATTCCTTCCTCATATTTGCACATTTTTCTTGAAAGTTTGAAACCTGCATTATTTACATCAATGCTCAAGAGCTTGCAGTCTTTCTCACTGCCTTTGTTGTCACATAGTGTGTTTCTTGACACATTCCCACAACCTTTTAATCAGTGGAATGATGTGAAACCATTTGCTGGAATGTGTATTGCGTCCTTGCACTAGAACAAAGTAAACGGAGAGCCACAAAACCATTTCTTCATGGCATTAATAGTTGTGGATAAATAAATTTAAAAAAACTCCAGATGGAAATTTCAATTATTGACTATATGAGTCCATAATATACCATTTTTATGACTTTATGTTTATTTAAAAAAAAAGTTTGTTCAAAGAGGTAGATTGCTCAGGAAAAAAGAAGAAAAGTTATTTCATGCTGTGTACAGTATCTTCTGCTCAGGCTGCCACTCTATAGGCTTTCCTCATTCGGGGGGCCCCTGCTGGCTAACCTTTGGATGACTTTCAAGTCCTTCCGTACACCATTGTTATTCCTCAGTCTTTCCCTCAGATGTCCTATTTTCGCCACAATCACTTACATGCTCTCAACTCTGAGAGGAAAGCAAGCATGCTAGCTCCTCAGAAGAACCACAAACTGGGAAGTACTGTCAAAAGAACAATTTGCACAACACAAAAGCTTTTGTTTCCCACTCCTTATGTGGGAGACAGGTGGTCACTGCGGGAATGACTTGGCTTTCACTTTGAAAATGTACGGGGACAAAAGTGTCAAGTACAGGCAAGCTACAGAACCAAAATTTGTGTTTAAGCACTAAGCATATACTATGTGACATTGTATTCCATTATATCCTATTCTGTTCTACTTTATTATGTTCTAATCTCATACCGTACTATGGGAAATTTATTTGACACAGCACATAAAATATTCCTTTTCTTTATTTTTTCATTAGTTGCAGGTATGGCACAAAAAATGGGTGATAAATCCAAAGAAATACAGTGAAAAAGAAGCCTGATCATATATAAATATAGAGCACAAAACAGAGAAGAGTGACAGGTCATCATTACAGGGTGTCGGCACAGAACAAGATAAATAACATCACTGTAACACAGCTTTCTCAACAACCATGATATTACACCATCAAATGTCATTATTTTCTGGGATATTTTCAAGAGCGACGATCGGGGGTGGGGTGGACAATTTCGTTGACTATGGCACACATCTTCATCTTCATCTTGTCATCAGCTGCACTGACGGTAAATGACTGGACAAGTAAAATCGGAGTCTGTGCAAGCCTTCATGTTGCTCCTGCCTGGCCTGTGATTCAGAGAGAAGAAGAAAGCCATCGAGAAGTAGAGCAGTGAGACTCACTCCTACACCAGAGACAGTAAGATACCAAGAGGTGGCAGTTTTCCCACTGGTAAAGTTGTCACACTGAGCAGCCATGGCATCAAAATAGCGACATACTGCTTCTTCCCTGACAGAGTAAAATGAGATCTTTGAAATGTGTCTACCTCTTCTAGTTATTTAGTAAGACTGCAGTCAGCCCCCTGTCGAGAAGTCACTCGTTACCGCCTAGCCACTGTGTGAAAGTGAAAGAGACTCGCCGCATTAAGATGGCAATTTTACTTTTGAAAAACATTCACAGTGGTAATGTTTCATGTTTAATATAACAGACATTTTGCTCTTGTTTGAGTCCTTCATAAGAACACTTTTCAGACTACCAAATTCACTTTGACTGCCAATTCTGTCGATGCTGGTCGAGCCTAACTGTAATGCTGCCCCCCCCCCCCCCCCCCCCCCCCCCCCCCCCCCCCCGGCATAAATTCTCTTTGCCAAATCAATACCATGAAAGCAGAGTGTGTATAGTGATAATTAGGGCTACCTGTGGCAATTATGTCATGCTAGTGGAACTGAATGGTTATTCGGGGAGCTAAAATAGCGTGATGAATGGCACAATGTGACAAAGCCCTTCTTAGGTTGAACAGAAAATGAGAACATTTCTACCCAGAAAGAAATGTTGGGACTGTTCCTTTTAGAGACCTTAGAAGCACAAGGTATTAATTAAGCATTTACATGGTGGTGATCATAATAAATTACCAGATAATTATAGCTATAACTAAGTAGGTAAAAATGTTAAAATTATAGCTGAAATTCTTTAAAAACACCCAAGAAACTACATTACAGTTGGAAACTGCTCGGGTTTAGCAGCATAACTGAGCAGAACTTCACCTTCTGAGCAAGATCTTTTCTACTTATAGTTTATAATATTACAAGGTATGCACTTTCTAGGAATTAAGGCAATACTTTGTGTTAAATTACATTTTCTCACAGAGCAACTGGTCATAGTTCTACTCACATGGATAGGTTTAATGAAATTTACCAAAGAACCTGGGGAATAGTTTCAACATACTGCATGTTGCAGCAATTATGTTCAATCTGCAGCCTGCACAAACCCTGACAGACCACATCCTTTAATGCAACAGTACCTCCATTTTAATGGTATTGATGTAAGCACTGGGTACATTCATGCACAACTGCATGATTCATTTGTGTATTCATAAATGTGCAAAAGAAATAACAGATTTTTAAAAAAATGATCTAAGGTGAAACAACATTGAAAACGTCCTTGTTTGTTTCCTTGGTACTCCAAGACCTTACCAAATCCAACAATAGGTTATTTCCTTTTCAGTTCAATTAAGACCAACATATTACATTTATGTTACACAAAGGTAGAAAGTCAAGTGTGTCATTTTATCAGTAAGAAAGGTGAAACTCCTTTCTGAAAGGAAAACACTATCTCTCTACTGCAGACTGCTTCCCTCCTCCGACCTACCAAATGGCTATTGCCTTTTCTATGCAATGAAGATCAACGTGTGTTGTTTGTTTTCAGCAATGTTACTAAAGAAAAAGGCAATTTCTTGTGTTTACTGTGACCAGTACAATGCAATGCAATGCAATACAATACAACTGACCCAAAAACCTTATATATAATGTTCAGTATCTGTCAAAACTACAATCTTTAGCACTTTTTTTGTGTTGACTGAATTCTATGGTGTATTTTCAGGCTGTACTTTTTAGTGGTTTTATATGATTGCATCATATTGAAATGTGCCGTCCACTGTTTACTGCACTCCCATTTACTGCATGGAGGAGCAAAAACATCACAAACTTCAGCTTCATAAATGACTGCAGAGTTAAATCAACACCTTTCTGACACAACGTTAAAAACAAATAACCATGTGTCAGTCAGAGACACGTAATTCAAGGAATTGATGATTTAAAGCAAATTATTATATTTGGTGGAAAAGGGTCTGCTGTTTGAGGGAGCTGTAAGAATCTGAGCAGCAACAATTGCCAATCCTCCCTTAATAAACACATACATTAACAACAGCAACAATATAGCACATAAGGACTAGGCGGTGGTGGGGGCTGCAGCAACAGACAACATTGGTATAACGGTATTATCAAAGTTTGGTGAAAAGTGCCAGGCTATAATAGCCACGCTGTACACTTGCATGAATATGATTGGATGTTACTAGTCATCTGACAGCCACACAGCTGGTGATTAAGCCAGTGATTGGCAAGCATGAGCGAAACAGCTGATGCCAGTCAGTTGATGCTAGTGTGCTCTGCCTGTCCTAATGCTTTGCTCAACTTGAGAATGCAGTATTCATTACTGAACAGTTGAATTAGATTGCAGTACCTATATTATACACATTCCAGTTCTTGCAGACAAAATCTAAAATAAATTGAGACCTTTAAATTTTATTTTATCGTGAAACTGCTTTTGAATGTAATGAATATCAGATCACAAAAAAACAGTAGACATTGCCAGAATGTGTAGGTGTCTTTCTGTGAGGCCTCAACTTTCTGTGATTTACGGAGTTCACAGAAAGTAAGATGTCTTTACTTGTTGTCAGACATTACTTTAACCGCTAACTGTAATTGCCGTTAACTAGTTAGCTCAGTTAGCCCAGCAGCACTGCCTCTCCCAGTGACCCAAAGCTCATGCAGTGTTATTAGAAGTGTAAACACCAACACACCCCCGGTGTCTGGGCAGTGTCATTTTATAGGATGTCTAGCCACACAGCTAACAGCAGCTACAGTTAGCAGTAGTTAGCGGTTACTTTAGAAACAAGTAACGTTAAAGCTATCTGTCAAGAAACTACTCATTCACTACTCCCTATCTAGTGAATTGTATGGAGAGGACATTATAGTGAGCACAAAATCAAAACAACACTTTCGGACACTACTCAATTTCTCTGTGCCGTTAATTACGTCTTTGCTGTTGGGCAATCGGTTGGTGGACTGTTTTTTCTAAAAGCACAATGCATGATGGTATATAGTGCTTGATTAGTGACCATCGGTTGTACACTACTTTTCAAAATGCATTCTGGGATACTTTGAGTCAACTATATAGGGTATAATAATTCTCACTATACATTCGGACAGCTCCACAAAATGGCGAGCTCACTATATAGTCCACTATAAAACTTTCTATAGTAAAGGACCTTCAAGTGGCTGCTGTGAGAAACATCTAATACTGTGTGTTCTGGTGAGAAAAACAACTCGCACAAAATATCTTGGGCCGAGGCACTGTAATGTAAAAACAAACCACTTTGCGCACACATTCAGCACGCAGACTAATCTACAAATACCTCAAACCCATTTCCCCTTGTTAGTTTATGAACACTTCACACCTTCCATAACTACAGAAGCCTCTAATCATCAAAATAAAGCCAGAAAACACTGTAAGAAAGAAAACTGTCACACAACACTGTTTACATATTTCCAAAACTGTTAATCCCCCCAATTGTTCTTTGAAGTAGCTTAGAGGACTTTTATCAATAAATAGAGCAGAGCTGAGTGTGTAAGCGACTCACCAGGCTCACATCCCCTGTATACAAAAGGGCAGAGACTGACACAGGGTGTGTGAATTGCACAGAAATTGAAATAGGATATGGTGAGAGTTGTACTACCATGGAAACAAACAATGATTCCTTTTGCTGTACAATTTCATCCACGGCTCTGGCAAAAGTAGACAATATTTCCTTCACACAGACGAATACTTTGCACAAATATGAATGTACCCAGAATTTGATCATTTGCAGCACAAAAGTAGGATAAAATGTGGTCTGCCATAGTTTTTGAAAGGCTAATACTGATTTAATTCCAACATATACCAAACAAATAATAAGAGGGAATATCCAGGTTTTTTCAAAGGTGGTTATTATAAAGAAATAGTTTGACATTATTTGCTTTGTGCTGAGAGTTAGATGAGAACATCAATGTGCCAATTTGTTAGTCGGGGGGCAGTCACTTCCTGATGTCTCTCTCAAGCTCACGATGGCAACCCTCTCTCTGTACACCACAAATTGGTGTTTTAATATTTCGGGTTTAATACATATTAAACAAACAAAACATAGGTGTTCATTTGTGAGCTGAGGGAGTGCTGGTAGGCAGATTTTGTTACCTTCATACAGAGCCAGGCAAGCAGTTTCCCTTGTTTTCAGTCTTTATGCTAAGCTATACTAACTAGCATTCAGCATGAATCGACCAGGTGCTCAGGGTAGATGTAAAAGGAACAGTTACCAAAATATCTTAAGGAACTCAAATCCATACTTAGTCCAATCCAAACAGTTACGACTGCATGGGGCACTTTGGCACTTTTCATTACCTAGGAGGATATAGTGACTAGGCTAATGGATATTTCATCTGAACTTTTAGTTTTGGAAATTGTGTCAAAGTCTGTTTCAAAGTCAGACAAACTTCATATTCTTGATGTGTCCAAACAACCTATGAAAGTCTGGAAGTTCTCATCATCGAAAGCACACACAAAAAAACATATGTTTTAGTAAAACATTACATCTAGTAAGACTGTAAGAAAAGAACTCCCCCCAGAACTCCATTTACATTCAATGTGATCCACACAGAAATGAAAGAAAACCAAACAAAAACAGAAATGGATAGCAGATAATACCTGTGATTATGTCTCTGTAAAAACATCGTACAGACCATAATGATATTGTAAAGATGCCCTGAAATGCTCATCATTCTGCTCTGTTTTGCTTATTATATTTATCTTCTTTACATGTATCAGTTTCTTATCACACCTATTGTACACAGCTTTATGCTCACACATGTACATGACCCAGTCAGACCAAACCAGGCTTCTACTGAAGAGGCTACATATGCTGAACAACCACAACACCAAACTGAACCTTTCCCAGAACTGCATTCATGAAGATTTCATTTATATTCTTGACTGGGTTCCCTTTGTGTCCTTTAGTGTTCTGGTTGCACTCTAAATATGAATGTAACAAGTAAAAAATGTTCAATTTGCTGTTAAACGTGGACTATTTTCAGTGTTGAAAAGCCTGTGGGAGTAGGTCATGTATGTGCAGAGAAATATAAAATTAATTTTATATGTTGAGACTTTAACCTGTATGTTGTGCTTCCTGTACTCCAACATAAAACATTTATCATAAACCTTTGAATAGAGCTTCTTTAACATTTACAAGTTATACAGTTACCAAATTGGTTTACTTCTTATGCTTCCATCAGCTTTGATACTTAAGCAATGCAAAGGGAGACAACAAGAAGAGAAAAGAAGTTAAGTCATCTTCAACAGAAAAAATAAGAAACAAGACACAAGTCCTCAAAACATTTGTCATAACCAACAATGAACGGAATTTTTCATTTTCTTATTTTCTCTTTTTTACAATACATTTTTTAAAAACCCCGCTGGTTAAGGTTATGGTCTCAGGTAGATCTTCCACAGTCAATCTTCACAGTTTGTGTAAAAGCAGAGAAACATTCTCGCTAGAGTAATAAAATATCATGACTATTATTATGGTCATTATTATCTTTTATTCTCATATTGTTCCATATAAATGGTGGAGGATAGGGGTGAGGCGCATCGCCCCAATCAAGAGCCTGCAGTCCCAAAGTTTCTACTCCCCTCCCTGTACAACACAGCGTTTTATTCAGCAGTTGTTCTTTTCTTTTGTTAAAAAATGCTCGCCCTCAGGGAAGGAGAATTATGGGAAGAGAGAGTGGGGTATTCATTCGACAAAGTGTCTTTATCCTCCTGTATGATCTTAAACTGTCTCTCTGCGAAAAAAAGATCCAGAGCCTTTGCTGCCGCTGTTTTCTTCCAAGTTGTTTCCAAACCTGGTCTGCCAGCACTGCCTGGTCGGCCGCCCTCACATTGAACTACGCATTGGCATAGGCATAGGCGCATGCACACAAACAAACAAACAGACGCTCGCTCTCTCGCTCACACACACACACACACACACACACACACACACACACACACACACACACACACACACACACACACACACACACACACACAGGCAACTGTCCCGTCAGGAGTTAAATCCGGGTGTAGCACAACCACATACTCCCTCTGATCACGCATGCCCTCCCATCAGCACTTGTGGGGCAAAAGAAACATATAGAAAATAGCCCATCAGAGGAAACATGAACAGAGATGTGTCCAATGTTGATTAACACCCAGGCTCACGATTCGGTTTGTAATCTGAAGGCACTTTGTTTCATGGCAGAAAGTAAAGTGGCTTCTGTTCCACAGGCGGACCGCTGACTGAATATTCGAGTCAGGCCTCACTACACCTTTTTCTACTCTCTGCCTGTTCCTCCTCTCCCTCCACTCTTCCTCCCTTTATCACACCTCCTCTCTGCTCTCTTTCCACCGCTCCCTCACATTTCAGCTCCAGAGCTTGAACTCCTCTCTGCCCTCCAGTCCAGCTGTCTGCACCTCCGCTGATTCTTCTGCATTTATTGTTCTGCCACCATACTGTCGGTTGGCCACTTGGACTCGTGAGCACAGTGTTAAAAGATACATAGGCAGCTACAGGGGAATAAGCAGACGGAACCAAATGTTGCCAGAGTCCTTGTTTTTCTACAGTACAGCACCAAGCAGATAAAGAAATGCCAAGGTGTGATGTGAGGCTGGGCTAGAGTGAAAAACAAGTGTCGGTGATTGGCATCTGGTGCAAGAAGATGAAGATAAAGATACACAGAGAAAGGTCTGATTCCATGTATTTGTAAGCAGGGAAATGTGATGTCCTCTTCAAAAAGTCAGCAGTGTCTATATTCTGCCACCTTCCAAAGATATTTTAATAACATCATTAAATTGTACTTGTGCTTTACAAACTGTCCTTCCTCGAAGCTTGTGAACTCTTTCACCAAAGTCCAGGCTTATTCATCGCCCACCTGTCTTTGTGCTCGTAAAGATGTCCCGAGTCCTGCGCCGAGGAGTGTTTTCTGTAAAAGAGGTCTCTTTAAAAAATTTGCGCAGCTTCTTTATTACTTTTTGTGTAACTTTTTTATCACAATTTTTTCTCTCTTTCATTAATTTCGGTCCCTCCGTGGTCTGTCAGGGGTCCCCTGCTGCTTTCAGGATGCATGAATCTTTGGTGACTGGATGCCGAGGGTATAGTTCACAGACGGTGTGTCTGAATATTTGCCTCTGAGATGACAGAGAGAAGGGTCACCTCTGACCTTCCAGCAGGGTCATCACCATGGTGACGCATAGCAGCCATATATGGGAGGATGTGGATAGAGACTTGGAGCTGAGATCTACATAGGAAGAAGTAAAAGAAACAGAAAAAATGGTAGCTGTTGATATATACGCCAAAGGACGAAACACAAACATCTCTACAGGCACAAAAAAAGAACAGATGGATACGTAATGTGCAAAATGTGTTTGACAGGAACAGTTCGACATTTTGGGAAAGGCATTTATTCACGCAACCGGTCAGCTTAGCTTAGCACAAAGACGGAAAACAGGAGAAACAGCTAGCCTGACACTGTCAACTAATAACAAGTTGCAATTTTACAGGAGGTTATGTGCTGGACTATTTCTTTGCCGGGCACAATGACTTCCTGGAGAATCAGTTTACCTTACGGTGATGACTCCAGAAAGTCACTCCTCCTGGCCAAGAAATGAACATAACATAACCCCTCTTAAAACCAAACTTGCTTTAACACTCTGGGTCATGTACAAATTAAACAAACAAGATATAGTGTGTTAATTAGTGAGTTTCAGAGGTCCTGGTGGTGTTTGTTGACTTAGCACTGATCCAGGCTAATTGTTTCAACCTGTTTTCAGTGTTTAAGCTAACTATCTCATGGCTCCAGTTTCATGATCTACAGACAGACTTCGACAAGAAAGCGAATAAATGTATTCCAAGAAATGTCAAACTATTCCTTTAAGTCACAACGCTGTATTGTACGACCAGCTCAACAACCATCCTTGAATTGAATCATCAGTCAGAAGTCACCTACGATCAGCCCTCATGAGATATTTCTAAATGTTACACAAAGTCACGTACGATTCATCATGTGAGATTGAATTCCATGATTCATAACATTATCCTGTCCTGATACTGAGCGGCCACTCTTATAAGTCCAAATGAATTAATTTTGTCGCTTTGAATCATAATGGATCCAAGTGAATAATCATCTTAATAATACAACTTGCAGACCTGGATTACAGACTGTACGTCTCTTTTTAGATGCCTGGTTATGTTCCCCCAATGACATAAAAAATGAAAATAAATGACCTGTTTTCATCTTTGGTATGTTAAACAAGACATGGCTAAGTTTGAGAAGTAAGGACAGGAAATAATGTTCCTACAAACATAAATTGCATCTTTCTCATCCTACCAATGTCACCTTGTCAATGGCAGGCCATTTTCTGTGTCCTGTTTTCAGTTTTTACCTTCTGTTTGTTCCTGCAGCGCAATTACAGTGCTCCACTCAGCCAGCATGGCTATTATTCGTGTGATTACAACAGTGTTGCCATGGCAACCGCATTTCCCCCATGAGATGGCAGTTCAACGCTGGAAAGTGTGCAAGATTAGATCCCCTCTCGTAAATCTCAACCTTGTCCAGGGAGGTAGAGTGAGAACCAGGGGCTGGTTGCAGAAAACACCTGAGGTTTTCTCCTTATGTATGACACTAAAGGCTAAATTTCTCCTTAGCTGAGGAACTTACTTAAGGCGGTTGCACAGAATCCCTGAAAAGGTTTCCTTAGTTAGGAAAAAACATTAAGGGATTTACGGCATTGAAAGAGATTTTTCAACAATACAATTCTACAGTTTCCATGAAGACGGTTTATTTGCTTGAGCTTGTGATAGCCTAGGCTACCTGTTATCGCCTTATTGTCTCACAAATAGTCTCCTATACACAGTAAAAGAAATGTCAGAAGAAAAGAAGACAAGAAAATCAAATTGGTCAGGGGAGGAAAAGAAAATACTTCTGGAGGATTACAACAAACGGAATACAATATCCACAAACGAATGTTGGAGGAAACTACAACAAAAATGTATTTAAAAAGTGTGGTGAAGAGACTCATCTAAAAGGTCCAAAAGAAATATGTCAAATTGTATGTTCTGGCCAAAGAAGAGATCACTTACTACAGGGAGGAATCCAACTTTAACTGGTAAAAGTAACATTAACGTTTAACTTAAAGTTTACTCCCAGCCTAACTGAGTTAGCGCAACGGTTAAGGTTAAACTAAGGTGTGTGTGTTTGCGTTTAGATTTGGTCCTGTCTGTTTATGTCTTGTGGAGTTGGTCTATATTGTTGTGTCTTCTGCTTGTTCTGTGTGGTGTTTAAGTTTACTTAGTATCGGTCTTGTCTCTTATCTTATTTCCTAGTCCTGTGCCTTAGTTCATGTCTTATTGTTCATTTCTGGTCTGTGTACTTCTGTGTTGTTTTGCCTGTGTCTGCCCTGAGTTCTGTATAATCCCAGCTTCAACCTGTTTTCCCTGTTGGTTTTAGTTGCTGTTGATCTGTCTGCTTGTGTCTGTATTAGTTTGTCATTTATATTTCTCTGATATGTTTAGTGTCCAGTAACTTGTGTTGTCTGTTGCCACCCAGTAATCCGCGTGCCTGCCAGTCTCTCTGTTTTCCCCTGCTGTCTCTCTGCCTGCCTGTGTCGTCAGTCCTGAACCTTGTCACCTGTGTTGCTCCCGCCCTGCTCGTTCGTCCCTGTGTATAAATGTTTGGTGTTTCTGTTCATTCCCTGTCTGTGGTCTGTACTATGAAGGGAGTTCAACCTACTCAGAGTTAAGTCGGGGTTATCAGGCAAACTCAGGGTTGACAAACTCTGACTGCCTGCACTGGAGTTAAAAGGTACTACGAAGGTGGATAAGATGTTGGTTAGTTGAGTCTTTGTTAACTTAATTGGAGTTGGTGCGCGTTCACATAAAAGGGGTGTGTTTGGGTTCAAGTTTTTTCGCAACGGCGCATGCACCGTACTTCTCCAGAGAAATGCACGTTGATTGTGTCAGGATATGATGAATGTAACTGCAAAATCTAATATCGTGGCCGCCGACAAAGCCAGGGTGGCTTGTTGGCATCGCATGGAGTAAATGTGTAGCCTAATTATCTTCACAGTGTTCTTATTGTAGTTCAGATCTCTTTTGTGTAATATGATTAAGATGTAAGGGTACAACTGCACATAAGGTCCTTTGTAATAGGAAAAAAAGGAGCCAGCGTAGAGGGGGAATAATCCAAGACAAAATTTTATTTCCACCATTAATATACAAGTAAAAAAACTTGAATATTCTAACATTATAGTCACACATTTATGAGAGAAAATAACTTTGCAAGGCTGCAACATCATACACACGTCTACCGTGTATTATGCATGCATTGGAAAGTTATATTAAACTTCGCAATTGGATTTAGCAGTGAGGAAATAGCCTACTCGTGAGTTTAGCCCACAATCACTATCATGCACCTCAGAGACTTTGCCGTAGATTGGGCGTATTCAGAAGAAAACACCAGAGTGATTTTTTTTTTGTGACATTAATTTCCGATTTTTATTCCTGCAAAGTTGCCACTTTTTTTTTGCTCGGTTTATTAACCCCTGGCTCCGTATTTTTTGGACACGTAAAATAGTCAATCTAAATATGTGAAAGCACTTTTTCAGTTACATCTCAGAAACTGTCGTTTCACACTGTCACAAAGTTACTCCTGAAGTTACCCGGATAAGCCAGTTACCTCGCTTCGTAGTACAGGCCACTGGTCATTGTAGCATGTATATGCGCTATTATCTGTCGTCGGAAGAGCGTTCTGCCTTTTGCTGTGCTGTTGATTTTGGATGTTGCCAGTCCCTGAACTGTATCTCCGCTCCTGAGTCTTGCATTTGGGCTCTCACCTGTTTTGTGCTCACCCTCGACCCTGACAAGGTGGGTCCACCTCCAAAACCTCTTTCAAAGTGATGGTTCTACACTGGTGGGAATTACTAGCGGAGCGGAGTCATTTGGAAAGGTAATCTTCAGTTTAAGCCTAATAAAAGACATTACTGTTAAATAGCATGGCTGTATAGTTAACCACTAAAACCTTCTCCAGTGAGCTCAGATGAGAGGGACACAAGAGGGGGTGCACGAGGCGGAAGGAGGTGGTGCTACTTACTGGGCGGTGGGTCTCGACACTCCCCTTCCTCCAGTGTGACATCATCGATGGCGATGTCTCCCTCGATGCCTGGTCCCCGGATACCTTCGAGTACCACCTACAGAGATAGAAGTCTGGCTCGTTATAATGTTAAGCCTCGATAGACCACAAAAACAAGAAAATTAGCAGTGAACAGTATAATTTAGCTAAATTGCCCAGCGGGTGGTGGTAAGTGTTTGTTTCAGTTTTTAATGTCACAAAATTTTAAACTAAGAATGCTTGTGGTGTTGGAACAGTCAAGAGAGAGTGGGAACAAAAAAAGAGACAAAGGTGCAGCTAAAACTATAATTACTTTCCACAACTGCAGCCGTGAAAATGATGGAGGATATTGCAGTTCTATATTCGCTACTTACAAAGATTAGGCTTTCTGAAGGCAAAGCGTGAGTGATATTTCTTTCTCAATAGCAAACACTGTCTATGGATCCCGTCCACTTCTCTGCTTAATATCAAGGCTTGTGAAGTGCTACATCAATATGCAGCCCCCAAGGAAAGTAATACTTCGCCATACAAACACTGTCAGAAAAGAAAATAGAGGGCAACAAGGGGGATGCTGCTGCGTATTGGACTGATTACGCGTTTTGGCCTCACCTGGAAGGATGCTGTTGGATGGATGCTTACTTTGGCCTGCTTCCAGCGGTCACCTTGGTTACCACTTAGCGACCATGCGGGACCCTCAGAGGTCGTTTGGCCCTTCTGCTTTAGGAAGGCGTTTAGTGTTCCTGCATGAGGGAGAGAGACAGTTACACACACACACACACACACACACACACACACACACACACACACACACACACACACACACACACACACACACACACACACACACACACACACGTGCCCCTTGTTATATGATCTCTTTTCTTTCTCCCCCGCCATCCCATCCTTATTCAACTCATATCAGGGTTTATTTGTATTCGTAAAATATAAAAAAAATCAAAACAGACTCCAGTGCAACAACAGTTGAGATCCCCTGAACTCACTTATCTAGTTTATTTATTTTTTTTGTTTGTTTTATCCATTAGATGTGGGTCAGAATATAAGATATAATATGTAGGCAATTTGTTACTGTGTTCAGTTAGCTCAGTTGGTAAAGCGCAAGACTCTCTCCTAGAATGTAGCATAGGTTGGGAGAATTCTTCAACAAATTGATCATGAGGGAATTGTTTCACATGCTCACAATACAGCATGTGCTGTCTGCATTTCGGTGTTTCATCCGCATCCATCAACCTACGGACGCCTTTTTTTTTAAAAATTTTTTTCAGAGGTGTGTCAAGCAGGCTTCAGACTCTTTTTAATATTCAGAATTTTCAGAAAAAGCAAAAGAAATAAAGCATTGCTGCAGAAAACGTTCTCGCTGTTTTATTTTGCAGGCAAAACCACTGAAGAGGAAGTGATTATATGAGTAACTGTTGCTATCATGACTGAGATCTATTTCAGCAACGGTATCAAAGTATTTATTTATATTTTTTGCTGCTATCAAAGCACCATAATCTGACCGCAGACAAGACATTATTGCTGGCGGGCAGTTTTGATGAGGGTCCATAATCACAGAGAGAATTAATCTTGTAAAATACCTTTGTAAACTTGATCTGTTATGTGGTTTATAATGGACTGCGGTGTAGAAAGTGTTACACTCTTGGCTTACATTTTGCATGCTTTTGTACTGAACCGAAAACGGTATCCTAATCATTTAAATCCATAACTTGCCATTGCTGTCTTAATAATGTCTTTTTAAGAACTTTATGAAACTTTCATGAAATAGATCATAAGAGTGTTAAGAAAAACCTTGCAGTTGACTGATCTGAACAAATCCCAAAAAAGAAAATGAGGAAGAATTTATTTTTCAATAGTACGTAACTATATAAGACTGCATATTTTATCTCTATTAAATATCCTACATCTTTATTTCTTATCTTTAGTATTGAAAAGTACTGTAAAACCAACAGATTAAAACTGCAGCAATGCATGTATCCTTTATTTAATTTTTTTACAGTAATTACACTCCTTTCTTTGACATGATACACAGCCACACACAAGGGGCCTCCATAGTGAATTCCAGAAATTGGATCTACACTTTAAGTTTAATATTCATCTCCGTCTCTTGCATTTCAAATGTATGTATTCCTCTGCATTCGAAGCAGAGCCAAGCAGTAGCAAAGGTTAAACGCAGGTCATATGAATTGATACATTTATTAAGGTGGGGTTCTGCAGGTGATGATAAATTATTCTCTCGCTCATACTGTATTAATCCAAATTAATTATCACTAATGGGCAATGTGTGATGAGAATTTTTTGGTGAGTGTGAATACTTCCCCTGTTGAGAACAGTTCATCCTAATTTATCATTAGTTTCAAACGCTCAGTCCAGCTTTCTTTTTTGTCTCACATGGATTTTGGTCTAAAGCTGCACAGGAAAAACTACTGAATATCAAATTTGAAACCAACTCTACATTTGAAAATGCAATATGACAGATCCATTTAAACTGAATTCATACATAACCCTTACTATCACACAGAAATACTGGCTCTCATTGAAATAGAATTGACTATATACCAGGTCTGAATTGAAGAATCCCCTCAGTGAGACCTCTTGTCTGGCCCTGGGCTTTGATATAAAACTGTCAGATGATGACACCGAGTGCAACCTCTTTACCCTCCTCTCCAAACACAATGATTGTGTTGTTTTCTTATACACCATACAGGAAGACAGGGAAACACAGAGAGAGAGAGAGAAAGAAAGAGAGACAGCCGTATCCTCTAGCAGTCGGCCAGCGAGAGCAGTATCCAAAGACCCAAATCAGGTTAGCATTGACACCATGGCGAAGCCCAGCAGACCACTGCTCTGAAGTCAAGCGAATTTCACAAGTATGGAAAGCAACACCTTTTGTGTCAACACAACTGGTGAGCAAAAACAGCAGCGACTACAATTGCAACCTTGCTTTTGATGCATCTTTGCCTCAGCAAGGTGCCTCATTACTTTACAGCCCCCTTCAAAAAAACCCCCCTTCTCTGTGTGAAAACAAGTGAAAGCTATACTGTATGTCCATGTTCATATTCTCTCATCAGCACGGTATACTCTTTCCCTAGCGACAGCACAATCTCCAGTGAGAGATGAGCTCTTGCACAGAATATGACCTGCGGTTTCATCTCTCGTTGAAGTGTTTAGGATGTAGGAGGATTCTTGCTGAGCTGGCTGGCTTACATTTTCTTTGAACTCATCGTGATGTAGGTGGTTATGTCAATGTCATCACATCCTGAGCAAAGGCATATGCTGTATATTCTTTGGAGTAGCTTTTTTTTAAAGGAATATCTGTGGCAGACACTTGTGAAATTTAAAAAGATCTGAGAAGAGAAAGATGAGTCTGGTGAGAAATAGCTCCTGGAAATTTTCAATTATGTAGTGAGGACAAGGTGTGTGTGTGTGTGTGTGTGTGTGTGTGTTTTGGGGGGGGGTGCAGTACCACCCTCCTTGCTAATGAAAGCATGACTCTATTGCTTCTCAGAAGGTCAGGCTTAAAACAGACTTGCTTGGTGTGCTTTGCTGGAGACTTAATCCTATAAACAAATGCGACACGGGCTCCAAAGGCAAACTTTGATGTTCGCTTCAGTAATTAAGTGTGACCTTGTCCCAGGTATCTCCCCAATAGCTAACTACGGAGGAGTTTCTTTGAGCCTGTGCCACTGTTCATAAGTGTGTGGGCGAAACTCCTTATTGACTGATTCTGGCCTCCAGCGCTGCTGTGCCACAACTTGACTGTGACTCACCTCAACAGCACAGCCCCAACGAGCGTCAAAGTCCCAGCATTTTCAGCCAGAGCTGTGCCACGTCTCATGGTTTTGTGAGTCACAGATCAAAATCCAAAAATGCCTTCAACTACTTAAAATGACAAAGTTGAAGAGGAGACAGTATACAGGAACATGGATTATTTGGACCATTTGTCATAAGCATGCACTTCTCTTGGCAGAAAATATCACAAAGCAACATTCCTGTGCTCAGGGGTGAATTTTCTCTCACGGCCGGAGAGGGAAAATACCAAATGGAGCGTAGCTATGGAGGATCTGAGCTGGGTTTCAAGTCCTTGACATTTAGCTCATTCATCATAACATGCCACAGTCTGGGCATGGGCTTCACCACAGACGGGGGAGGGCAGGGAGGAGAGGATCTGGCTAGCGATCAATTTGAGCAAATTGGAAATGTCATGGCCTACTCAACCTCGGCAGGGAGCCGGAGGAGCTCTCATCTCCCCGCTGAGTCGCCCTCCGACACCTCCATCCTTATATTCTCACCATCTCCCTCGCCTCCACCTCTCCAGATGTTTGGGCAAACCCCCCCATCTGGTCACTTCCACTAAGCGTTTCCACTGAGGACAGCTGAAAAGCAGCCAGGTCAAATTTCAGACCTTATGGAATTCTTTTGTCAATTTAGTGTTAAGCTTAAAGGGTCAGTTCACCCAAAATATAAATAAAAACAGTGGTATTTAGCAATGGAGGTAAATTAAGTTTTGTTTATAGCAGGGGAAATGTATTTTACAATTTACATTTTCCACAAACAATGTTCTGGTTTCTCATAGTAATTGCACTGAACTAACCAGGAGAGCTCACTAGCTGGAGGTCAGTGGTCGAATTAATCAGAAAAATCCCTTTCACTCAATAGAACAATATGTAACTCTATTTATATAATTAATGCAAATAAGAGTAGTTTAACAAACTTCAAAGGGAAATCAAAAATTGCAACGACACAAGATTCACTCAAAAAAAAGCTCATAAAAGATATATAAGCCAGTGCACTCAGAAAGTGAGAGTAAAAAGAAGAGAGAAACTGAGTGGGATGGAGTTGGAGCAGCAGGTCCAGCAGAAGCTCTGAGCGGAGCAGGTGGAGGGTGGAGATGGCGCTGATACCACCGATGTCTCACTAGAATACTAAGGCAAATGCAGCCAAATCCTCGCTGTAAACATCTTGTCAAAAGAGAGAGAAGCGCAGTTGCCAGCCTGTAGTGATTACACACTTTAATGAACGACAATTCAAATTTAATGAGCACAAAAATGCAACTCCCTATCCCCTCTTAGAGTTTGTTCACTACCACTGCTCTCGTTTTCTTAGCGTCACGTTGTTTGTTATATATATTTTTAATGCTTGTATCTGTTTTTTTTTGTTGATTAAAATATATGTTTACTGAAGAGGTATTTTTTACTTAACTGGACATTTCTGAGGTCCCACATAACACAAATAATCTGCCAAAGCTTGAACAGTTTTGTTTACTTCACATGAGGGACTTCTGTATTTTTTGGTTTGTCCGTGCTTTTGTCACTGGCTTGAAGTGGATTGGCCATAGAGAAGGTGATCTCATGTACTTCCATGCATCAATCAGGACTTAGTAATATTTAACACAGAATCTGATGGCAGCTGGTGGGTAATTTGTACTGTCACTGTCAGTCAAATCTGATCAAACCACACCAACACAGTCCTAAAATATAGAAGTAGATTAGCAGAATTTCTGAATGTTAAACCCGTAATTAATAATACTTAACAATGCTTTCTTAAACTTTCACTTTGATTGCTGCTTAATTAGTCATGAATATTTAATTGTTCATTTGTATGGATTTGTTAATTGTTGCTCCCATTTGTAGGATTTGAAAATATCGGACTTTGGTACATCCTAGTGATAAGATACAAAAAGACACACTGGCGGACAACAATGTATGCCCATCACTGTGCGTGTCAGCCTCAAATGTCACAAAATGTGCTTCAAGGATGCTGTGCTTATAATCTATTTCCACACTTGCTTTGCATGTGAACGGATCACTGAGAATGGGCTTCAAGTGTGATTTAACAGACTTTGAAAAAGTCATGATCATGGATGCCAGATTGCCACTGCCAAAACTGTAGGGTCACTGAGCTTTTTTATGGTGCAAACGTCAAAAGCGATGGTCCACAACACAAGAGAGGTGCCCTTGGTAGATTAAAAATTTGGCCTTATAAAGTAATAACCAGTACAAAATATGTTCAACAACACACCGATTGGTGCTGGACAGTTGATGACTGGATGTGGTGGTCCAGTTCCAAATGCACCAACACAGGAACCATCATGCATGCTTACAGCTGTAGAGTCTGATGTGGGAGCTGCATTGATTTGGGAGGAATTCGAGTGACTTAAATTGGATTGAATATCCAGAGATCGATGCCTCAATACCAAAACCAACCAGAGTTCCAAAACCTTTTTGTCGCCAGGAATGCTGACAGGGTGGTATACATATAGACTTTTTTTTTTAACAAGTAAAGTATTAAATAGGTTTGAATTCTTTCAGAACTCCAGTACGATCCATAAGTAGCTCTCTAAATTAAAAACAAACATTTAGTATATCGTTATGCTATTATTGTATATGCTTTCTACAGTGCTTTGAGTGCACAACATCAGTTTTCCGTCGAAACAGGTTTCTGCCTTAACAGCATCCTGCCCAAGTGATACCAAGATGGCCCTGCAAACCTACCCAGCGGTGCCCCTTACCTGCCTTATGAACCTGTACAGTAGCTACTGACATGTTGTGAAGCAGAGACAGAGAAATCACAAACATACAAACGGCATGCACTCAGAGCAGGAGAGTTTGTGGTCAACTGAGCTTGCAGATGCTCTGCCATTTTCAAATGAGCCATACATGTTTGTTAAGTACATTCTGTGAGGAATGTAAGAGCTAATGCCCAGGAGTTGTGTACAAACCTTTGAAGGGGTTTGTTGCAAAAATGAGATATCTTTTGCTTGAAACATCTGACAGCTACACTTTTGCACACAAAATTTAAGCATAAAAGCACAAAACTCCCCACCGCACCTGCCATGGGGACAAACTCTCTGGAAATTACTGAAATTCTGTTGCTTACAGGAAAAAGTGGTGCCTTTTTTTCTCAGCGTGAATACTGTGTTTCCTGTCTCACACGTAGGCGGTGGACAGCAATTTCAAGAATCTCATCTCTCAATTTATATTTCAAAACCAGTGTGATGTCCCACAGATGCTTGATGAGGGACTTTTTTTTTGGTAAATAACATTTGTTGTGTTTCCTCATTGGCTGTTATTTAGTTACGCACAGATAACAATGCATCCTCTTCATTTAGCAGTGGATTGCCAAAGCAATTAGAAATTCACTTAAAGTTGCTTTCACTGATCAAGCAACCAAAAGCACAGAACAGTGACAGGTTCCTTAAAGAAAGAGTGTAATTATTCTATTCTTCATTTATTTCCATGAACACTGAATATAAATTAAGATGATGTTTTCAGCAGAGGATATATGGCAGATTAAATCCAAGTGCAACACAGGCTTTTGTTATGCCGACTGGGGACAATGAGAAGAATGTATCTTACCTATGTGTTTTCCATACATGTGGTAGAAGAAGCCAAAGCAGTACGCAGGTGGGTTGGTGATACCGTAAGGGTTTTTAGGTGCTACGTTGAAAAACGGACTCACAAGCCGTGCTTGGTCCCCTTCCTTCCGTGGTCTTGATGTCTCAATGTACATGTAGAAACCTTGAAACAAAGGGACAATTTTGAAGTTGCAGCTTATCTACCTAACTTGAAGCTGCATTGCTTTTTTAGGCAGAGCAACATTTAAAGCATAATTATGGTTTATTACAACTAGTCTTATTTTGATGATCATTTTTATCAGTTTTTTATTATACAGGTTGTAAACAAGCCAACATGTAGCCGGATTATTTAAACCACTATCTTCTGAGGTAAAAACCAAAGGTGACCGCAACCCAAATTGTTGGGTAATAGTTTTGTCATTTGCCATTGCTCTCACTCTAGTCTGGCAAACATAGGGGTTTGTTTTAAAGCCCACCATTGTCTGACAGCTCATGTTTTATACCCCCTTAACACATTCCCAGATCTTCACAATTAACCGGGTGAATACAATGTTATCGTTACCTTTAGGACAAATAATCAAAATTACACAAATAAGACTCAAGTTGCAATAAACAAGAATGAACTTTTTTACGCTAATTACCTCAGGACACAAGACAAAGTCACTGTGCCTCATTGGAATTCTGCACAAACAGTGGATGTACCCTTTGATAAATATGAGAGCTTTTGTCAGGCAGTGTTCAGAATGCCAAAACTACTTTCCGACTGCCTACTGATACACCAACTAATTATTTGTCACTGTAAACTCTGAGAAAAGGCGAGTTCTTGTTTATGCTCAGTTGCTTTTTCAGTATGTCTGTGATAGCATGATGGAAATGAAATCTTCCATATTAGAGATAAGGAGCAGGGCTTTCTATGAAGGACTGTTCTAATAGCAATACCCGGGGAAAATCGAGTAACCCCAATAACAGCTACATTAATACTCCCTCTAACATGAACAGCAGTGGTGACGACAGGGAGTCAAACAGCCCTCTGATTGTGCTTGAGCCACATAATCTGAAGCCAATCTCTGCCCTGCCACAGGCACAGGGAAGGTAGGTAGTGAGCGGCTCCACGCCCCTCCAGCCAAAATCAAATGGAACATCTCCCTCAGTTGAATCTCATATCAGATAATTATACGCAAAGAGAAATGGGGCTGGTAATGAAATGCTGGACATTTCGAAACCATTAGGTCATTAAAGCCAATGCATTATTTACCGCTTCAGCTGCTGCTGGTGCCATAGCACCATAATAGGCACTCATATTCTACCACAGATACCTTACATCCTCTGTTTCCTACAAATCCAATTTTGGTCATTTTTTATTAAGTTCTCAAATATGGAATACCTGCATGTGTAACTAACATATTGAATACTAAATACTGTGTTTCTCAGGTTTAGGTACCCATGGTAACAGCAACAGAGACAGAGAAAATAAATCATTGTTAGATTGTGCTGCATCAAGCAATTGGTGACAGAATGAGTACAGCTGAAATCATCTAGTATGCAGTTGGGAACACTTGAGTCTTTCCAACTTATTTCAACATTTCAGAGAAGTGGAACTTTCTGAGTGCATATATTGTATAAAGGTACAACGTATTCATGTTTCAATGCTGCTAATTTTATATCTCCCCATGTAATTTAACAATAACATAATAAACTCACACATTCACACATATACTATTAGCAACTTAGTGGAGTTTCCAATTCAATTCCAGCTTATTTGACACATGTTTGACTGTTGTAAACCCAGTGGTAATTACTTGAGTATTGATCTGTGTCTACTATTAGTAATAAAGATTCACCTAACTGATCACTCATCCAAAGAATCAATTAACTGACCCTTCACTAAGCCCCATTGCGATGCATGTCATGCTTTCCATTCTAGTAGGGCACACATGAGGTTTACAATGATAACAGTTGCAGTTTTACATTCATAGTTATTTTTGAAACAATAGGTCACAAAGACTTAGGTTGACCAAAAAAGAGCTTTCATTTCTAGCCAGTGATCAGCAGACCTTATCAGTGATAGCTAGCTAACTAATTAATGCAACCTCCATGAATTGGTTCAAATGCCGTCGCCGATTTTAAAACAAGAACCCTGTAACCCAGTGTGTCTTAAATATGCACTTGATGGCTACATACAGTACATGATTTCGAGCTAAAAGACTTTTCACGGAAGCAGAAGACATCTTGTGTCCAATTAATTTGCATTATTTTACAATGTGGAAATCCCAAATCAGACAGGAAATGTTATTCAAAGCTGATTGTTTTTATGTGTTTTAAAACATGTCCGGTGATGATCTTTTAAGACCTCTCCCAGCTTCTTAGTATTGTTGTACAGTAAACCAAGAAAACATGTAAGATTGGGCTATTTTTACTTTCCATGATTGGATGTTTACAATTGAAAAACACACAAAGATGAACAAGAACACAATTATATTTATGCTTTTCATGCTTTTTAACAGTATGTTTCAATTTTACAAGAGAAAAGGCTTTGAGGATGATGAACAATGATGAGTTATAGGCTATAGTGTCATCCAGGACCAGCTTCCATACAGCGTGGAAATACTACACAGTGGATGCACCAGTCTTGATAAGAGCTTTTTCTAGAGTAAACTACAACCCTATAAAAGTAAGCTAATAAGCTACTTTGCCTTGGCATTAACGCAAGGTTACTACCTACAGGAGTAAGCTAGTTAGCTGAGAATGCAATCGATTTTTACATTAGAGCAGATAAACACACTGTTTAATCAGTTTCTTACACTTGTACCTACTCTTGTTCTGTTCTGTTTTACTACAGCTAAACTATGATTGAATCACTGTTTAGGGAGGGGTTTAGTGAACTGTCAAGACTTAGGTCAAGGTTAGACTTGTGGAACAACTTACCCTGCTTAGAACCACTGCGGTCACCACTGGGTCCGGTGTTGGGTGTATACTTGGTATCGCGGGTAGCAGCACTATGCCGCGTCCAATCAAAATCATCATTCTTGTCCTGGGTGAACATGCAGATGGGTTCCTCCTCAAAGCTGCAGTGGAACTCTCCTGGTGAGCAACAGAGCAGAACCAGGCTCTTACATTCACATCATTATGAAAGAGTGAGAAGTTATACACTGCCTAGAAGATACCGTATGTGTGCAGTGTGACAACTACTGTATATTTATGAGATTTCCTGGAGTGTGTGTGTGTGTGTCAGGGGGATCTACAACAGCAACATCCTAATTACACCAAATGATCTGGTGAACAGAATCTCTAAATTAGGATGTGACCTCTCGCTGACTGTAGTGCAGATGTCAGTGAGTGTGTTTTGTTTTTCCTTGACAACGACATGCAGTTTAGTTCATTTCAGAAAGGAAGTCTCTGCAGAGAGAGTGCTGCACCCTGAAAATGCCCAGTGACAGAGTGTGTGTGTGTGTGTGTGTGTGTGTGTGTGTGTGTGTGTGTATCAGAACTGGTTATTATTTCAACACCATATCAGCTCACTACTGAAGCATGGTGGATGGGATTCAATAAACACACACAGCCTTAGTAAGTAATATTAAAATACAAATATCATCTGAAAGAGGGTGGAGACACTAAATCATGTTTCTTTTAAAGGTATTTGTGTTGTGACTTTGTAGAAGTTGTATTATGTGCATAAAAAGTAAATCTGTTGAACTGTTCATCATTTTCAATAGCTCTCTTTTGTCATGATTGAAAGTAAAAATGAGTTGATTGTCCTTGGATGTTTTGTAGCGTCTCACTAGTAGGACTCTGTGTAATCAGTTTGTAGAACTGACAGCGCCTCCCTCCTTCCCTGTCACTCTCTATCTTCTCTGAAGTGGGTGTAGAGATATTGGGTGCGCCCTCCCCCCGTTGCCCTCCCTTCTCCTCTGTTGCTCTCCATGCCCCTTTGGCTGCAATTTTTAAACTAGTGGAGTGTGCAGGGAGGGAATGAAGGGAGGGGGTTCGACACCCTTCAAGAAATAAAATAGTAATTGTAACACTAGCACAAGGTTATGATGGGTCAGATGTAGGGGAATGTCTAACAGTAAATATAGGCCTACTAATGAGTAGTTGGAAATCATGCATGTGGGGAACAATCCGCTCAGTTTAATGAAGGGGTAGCCGCAGGATCAGCAGTGTCAAAACCTCAATTTAATCCATGTAACAAACAAAGCAAAACACCTAACCAGAGGACATGGTGCTGCTGAACAGCAGTGTCCTCAAAGAGATAGTAAAAAGGAACATTTAGATTCAGGATGCAGGCATGTGTTCTGATAAATATTCATTGATTTATTAAAAAGTAGCTGGGAGCAGTTTGGAGTGGTGACCTTGAGAGGAGTAGAATCTGCAGCTTTTACTCAGGTAATGGAGGTAACATAGACTGAGGTAGAACGTGGGTGGATGGACCGAGGCAAGCAAGAGGGCAGTGATGCTACGAGGCAGAGAGAGGGAGCGGAAGAGATGGAAAGTGAGAGCAGGAAAGAAAGAAGTGGTGGAGTGGGAGAGCGGAAGAAGGGGCTGGGTTGCAGGCACTCCTGACTCTTCTCCTCATAGGCATGCAGATTTAAATGGAGGTCTGGCTTCTGGCGCTAGACACTAACGCCCCCATCCACTGTGAGCTAAACTAAATGTTTTCGCCTTCTGTGCCCAGGAGCAATAGGAAGATTTGGAGGAGAGGCAGAGGAAGGAGGGAGGAAGAGCAGGCGTGCAGGTAAGATAGCTTCCTTCAGGGATTTGGATAATGATGTTGGTGATTAGGATGTTTGTTATTATGTTGGCAATGTTTGTGTGAACACCCACCAAAATATATATCTATATAAATAAATAAACCACAATACACAAGAGCAAACTGTAGCACAGCAAACAATGATTAAGTGTGGATTCTCAAGGCGTGAATAATGTGAATTTGTAAAGTTTCAACAATGAAATGAGTCACAAATGGAACTAAACATAAAAAAATATAAACACATACGCATGCATAAGTAATGCTCACAAAGCACAGAGCGTGAAAATATACTCATGCACACACAAACACACACACACACACACACACACACACAAAACCACATCTAATGCAAATACACTCTATCCAATATGCACAATGTCCTGCAGAGATTTAAAGCTCTCAACATGTCAAACAGGTTTGCTCAGAAATCCTAAAGCAAGTGTTATTTATCATACTTAATTTAGTACTACTAAATAACACTTGGAAGTGCAGTGTGACATGTTGAGAGTCAGATCTCTATGGGATGTAAGTCTCCCCACAGTTCTCACACTGTGTTACGACAGAAGGAGCTCACTCTCTGGCGAGATATGCTAAGTGAGGTGCACATTACTTACTGAGATGAGGGTTGATGGGAGCTGTGAAAGAGAAACGCCAGGGACAGTCATTAGTACAAAATATCTGAGCCATCTGTAAATATGTGAAACACATATTAAAAGGAAAACATGCACAGAGACACACACAGCTGTACAAGAACACACCCCCCCCCAAAAATGTGGCTGATACAATGTTTTGTGTGCTCTACTATAGGTTACACAGAATACCACACAAGTATGCCCACAGTAGCCGTTGCCATTAACCTTTCGTCCTGCTGTCATCTACAGTTTAGGGACAGGAGCTAATAAAAGTCTACATGTATAAAACTTAAGAGATTGCACACTTTGCTCAGTGTTCTACTGTCATAAATGAAATGAAAGAGGCCCATGGGAAGGTTGGAAATATTGTCTTGTGATATTAAAACACTGGAAGCCTTTTAGAGTGTGTACGCTTTATCTTCGTCAAGCTCTATTGCTTTCACTGTGCACAAACAAAAAGTAACTACATAGCCAAACTACAAGTAGTATTCTGGCACACACAATTTAATGATTACTGAGCAGACAGAAAGAGAGATGTCTGGGATTTAAAGTGGAAAAGGTGACAGCAGTTGTTCTCTGTTATCAAATGTAAAAGATGAAGGGATTAGGAAGACCAGCCTGACCACATTAATAAGCTTATAGCGCAACTGCTTATCATTATTGCCATTTACCAGCATTGCTGATGTTCTTGTTCAAGGTGACTTCCATTTGGAGCACTAAGCCTATTTTATACTTCCATTTAGAAGCCAATAAATCATATAAATGAGTAATACAAGTGTGTCTGCTAATTACTTTCCTGTAACATCCTTGATTCTTTCTGTGTTGTCAAAACCTCCAATATGGAAACTTTGAAATCAAACACTGATGACTTGAGTCCACTGAAATACATGCAAGGCTTCATTTACATTCTGTCTACCTAACCGTGGTTCAATGCTTCCCTCATTGATAATTTAAGAGGCTACTGCCGCAGCAAACACAGAAAGGTCAAGGGTATCACACAGAGTTACAACGAGCCAGTTAGTCGGCACTTCACTTTTTGCAGAGTAAATACCATTTAACCTGCCAAGAAGATTCATGGGCATTTTCATGATCGATTGATGACCGGCTGAATAGATGCGATACATCGGCTTTAGCACAAAACTACATTGCTGTGTGATTTATGAAACCCTGCTGTTCATGGGAGGAATTGATTTTAATCCAACCAATTAAAGTGAGTAATAACAAATCATTCCTACAAAGGAAAATGTGTATTAAAGAGTGGGGGAAGTACTGCGGGGCTGTTGGAATTGGTCTTTTAAAAGGAGAAACTCAAGTAATGATTTCTGTTTATTGCTGTGTGGTTCATGGAAACCTATGTTCACTTGCTATGTGGAAAAAAGAGAAATAAGCACACACACACACACACACAGAACAAACCTTTGCATTTCCAATTTAATCATATAAAACATTCAGTGAACTGCAATGCTCGAGCTGAAGCCTCGTTGTGAGCGGGGCACGAGTGTGGAAAGAACAGGGTGTACGCTCTCTCTCATCACGTATAAAAGAGAGAAAATGTTTTAAATGACAACTTACAGCCTAAGGCCTGTGAAACGGATGCTGAGTTTTTAGACAAAACTCTTTCAGCCCCCCTTCAGCTCGCCGGCTCTTTCCCTCTCAACCTCCCATTTCCTGCAACTCCCCTCACTCCCTCCCCAAGCCTTCCCGCTACCCCTTCTTCCCCCCTTCTTTCTTCCAAGTGGTTATGAAAATATGTTTTCTTGTCAGTATTTTTTTACCTGCAGCCTCCCCAGGCTGGCTCACCGTGCCTTAGTCCAGATGAATGTGTCTACTCAAGCAGTGTCTCTACCCCCACAGAGGAAATCAAGCTGAGCACAGAGCAGGCTCAGAGGCCGCTTTGCTACTGCTGTACATGCACACACTCTCTAAAATACACACACACACACACACTCACAGATTTTACTTCTAATTTAGATGACAGTTTTGGATATGGGTAAATGAATGAGGAATACATTGAGAGTGAGTTATATTGTTGACTCAACCATTTAAAATCACAAATGTTACAGCCCTGTCTTTGAATACTTTTGTAGCTCCTGAAAAGATGAGTGCACACCAAACACTCTCGTCAAAATGCACATGTTGTTAAAGCAGGTGTGAAGAGCCCTCAAGCAAGCTGAAGAAGGCTTTAGAAAATATATTTTACTTATGTCTTAATGCTGCAGCACTCTGTTTTCCCCTCCAGGTAGAAAAGCCTCAAATAATGATCAAGGATGAAATGTAATTTTGATAGTTCTCAAGATAAACAGTCCCAGTGATCATGAAGTGAAGGAACGTGAGTTATTAATGCAGCTCTTTATAAAATTTCTGTTACGACATGTCCTTAACCCACGTATTAGGTGTATGTCCGATTCCTGGTTTCTACTTTTCCAACAAGGACAAAACAAACTGCTTCTTGATGCATGAGTGCCTTCCATCCAAATTGCCTAATTTTGATTGAAACACAAAGTGAGCTCATTGACCGCCAAAGGACAGCAGTCTGTAGAGGCCGTTCTGGATACAAACACTGACTTCATCTTGGCAGGATTCCATGCCCACTGGCCTGCGGCTGTTTTATGAAAACACCAGACAATTCCACGGCTGCAGCCAAGTGTCCTCATAGACAATAGCAGCACATCTTTTTTTTTTACTGACCTCATGCTCATCAAGATTCCCATCCATCATGTTTAGGTGGGCGCCATGATGTTCTGCGAAGGCCCTGAGACAGCTTCACAGCTCCAACTATCAGTTGGAATAATAACAGCGTGGGCAAATGTAATTCAGCAATCTTCTTTTGTCTCATTGACAAAAATAACACGAGCGACATCACACTATTATGTCCTTTAGTCATATTGTGACTCCCTAACAGAGGTTGTAACTGTTGTGCACTGGTCCTGCAGTAACACATACAGACGCATGGACACACCCAAACACAGCCAACACATGTACAATAATTTCCTATGTGTTATCCTTCTCTTGCATCAGTGTGTGTATAACACATTGATGCAAGCAAGGGATTCCTTAATGGATGAGCTTTGCTCTGGTTTAAAAAGTATGTAGAGGATTGAGACAAAAAAAATAAAAAATAAATGCCCTGGGTAAAATATGCTAAAACAAAAAGCTAATGCAATCACATAATTAATAAAAGCCATGAGAGGTGTGCCATATCATATCACTTATGATTATATATTTTATTTAATACAAGTGTATCATATCATCATTTTAATGATACTGCAAAATGTCTTGACCACGTACAGCTGCAAAGCATGGATGAAAGCGAATGTAACATGGCTGCCTAATCTGCTGCTGGTGTAGAAGTAGTTTGGATGCTGAAGGTCAAATCTACAACCAACCGTAATATTTAATAGGTAATATGTAATATGTAAGAGGATGGTTATGGTTTATTTTTTGAACATTTCTGTTTGTATTGTCACACCCTAACAACATTCATTGTTAGGGTGTGACGATAACAGGCTATTTCATCTTCGGCCACCCTCAGAAACCATATGTTGCAAGTGTAACATGTATGCTTTAAAGTGTTGGTTCAATAGCTCGTTTTTTCCAAGGTAAATAAACCATGGCTAATGTTTGCCAAATACTCAAAATGCGATTTATTATGGCCAACAACATTTGAGAACAAGCATATCAGAAAAATAACAAATTAAAATCATAAATCCAAACCCCTGTGGTGTCCCAGTACTTTTTACCCCTCAGTCAGTCAAGTTCATTCTATTGTCTTTCAGTGTACTACCCAGGTAGTGTGTGTCTGTAGGCTTTAAGCCTTAAGCTCTTATCCGTATCCTTGTCTATGTGTATCCTGGTGGGATGATTGAAGAAGCCTGCATGCTGCTCCACACTCTGCAGGGACGACTAGGTGTTGCTGGCTCAATCAGAATCCAAAAAACACAAAACAAAAACCAGCATGCAGCAGAATAGAATCAAATCTTAGTACTGTACAGTATTCTTCTTTAAGTATCAATCCTGTGTCTTTAGTGTAACAGTAAATTATCAGTATTATTGAGCATTAAGGCCTGCAATCTGAACGTAGTCATAGTCACAATCACATTCACAAATCTTAACTCAGAAACTTGCTGTCTTCTTGACATTCATCTCTGATTGTTTTTTTGTTTAGATAGTTTTGATAGATCCACTAGGTAAATTTAACAGTGGCATCGTATCACTTTCCCCTTGCCATATTTCCACAGACAATAGCGCCTGCTGTTAGCAGGCTACATCAACAAGTCACCAGAGAGTCCACACAGACTTAACACATAGAAAACAAAAAATTGCTGCATCAGAAGTCTATTTGGATAACTACAAAATGAAATGAAGCTCCTCAATAATTGTTAATTTGCAAAAGGGAATTCTTAAGTGGGACAGCTCGTGATGTTCTGTTTACACTTGAAGTCTAGAGAGTTTCTGACAAGGTAGAAGGCTTGATCTATGTAAGTTAAGCATTTAGTAAACTAATGTGGGTTATATAAGCTTGAGGCCCAGGTATTTAAGAAAAACAAAACTTTCGGAACTGTGTTTTACTGAGTCCTAAAGTAAACTGACAGTTGAGACAATGACTGAACAAAAGCTCAGACAGACTCACACCTCAGTTATAGCAGGCAATAGAAATCAAGAGAATATTTAGTGGGTTTTGACTTTATAGACGGGCATCTTACTGTTTTTGTCAGTACGAGCTGCACAAAAATGGAAAATTAAGAAACAGCAGCAGTGCTTTACTGTGCCACTGTAAAGGCTGACAGGAAGCTTGAACATTAAATCCTTTTTCCTTTGTCTTGGAGAAAACCAGAGAGAGAGAGAGAGAGAGAGAGAGAGCGCGAGAGAGAGTTATGAGAGGCACCAAACAGATGCTGAGTTTGTCACTGCAGCAAAATTTAAAAGAGTGTCTTTGGAGCTTGGTGACACAACCATCCTTCATCCTACAGCTGGGAACACTATAACCACTTTTGTGTTTTCTTGCCAACTCACAGAAAAGCTGCTACCATCGGCTTTATGTGCATCAGAATGATCGCTTGGCCTATTGGGCAATGATAAGCAAACTCGATCATACTTGGATTTTAGAAGCCTTATGTTAAAACTTTACAGCAGAACAGCAATGTTTGTCCTAGCAGCTTCCAAACAGGCTAGCAGTCATATTTCCTTGGTTTGTTGTTGGTTTTTGTACACAGTCATTTTCAGGGTCGTGGGGAGCCAAAGAGTACTTGCTCTAGTCAAAGGCAGGAAGCATTCATACAAACATACAAGCAAACATAGATGGACAAACAGAGAGAGACTAATACATTCACATTCACCATTGAGGGTTATGTGGAGACTCGTGACCTGTATGTCTTTTTGATTGCTGGAGGAAACTAAAGCAAACACAGGGGAAATGAATACAAACTCCGCACTGCAAGAACAAGGACTAAAGGTGAATTCCCAACCACAACTTTCTAGCTGTGAAGTAACAGTACTAACCACTGATGAAACCATCACATACTTGCAATGACTGAGTTTACACACACGGTCACTTTTTGGCGTACTCTCTTTGGGTTTTTGATAGAAGATTCAAAGGTTTTACATGCTCATAGAATATGAGGCTGCGCTATATGCTGTTTATAAAGGTTGGTTGCAGTAAATCTTTGGTTCTAGTGACAAAGTTTTAAAGAGATAAGCAGTGTGTCCCAATTCCACACTACATGCTCAGTATTATACTAAGTACCAATTGTGTAGTACACAAAAAAATCAACATACTTAACAACATACTCCTCCGTTTGCTTTGCACATTGCATTGCGGGAGAGTAGTGTACATCAACAGCACACTCACAAAATCTGTGTTGCATACTAACTGTTTTAGAGTATACTAATTTTGACATCAGTTGCTTTAGTCATGCTTAGCAATCACTGGCTCATTCACCATCTGCTTGGCTACCAGCTGACCAGTAACGCCCAATCATATTCATTCATGTGTACAGCGATGTACAGCCATTATAATATCACACTAATGACTATTACTCTGCTCAGTACTCAGAACTCCTTCCAACATTGTTTGCTGCTGCAGCTAGCTTTTAGTATTGTGGTTTTAACAAAAAAAAATGCTCATGCACAGTTTGTGTTTTTTGTGGGTGGATTTATTCTCCCAGCAGAATCCTTGCTGCTGCTCAGATTGTTTGAGAGCTCCCTTAAACAGCAGAGCAATTTCCGCCAAATCTAACTGCATAACCATTTGCTGGTCTGTTTTTTTGACATGTATCTGACTTAAACTGAAGTTTGCCTGTTAGTAATGAATGTGCTAAATATAGGAGGCTCTGTAGAAAAGAAGTGTCTCTGGTCCAAGTATAAGAATAATTGGGTTTCTCTTTCTTCCAAGAAAACATTGCATTATTTCTCCCAGAGATAGATAGAAGAGATAGAATAAAGCCCAAATGTAAGATATGATAAGATAAGATAAGACACCTTATAGTAAACACACTGATTATGAACAAAATATACCACAACATAATTTAAAAATCTAAATTTCAGTTCACTGTAAACCTGTAAAACCATAAAACTTACGGACGGCAAACAGGTCACTGTTCCCCAGTGAGAGTGAAAGGGAAGCGATAATGGAGATGATCATGGACCGTATATCACATATTATGGGACACGTTGTCTGAGCAGAGTGGAGTGGATTCTGCTCAGACCTACATTAGGCTGCTACAGTGATGCTCTGCTGTGTGTGGGAGAACAGAGCAGCCCTAGAGTGATAATTAGTCCAGTCTCTTGTTGGGCAGACGATTCGCACATCAGCATTGGCTCTCTTCTTTCCTTTTCTTTTCTTTTACTTTGTTTCTCTGTACATAATCACCCATCCCTCGTCCCAACTTGGCTGTCTCAATCTCTCCTTCTGTGCCTCTCTCTGTCTTAATTAGCCTCAATTCTCTGTGCTTCACTTTGATTGGATTCAATTCGATTCAGTACAACTGAATTCAATTCAAGGTTTAGCAGAGACCACACAATACCACAGTAAGCACTAAAAAAATAACAGCAGAGATAGTTTATCTGTGTCTCTCTCTACCCCAATTCTCTTTTCAACAGCCATGATGAGCTGCAGTGAAACTGAATAATTCACAACTGCAGCAGCACCACTCAGGAAGACCTCAGCAGTCAGTGATAGACAGAAAACAGTCAGCCAGTTTGTTTCTGAAAATGCACATCTCAAGTACCTGTGCATCTGTTCACTGGCAGTGCTGTGCCTACTGTGGATACTAATGTAGCTTTTGTATTTCAGCCAGTATGCCGTCCCACAGGCTGGAGACTGTACCTCCTTTTGCAAGCTGTGACTTAATTCTGTAGAGAAATACAGTGTGTTTTGATGTATTCTCGCTGGCCTGACCAGGCTAGCGTGCCATCTTCATGATCCCTCTGGCTGCTATACTATTACTACAGTCCTGGTTCAAAACCTACATCAACCAAACATTGTGACAGAAGTAAACATGTTATTGTGCTCTCTGGTTCTGGGGGTGTATCATGTTAGAGGAGTCATGCAAAGTAAAGCAAAACCCAAACTACATTTTAGATTTATCTGCTTTGATGATCTGGCTTGTAGAGAAACATCAAGTCAGTCTTTGCCCCAGTCCAGGATACACCTGACTCAAGCAATACATAAAGGTTACGAGTAAGACTTGATCAGTATGGCTGCCCCGTAACAGTTGACTAGTTTTCATTGGTCAGTTGTGAGACCCAGCAGTGAATGACTGAATAAATAATGTGCTTCTGATACCCCTCAAAATATATTTGTTTAAATAATTACATTAATATCATAAAAGTGCTACGGCTAATGACTGGAACTAACAACTATTAGCTGACATAAGGTCAGCCCTAATAAATAGTCAGTTGAGCAGCATTCACTCAAACTAGCAAAGAAGCAAAACAAGCTGATTTCAAGGAGTCCTCTGATGACTGAATGTGTTAGATGCAAATCGAATAATTTTAATGAGTTCACTTTTTACTGGTCCTTCCTCATACATATCATGCATGATACATCATCATCATAATCATCAGAATGATTGGTGATACGAGAGTAAACTTTTGATATCCTTTTGATATCAGCAGCACAAACTTGAGTATTTTTGAATTAACTGAAGGATAACATTGCCAGCTGTTGCTGTAATTCTTTCACCTGCGAAACCACATTTTCGCAGGTGACCACAAGTTGTTTCTCCCCTTCCCTGTTTTTCTCTATAATGTGAACACATTAAAATACTGAAGGATGAGTAGACTGATTACTGTCCTCCAAAAAGACATCCCTAGAATCAATACAGTATACAGCACTCACCGCTGTAAGTGACAATCCGGATGGTGGAGTCGCCCTCTCCAAAACGAGTGATGGGAGTGAGGCGCACCTCGTAGGATTCTGGCTTTATGAGCTCAGTCAGGTTGTGTGTCATGAGCTCTCCTTTGTTGATTGTTCCGTCCACAGGGATCTCCTGCTCCCACCATCGCTGTAACCCCATCTGGATGGGAGGAGGAACCACAACAGGTTCAGATTATTGAAAATCATTGTTTCTGTACTTATACAAACACACAGATATGTTATACATGACAGACCCACAAAAAGCATTTGAAACATTAACCATATTCTGCTACTTAAAAATTTGTCATGGGTTTGTATCCCATTAGAATTAAAGTGTTTTGATTCATATTTTACCGATAAAAAGTTAAGGAACAAAGTTATCCTATAACCTGCCTGTAACATGGAGTTCCGCAGGAAAGTGTTTTATGCCTCCTGCTGTCTGTTGTGTGTGAATGGCCTATTTGGTTTCTCATAGAATGAGAATTCCTAAGTAAGGATTTCAGTAAGATCTAGGAATAATTTACAGACAATAAGCTGTCTCTTTTATTTGGATCAAACCCTAGCTAATCAAGTTCAACAAGTTTGGACTTTTTCCTGCCGAACCCTCTTATAGAGACAACAAAACTATGTTTTGGGGAAGAAAAGCTCATTCAATTGATAAAGAAAGTCTAAGACTGTTTGCTAAATCTCTTGTTCTGTGCTGCTTTGATTAATCACTCTGTTCATGGTTTGAAGGTCCGGGAAAAACACCTCAGTTTAACTACAGATCTCTTAGAACAGGTTGTTTTGGATTTGGAAGGGCAAATGTTGACAAAAGTCCCTTCCAACTGCTAGGGTGGTCAGATAGGTAAAGCTGTACAACTACAAGTCAGTGAGGTCCCTGAGCATCTCAAAGACTGCCATTTTAAAGTACTGAGAACTCATTCCCACCAGTCTAGAGAGGTTCTGTGTTGGCAGGAGTTGGAACAAGCAACCATTGCACATTAAAAGTAACCACTACAATTTTAAGCGGCTATAATCAATAGTTTTATATCAACAATGGATCAACTGACTACTTGTATGTGAAAGGGGACACTCGTAGTGCCAACCACAGAACAATTCGTTTTCCTGCAGTTCCCCTCAGCTCTATGAAGCTTTAAAGCGAGTTTCAGTACATTTTTTTGTTTTTATGACTCGCAACTCCACAGTTTTGGATGTTTAATCAAACATCATTCATGGAATTACCAAGTATCAATGAAAACATGGAAGACACTGATCTTGGAAACAAATGCGTACATGACCACAGCAAATATGTATTCCCTCCACAATCAGTGTAGGATGTTCCATCTCATCTGCCAATTAACCTTGTCTATAGGCATTTGTATGATCCACCAACATTAAATGTTGCACAACAAAAACATTTATTTTCTCTGTAAAGTGTTGACAGCTAGCTGCTCATTATCCATATTTACTTTCAAAGCTGCTCCCAGTCTTTGAATTCAAGGGCTGCTATTAGCAAGCAGCAGAGATATTCTTATATTTATAATTTTTCCCATTAAATATATTCTTCAGTCTGCATTACTGTATTCGCAATACAGGTATGTTGCGAGTACAGTACGGACAACACCTTTGTACTCTGCATATGATTGCCTCATTCTTCTAAAGTTTTACTTTAATGATTTTCAAAAATGTTTTGCAATCCCTTAATACAGAGACCTTGAACTGACAGGAATTTTATATCGCGTCTTTGCACAATGCAAAGCACACAACTGAATCTGTTTTAAGGTGACTAAGCTCAGGTAAAACTATCTCACGCTTTTCATGTCTTGTGATACAATAAAGCCCCTCCGAAATTCAAAGAAACAAAATGAGGCCTTGTTGCTGAAGTTGCTGGGGGCAATGAGAAGAGAAGTAGGGTACATTTTATCCTTGAGAATCAGTTTAAGGGGAAGAGCTGCACAAAGACAAGTTACAGATTCTGCATCACAATTAGTGACTTTACATGCCCTTCTCAGTCAAAGGAAAAGAGGAAGTGTGTTACTAGCAAAGAGAGACAGTGAAGGTGTGATAGCAGTGAAGCAGAATCAGCGTGCGTGTGTGTGTGTATGAGAGAACAATACCAATTAAGTAATTACATGGAGCCTGATGATCCACAATTATGGGGCGCAAGTTTTTATCACCATTAGTTTGCAGGTAAATAGAGTGTTTTGTCTGTCACTGGTAATTGCAGAGAGAGCACTTGTCCCTTCCTATCCTTTGAAATTTTTACCTATCCTCTATGTACAAAGGCATGGCAGTTAATTGCCATACATTACACATTGATGGCTTGAAAGTGTGTGTGTGTGTGTGTGTGTGTGTGTGTGTGTGTGTGTGCACATGTGATATTTTTAATAAGAGTGAAAACAACCTTTCTATGCAAATAGAAAATGTAATGTAAAATTAAAATGGTGACAAAGAAGTACATCTGCTGTTTCCAACCAGAGACTCACTAAAAACGTCTGTAGATTGGTGGTGAGGGGTTTGCAGATGACAAAGAGAACAATCTGCAGTCATAGGCAGTTGAATGTGTATATAACCATAAACCGTAAAGTTTGTGTAACGTGCTGATGCAAATGTGTGCATCTATCTATCTATCTATCCATGTATCTATGCTGACAACAGTTTCTATAGTGTCATTTAATGCACCTATCCTAACAAATCAGTTTTAAGCAATGGTGCCTATGCAAATTGACGGCTTTGACCATTTTACCAAATTTACCTCGGCAGGGAGATTGTGTTTTCAGTGCTGTTTTTTTGTTTGCCTGTCAGCAGGATTATGGAAAACCTACTGATCAGATGAAACCTGGCGGAAGAGTGTAGCATGGTCCAAGGAAAAACCCAATCCATGTCGGAGCAGATCCAAATCATAGGGCAGATACACCAATTATTTTTCACTTTCATTAACATTGAGAGATAGGATGATTGTCTATAGCAAAATGAAATTAATTTGCATAAGCTGCATCATTCATGTTTCACAATCACTGGCTTATTTATCAGCTGCTTGGCTCCTAGCTCACTCGTTGCATCCAGTCATATTCATGCAGGTGTACAGTGTTAGTTTACTGATATGCTCCCTCCACCACCCAGAGATCCTACTTATGTGCCATATTTTGGCATTGTTGATTTGTTGATGTTGTGTAATAGACAGTACTGTATAGGTCTCATAAAAGAAAATGCCAGATTGTAATGGGAGCACCATGTCAATTTACTTTGAGAATGAGAATGTCTTGGGGTTTGTATGTTACTTCATTATTGTTCTCAAAAGTGGTTGTGTAATACCATGAATGTAAACAAAAGCAGTAAAAAAGATATATATGTGTAGCTATATTTCAGTTTTGGAGATAGGTGTCAGATTTAAAAACATTTAATTGGGAAAAGAATGGCTAATAGGGGACCAATTTGTGTATGTGTATGTGTCCCAAAGCTCCAGGCAGATGGAGTCCTTAAATGCTAGTCTTGGCAGGCACTGCCTCCAAACAACAAGTGGAAGCAAATAGTTCAGTTTTTTCCATATCAAAAAGGAAGTGTGCTTAAATGTGCAAATCAAATCAAACTTGAGATGTTGATTGATAAAAACATTTAACTTTTCAGGTGTTTTGAATCATACACAAACTTATTGGCTTATGGATTTTGCACCTTTGTTTTGATTCCCATTAATGTTCACTGAATCCCCGCGTCCAATTAAGGTTTCTGTTTACATCCCATTACCTTTCATTCTCCACATTTTCCCCACAGAGGCAGAGTGCCATATTGATTCAATTTCATTTGATTGCGGCAGTAGTTCATGGGGGTTTTTATGGCAACTTTAAAAAACAGCAGGATTGATCAAAGCAATTGCAGGAGCCAAATGAAACACAGGAATAATCAAAAGTGATGATGTAATGTTAGACGAGCACTGATCTACAGTAGATTGCCGGCATGCAATTAGTATGGCTCCTATTCATCTGCTTGCACATCCTGACTTGACAGATCAATTGAAAAAGACGAAAGAGGGGGAGGAGGAGGAAGAGATAAAGCAACAGGCAGAAGAACGAGTTGCAAGATGGCAAGATGTGGGTTGAAAAAGTTATCTTACGGAGGTGGGAGTTGGGTAAATCAAGTTTCCGGACAGCAGAAAAGGTTCTTTAGTAGCCGGCTACAGTATCAAAACAAGGGCAGATGTCACACCTTTCCATTGTATCCTTGACAGTCATAGTGATTTGTGTTTTGTGATTCTCGCATGCCTTTCAGCTAGAGCTTAATTCCCATTTCCCCTTCAGCCAGACTGTCTCTCACGAGGGCACTGGACGATAACACAGAGCAATCCATTACAAAGGCATAAGGTCTACTAGCTCTTAGTATTAATTCAAAAGTAGCGATAATTCTCCTGGAATAGCAGGGGAGCTGCTGCTGGATCTATAACTAGATCGAAGTGGTGTAGTCCACGTGCCGAAGCTTTCTTTCTTTCCAGTGGTATCTTTCTTTTTTTAATCATTCATTTATTTACAAAAGGAGTCTCTCCTCCTACTCATTTCTCTCTCCTTCTCTCTCATTTCCTCTTGCTCACTGCCTTGACATTTTTGCCTCTTTCCTTCATCACAAAAAGACATTTAAAAAAAAAAATTCTCATTATCAGTCTAAATCAATACTCAAAGCTGAGACTCAATCAATCACAGAGGGTATACTGTATAGCAAACCCAGTGAAAAAGTCTGAATTTTCCCTACAGCAAAGAATCTCTTTAATCTAAGACAATGGAAGATTGTTTTTTATGCCTCGCAGGAAAGAAATAATGGTCACAAAATGTACCCTCTTGAGATATCAAGGCAAGAAGGTGGAAAGAAATGAATTTGCCCAAACACTGATTGTCTGCTGAAATAAACTGGGGTAGTGAAGTTCTCTCTTTTAATAAACAAATGCAGAAAAGGTTGAAATGTTAATGTGATTTCTGAATTGCCATGGGTCAGTTCTACAACAGCATGCAGACATTATAATCAGTTCAAAAACTGTGTGCACGACCAGCTGAAAAGAGGAAAAGCAAATGTATATTCCTGGCAAGTTTTCAGACAAACGCCTGGCAAGCGCAAACATGGGCTCTGCAAGCACAACATCATTTATTACCAAAAGACCAACTGAGATTGTTGACAGAAAAATCATTGCTACACAAACATAACTGGTTTAGAATGTGTTTTCAAGCTTCAATTCCTTGAGGGTGTAGTGTGAAACAAACATGAAATTATATTATTCATTGCAAACACAACTGTCAGGGCATGCCTGCTAATTCTGAGCAGAACTGAGATGGATTTAGCATTGCAGCATGTGCTACAGCCTTTTGATATATGCTGTTTTTTATTAAACAGGGTCCTGAATGGTGGCTCAGCCCTGCAATGCAAAGGCAATGTTAAACTGAAAACATGGGGATTGTTAATGGAGCAAGTTCACTATTTCAAACTGTATGTAAACTGAAGGAGGTGCCACACATGCTGCTGTAAATAATAAAAAAAACCAAAAGTGCTCCACACTGCCATAAGGGGGGTGGGGGTGTAGGGGGGGACGGAAGGTACACATTGATTGCCACAGAGAGAAAATGTAACCATGTCATCCATCAGTGCTGCCAGCCTGTCATCTGTGAAGTTTACTTGAGAAGCAGGGAAAAACTGGAACTATGCTTGCTCTTTCTCTCTGTGGGGTTTCCTTCTACTCCTCTGACTGAGCTTCTGATGGAGAGCACAAAACAGAAGCAATTCGTGAAAACCACAGAACTCATTCAAACGACTGCCCTTGACAGGTTCTTAGTCATCCTGCCCGGCCCACAGAGGCTCATTCACATCCCCAAATACTGCAGAATAAGACAGACAATGAAGATTTGGCGCTGTCAAACTGAATTCAACAAGCACAAGCTGTGCAAACACGTCTATCAGATGTTTAAATTGGCAGTGAGAAAGGTTTCTTCAGCCCCATGGCACAAACGACTCTAATTAATTTAAGAGGGGTCAAAACGAGGCTGACCATTACCAATGACTCAGCGATTGTTCTATCAGGAGCCAACATTTCTGGCTTTTAATACTCATATTCTAGCTGTAACAAAAGCTCCCTCAGAACAGAGTTCTGTGGGACTGAATAACACTTTTTCAATGCAACAAGCACTTCAGTGATGCACCCAACGGTTAAACATAGAGAAAGAGAACAAATCAGTATGCAGGAGGGTGCTCAGATTGATAACTCTTAGTCATCCTACCTGTCTGATGCCTAGTCTGTAGGCGACAATGCGGTCCACAGCGTTGGGGTTCATCTGGGTCCACTGGAGCTTGAAGCCGTAGACTCTGGGCCTGTTCTGCCACAGAGGACTGTAGGTATCATAGTAGAACTCTGGGGGGTAGGCCTTGCCTGGACAGAAAGCAGATTGATAATTACACTTAACGCTTTAATGCTCATTTACAATGAAAAAACACTAAGCCTACTAACCACATGGAATTTTATGGTTCCTGCAAACCAGGCATAAACACTTAATGTCAAACTGTCATACACATAACACAATAAGACTTGCCAATGACTCTTTTTTAAGTGGGGGACTAAAAAGAATAATTCATATTGCTGCTATGGAGACTTACAGCCCAATGATCAGCATTGTCAATGCCTCAAAGTATGTATATCACTCCTCCGTGTATGTTTTTAATGAACTTAATGAACTCACAGACACATTGGTAGAATGAATTTCATGGCAGATTCGGTAAAAGGTCTGATCTTAAAGTGGTCATATTATGCTCATTTTCAGGGTTATCATTTTATTTAGGGGTTGTACCAGAACAGGTTTACATGGTATCATTTTCAAAAAACACCATATTTTTGTCCTTCTGCACATTGCTGCAGCTCCTCTGTCAACCCTATGTGTTGGAGGCTCCGTTTTAGCTACAGAGCGAAGCATCTCACTTCTATTTGATCTTTGTTGGGAGTTGCACATGTGCAGTACTGGGTTAAGGACTACTAGCCAATCAGAAGCAGAGTAGAGTGGGTCCTGAGAAGCTGGTAACCCCGGCTTTGGTTCAGCTGTACATGTTCCCGAAATAGCTTAGCAACCTAGACTGGAGCCAGAGTTTCAGAGTGGTGAGTTATTAATTTGTAACAAATTGATCTTTCATAGGTAAAGATTTCACTGTGTCTCTACATCACAGTAACAACTTTGTCCATTGACTGCCTGAAGGATACAGTAGGTCAGGGGGGTGGGGGTGAGGGGGACGCAGCAAGTGGATGTCTTGTCACTGTGTATGCTGCAGCTAAAGGCTTGTGCAGACTACTACCGATGGCCGGGCTGTTCACACTACACAACTTGCGGTCTTGTGACGGGAGTCTTGAAGTCATTGTGGCGTTCACACTACGTGACTGGTCTCCAAACCACGTTTTGTCAAGAAAACACACGTGAAATGTGAAACGGGAAATGACGCGAACCTACAGACAAAACAGCTGTTGTTTGTTATTATAAAGATAGAAATTATAAAAACAAAGAATATGTGTGAAAGAATGGATTAGCACACTCAGGTAGCAGGGTCTGTCTGAGCTACAGAGAGCTGAGGGAAGTAAAAAGTGTTTTGTGGTGAAAAGTAGCTGCCTGCTCTGCCAGCTGCCTGCTCTCATTGGCTGGATGTGGATGTCGAGTCGGCCGACTCTTCCAGATATTTGGCATGCTAGATATCTGGCAGACGTCAGCGATGTGTCAGAAATGTGTCGGGAAGCCGTTGTGATATGTCGTTAAGTAGTTCACACATAACGACTGGCGACCAACGATCAACCACTGATTTCCGATCTTAGCCTGACGTTTGCCAAAATCGTGGAATGTGAACTAGGCTTAAGTGTGTTTCTCCACCAGTGTTTTTGAGGGCCTGCCTGACTACCCGCTAGGCGAGCATTATGGCACGTGTTACAAAGTGACGTGGCTAGAAAGTAAAGGCTGGACTACAATCAAGCTGTTTTCAAGACCGTTCAGGAGCTTTTCTGTGGGAGATGGTAACTCCTTTTGGGGTGAACTTGAGCTTTCTCACTCGCAAAACTAGTACATGCACAAAAAAGATATATAACTCAATAAAGGAAAGGGAAAAAGCTAAAAAGCACAATATGACCTTTTTAAAGCATTTGCATGATTTTATAGTGAGCAAGTATGAATGTAATTGGTAAACAAATAGATAAAAAGTACTTGTTTTTATTTTGAAAGGTCAGTGCAATTAGGATTGTATTAGTATTTAGTGAAACACATGAGAATTCTGTACTGTAATTTTTTGAACATCGCTAGATTACAATTATAATTATTTGATCTCAGTTCTTGGCTTGTATTTTATGTATTGCAGGCAAGCTCTGCCCTGCTGCACTGATGTATTTTGCACACCAGGCAGCCATGCTAAATGTAAACCTGTAATTGGTTCATTTGTTGACTTGAGACTTCTATAAAGCCAAAAAGAGAGCTGAATTAGCATGATACAGATGAACAGTGTCTTCACTATGTTCTATTTTTATCTACTCTGTATGGTATTCCTTGTTGCTGCTATGACTGATTTTTTCCTCCAAGATCATTAAAGTTTCATCTTATGTTACATGACATAGAGCACTTTCATGGCTTTGAATCAAAGCATGTCCCACATTGTAGTATGTCTCATCAACTACACAGCTCACTGAACACTTAATCATCACAGCATAACATCAAGTTAGTTAAACTTCAGGAATATCAATCTGTCCAGTTAGGAAGCATAAGCGATTTTGAAGCAAAATCACTCGTTTTGGTGCAAATTAAAAAGTGACAGATGCACTGGAGAGAGGCAAAAGCAAGACAACCCCAAAAAAGACAATGGTTTTGCGGGTGGTGTCTACAGGCAATTGCTCTGTCCTTATCCTTCCAGACTGACTGTTCACTAGTTTTGCGTTTTGCTAGTGTCCTTGTCACTGCTTCCTTAAATGTCCATCCCATGCAATGGCAGATCCTGAGTGCTAAATGTCTGTATACTCAAAACCACTCCTCAGAAAAAAAATTATTTCATACAGGTGGACTACCACAGAGCTCCTCTCGAACCTTTTCTTTCAATAATACGGTTTGCTTTCTTGGAATCTGTAAATATTCATTTTTTTCTAGTAATCGTGTCAAGAACAGAAGAAATCTTTCAAGTTTTCAGATTTCCAGTCATTCTGCAAATGGATTTCTGACAGCTGAAGTAGGAGCTGGCAGAACATTGTATTTTAATCAAGATCTAGAAACAAGCTTACAGAATGACCTTCGAAGCAAAGAATAGCAATTCACCCTCTGTCCCTCTGCTATTTGAGCTTGTTTATTGAAGGATGACAATACCCAAGGCAGATGATTTTTAATAGCCATGGAAAAGAGCGTAGAGCAGCCATTGTTATCTCTAACAAAAGCAGCACTGGGATGTGATGCACCCGTGTGGAGATGCAGCAAGTAGTTGGTGTATGTCAGGCAACTGGATAAACCTGCCAAGTTCTGGATCTCTCTCTTGGCGTCTTGGCTTCTTGGTTTTCCTTTGATTGGATTCTATGTATGACACTCAGAGAAGGTCAGTTTGTGATGGTCATCATTTGTCTGGTTTCAAGTCCCTGCTTACATTATAGAGTTAGCTAGTGGCACTGGACATGGATACTGTAAAAACTGATGCTTTCTTGAGATATTATTAAAATGATAAGAAACAAGGACAGGGCCTTGTCAAACCAGCATTTAAAGAGGGGGAAAATTTTAAGAGAATCAATTTGAATGGAGTCACCGCAATTAGTCGATTTGGTTGTGGGTGAATTTGTGCCTTTGACCAACAGCAAACAGTCTTGACAGTGGTGACATTTGAGGAAAGTGAGAGCTAGAGAGTACAAAATGCAGACAGCAGCGAGACTTATTAGCTGTGTTGCATCCACATTTATTTAAACCTCCTCTATCAGAGTATAAACTGCTCCACAAAAAAATTATGGTTTGTGGACAGTTGTGAGACAGCAAGTGATGGTAGAAATGTGTCATTGAAAATTTTAAACTAACTTATCTAGTTAAGCTTGTTATCAAGATTTCAAACCCAAAGACATCGCTGAGCCACTTTCTGGTGTGGTTAATGTTGGTGATGTTGAGTATTTTTTCTTATTGTCAACAAATCCAATGGAAATACCAAAACCAACAATGGTTCTGCTATCAGGCTTTGGCTGTGTAGCCAACAGCTTGTTCTTTTGTTATCAGACCTCATTTGTTGCCCAAAAACACATTGTTGTTTTTGGTCTTTCAGTGGGATTTGTTGACAGTAAGACACATATAGAGTAAAGCCAGCCTTATGTTTTAATAATTCATATGATGATTCATATGAAGACAATCGCTGCTAGGGCAGTCTGAGTGTTCACTCAGCTGTAATGTCATGCAACATTAGCTGTAACTGATGTCAGATGCCAAACGTATGTATTGTTTTGAGATGAAATCTATACCTCAACAAGCAAAACAATATGGGACAAACACTGCTGAAATGTTAAGTAGACAGGAGAAAGCATAATCCATAACACACTGGCAAATTTCATAATTTCTTTGATTGCATTGTACCCCAGTTAAGCTGTAAACACATGCACTTCAGATATAATCATTTCAATTTAAATAAATCAAAAGCAGCGAGGTGCCTTTGCAGGAGGAAAAAACAAACAAGATTAGCGGTTTCTTTCAGCTTCTGACTGGTTTGATCAATTCTCATAATCGTCCATGATAATAAGTCAAAATCAACACTGAGGGCATTTTGTACTGCATTTTAGAAGATAAATCAGGTTAATTATGCTTTGGGCAGCCTACTGCAGATCACTTGGCCTTCATATGGATAAAGCTATTTAAAATACAATATTCTAATCTGGGGGAAAGGAACACACATTTATCAGCCAGATAAAATCATTCCGAGAGAAAGAAAAAAACAGGGAAAGCAAGAGAAATACTGTTAATTTAATAATTTAGTATATTTTATGTTCTGCCTTTTATGTTGATGAAATAAATGATACTCAAAATGTTAAGGTTAGTTTACAACAAGTTGAACCTTTCTGTTTTATAACCGATATATATATATATAACACAAAGAACATTGAGATGCTAATGCAACAAGAAAAACTCCAAACAAAAAAATTAAATATACTGTCTGCACTTCACTTGGCAGTGTTTTGCTGTATAGAGCCAGCTGTGTTAACAGCATACTGTACAATAAATGTTACATAAGCCAGCCTGGCAGATACTGTCAGTTTTGTTCATGCAGTTTATACTGTACAGCAAAGCTGATAAAGGAATGAATACGTTGTCTTTTGCAATAGAGCAAAGGCAGGAGGTTCAAGTGCACATTACACTCATTTAGTTGAAGTGTTTTGTACTAATCCATTACATCAATTGTATGTCTTATATTGACAAAAATCTTTAAAAGTAAATGTCTTAAATTTCATTTAGTGCAAAAGTAGCGACACTGTCACAAACTCACTGGTGTATTGTTGTCTTTTATTCAAATATACAATGCAATGTAATGAAGCGAAATAGCCCTCACTCCTAATAAATTACGTGTGATGAAGCACATTACCTAACCCACACTGCTTGAAACAGATAACCCTGGGTGGGAGACATCAAACATAAAGTAAAGAAGGCTTAATTGATTCTTTAAAATCCTGTTTATAACAGCAGAACCAATGCAATGACTCATAACTGCTCAGCAAAACCCTTCAGGCAAGAAGTTGACCTTGTTTGCAGACTTCCTTTTCATTTTTTAAGGGTTTATGAACACGTTTTCTTCTTCGGAAAAACACTTTGTCCCACCATATGGTAAGCGTTTCTATATGGTGCTGGGCTGATGTGTGATGTAGGTTTTTGTGGTAGAAATGACGCTTGCATATGGAAGCACAGCTGGCCGAGACAAACGCAACACCGATGCACGAAGAGCTAACTGACTCTAGGGAAAAGACACTAGAGACATTAGAAGACTCTTTGATAATTGCCTGGTTGTATCCTTCTGGGATAGAGAATGCAATCTCTCTTGGGTTTATTTTTCTTTCAGGGAAATGAGTAACTTGATTAACTTGAGTAACTTCCTTCCTTACAATTCAGCTAATTCTTCCTCAACTTCCTCCCTCCTCACCTAACCCACTTAATAAAATCCACAAAATAAAACATATTAAAAAGAGAAAGTTTTCTAATTGTTGATCTTATGAACTGAATTTTGTTTGTATTGACCCATGGTGACTTCTGATATTATCATTCTTGGTCAGTGTTAATGGCAGGCTGCTCTTGAGTGACTAATCCAGGGATATTGTATTGCTATAAAAGAAGCAGAAACACAAAAATAGGTCAGGAAATGAAAAAAAACAAAAGGACAGAAAAATAGCAGAACAGATTGCGTCTGTCCTTCAAGTCTGACAGACTTTCACAGTCTGATCACAGATAACATTATTCTTATGCTGCCTTTTAACTCTGACCATGTAATGTCAGTTGTTACTACCTAAAGGATCCATCAACGTCAGTATGTCTCTTTGAGTTGCGGAAAGTTATCAACATCATACACCATCTACTGCAGGGGTAAAGTTTAACCCAGGTGAACTGGGCATAAATTATAAAGGCAGAAAACTGAGTTACCAAAAACCATGTATTGAACTTAAAGCAAAGGCACAAATGTTCAGGAGAGACCAACACTGATAGGGTTTATAAACCCCTCAGATAGAGGAATATACAAGGTTTGAAGGTAAAATCTATTTCGTGTTTTTATTTAACTGGAAGATACGAAAAACACACTAACACACACACAAAAACATCAGTTTGTAGTAGTGTAGCTCAAAAAGGGCCCAAGGGCCTCTTTAAAACATACCTCAAAGAGACAAAAATACAAAAAATAAATCAATATGACAAAAATATTACTCAAAACAGATGATGGATTAAATAAAAATATATTAAAATACATTGTGTGCAGATAAGCCAAACTGAAATGAGAAAGTGACAGTGTCTATCACACTCAAATAAATACATTTTGTCCTAAAACACATTCAGATATCTAATTGCAGCCGGCACTATGTTTCACAATGTGATTTCTGTATCCTTAGGAACAATGGTTACAATAAAAAGGGAAACTGGGACCACAAGCACACCATTATTCTAGAATCTGTATGAGCAAAGTCGCACAACACAGACAATGAATATCTGAAATTCGTCCCAAAGAATTTACTTGTTACTTCTCCTCTAATTCATGACAGACTGCCAAAAAGAGGAATTAAATGTGGGACAAATGAGAAACATTGTTTGCCCTTTCATTGTGAATTTCAGAATTCCAGCAAAACTGCGGCACATATTGAGACGGTTCAATGAAGAAAAAGACCAAGGGAGAAGTGTGGACAAGCTCTGTAGAATTTGTTTTTTTACTATAAATTTCAGTTTTGCCATGGTTACACAAATGTGATGCCTTAAAGGGGCACTCCCCATGATTTTACATGTGAGGTTCAGTTTACTTGTCATGGTTAGTTCTACTCAGCCTGTCACAACAGTTGTATGGTGTCTTATGTGGCTCTGGAGGGGGCTTTCTAAAGTTTAAGTATGATGATGATGTCATCATCACCCAAGTCAAGATAACCCATGTCATGGGTTATATAGAATAGAAAGCCTGCATTACAAAACTGAAGGTTTGAAAGAAGTGGGCATTTAGAGGATAAAAGGGGGTCTTAAAGACACTATGGAATTGCATTATGGGATATGTAAGACCAAGGGTTTTGGGGGTGTAGCTCATAATCTGGGCTAAAAGTCAGAATATCTTATCCTCTTCTGTTTCCATTTTGATGATTCCTTTACCTTCTTATCTGTCTCTCATGAGTCTCCCAACTTTATGAAGTGCAATACTACTGATTGATGGAATACACCACCTAAATTTCATGCCTGTGTATTCTGTGACCTGTGTTTCACCCTATTATTGCTACATCAGTACACATTTGCAGCCTAAGGATAGGATATAGAATAAATGCAGACCAATGCATAAATCACAAACTGCATCAGACTGGAATGAAATCACAGAAGAAAAGCAGGATGAAGACTCAAAGACTATGTTTTTTTCTATTTTCTTCCCAACTCTAACTTTCAGAGGGGCATGATTTCAGCATTTGCTAAAAACTCAGGGTTCCCATGACAGAGAGCCTGAGCCAAAGCTCAGTGGTACACATTACATCCCTCTGAGGGGTCCCTCCCCTGGCACAACTTAATGGCCAACTTGGCCATTACAGCCAACTCACTGTTTCCACAGATGCCCCAATGGCTTGGCACATGGGCATCCATGCACATGCACACACACACACTCCCCTGGCACAATACACTTTCTGATGCGACAATGCTTATATAAGCCAAAAAATGGGCTGATGCCAGACTTTTATGAGTGTTCATGTGTCTGTCGGCATGGTAACATGTATGTTTTGCATAGTATGCTGATTGGATCTGTGAGTTTAATTGAGCCACTGTTGCTTCAGGCCAAAACTCTACAACACAGCCCAAGAGGAACTCAGGGAGAGTGCGGTGAGGGAACATCCACTGAGGTGTCTACCTGTCTTCACTCTGTAGAATGAGCAAACCAAGATACCACCTAACTGTATGAGCAATAACAAATATTTCATGAGCTTCATCTTGAAGTGGAGCTGATATCCACTTACTCTCTAGTAGATTATTTATTTCACCACACAATAACCACAGAATAATGTTAATATCATGTGGTAGCTATTGAGATTCAGGATAAAATTAAAAAATTATAAAAAAAAAAGTTAAAGAATAAGCTGGCACGCCAGATTTCATGGATGATGGGAGGAACCAAAGTGGATTTTCTGCACCATGCTCCTGCGCTCAGGGGGTGAGTAAAAGAGCCTCCATACCTTTGGCAACCACTGAGTCCAGATGGTGGGAATCTGGAGCATTGAGCGGGAACTGAGTGATGGTGGAAGAGAAAGTGCAGGAAGAATGGAGGGATGGAGGATGAAAGGGATAGAAGGGGAGTGGAGGTAGGAAGAGTGAGCAATATCAGGCAAAACCCCAGCCCTGTTGAAAAAACAAATGGCTGGAGGGGACTATCTGCTTCTGTGTCTCTGCTCTACCTGTCTCATAGGGGACAATGGATTTATGACCCACACTGGGGGGGGGGGGGGGGGGGGGGGGGGGGGGGAGCCAAAAGAGAGACGTTTAAAATAAGAAAGTTGAAGAATGAGGAAAAGAAAACATGGACAAAGAGATAAAGAAAGAGCAAAGAGAGGAGAAAACGCAAGTGCAGAAATGTACGATTAGAAGACAGCAATAGATGGAGAGAAATACACAGTATCAAAGAGGGTAGCAACCTAAGTGGCAGAGGATCAAAGTGACAAATACTCCTCCTGTGACCCTGCAGCTCCTGTCTCTAATGGGAGGTCTGGGAGATTGAAACCTTGGCCAGAGTTCCTACGGTCACTCACCATAGCCAAGCTAATTTGGTCCTGTCATAACAACCAACAAGGAGATGGACACTAGCAGCTCTTGATGAAAAAAAACAAAAACAGGAAGTAGCAGGAAGGGGATGAGTGTGTATTATCTGAAAGAACAGGTCTACTACGTGAGACAGAGAAAGAGCCGGCATGATTGACGCCTTCCATTCAGACTGAAGATACATGAAATTTTCTCTTTCGCTATTCTTCAAAATTAATTGTCTATCACACCCAGATACATCCTTGCCTCTATAAAACAGTTTGACAAGGACTGTTATATGTTAGAGGAACCAATTTCAACCAAAAAAATCACAGCAAAAACTAATTACCAACTGGAGTGCATACTGAAGAAGTTGTTGTAGACTTTCAGATGCTTCGCAGCCAAATACCTGCCATCAAATGCAGCTTCAGGGTGGATGGAACACACTGACAGTCCATTTTATACCACTAAGGTATACATGAAAGTGAAATATGGAATGTGTATGGTAACTTCAAATAGGCTAATTGAACATCAACAGTTTAATGATAGCTTACGAATTAACTAAGCAGACATGTCTGTAAAACTTTGGATTTCCCTATATGTTAGGTGTACATGGGGCTATAGTAGGAGCTGCACTTTTCATTTAATGAGTTTGGGGGTGGTGTCTTTATTGAGTCTTTCCCAAACCCCAAACCGCAAGTGGAAGTTCGGTGTGGTTTTAAGATCAAGCAACCGAATTCATCAGCGAGCACAATCCGTAACACAACCTATTTCATAACAGATCCCACAATAAACACGGAAACACTGGCATGCAGCTGTGGCTTTTCACAAAGACAGGTTCCTCTAGCTTACAACCAACGTTCCCGGCTCAGAGGCAGATCATATCAAACCCCCTTTCCGGGGGGTACACAGAATAGTAATTTGGGTCACGTTAGCTGGTGAAGTAATGTGGAAAGTCACAACGTTACAACTATAGTATTTTGCACCTGGTCAACATTAGCCGGCGAGCTAACAATCAGTCTTTCTGATGTTGAATGTGTCTACCCGACATCTTCGGATTCAGTTTGGCCTTAGGGGCTTCAGCACAGTGCTGTTTTTATCCTTATGTGTAGTTTGTGTTATGCTGGGAGCCTCTTGTTTTGTGGTGTTTTTCCTGTAGTCGGAGAAAGGCTCGGGAGTACGGACAGGGCTACATCCCGACCCGAACCTTTCATAAAACAAGCAGAATAGTGGCTGTTGCAAGCAACAGGTGTGTGGCTCATTTCTAAGTGAGGTTACTGCCCATTTACAAAAAGAAAGTGATTTCTTTGAAAAACTACATATAGCCCCTTTAAAAAAAAGACAAATCTTTAAAGGTATTGTTCCTGTTCAGGGCTGTATAAGGTACTTACATACAGACTTACAAACGCATAAGTTGTGCTTATGCGTAGAAATACGGAAATTCTACGTTTGACAAAATACAGTTCCAAAGGAAAAGGCTGTCTGACAGCAAGGTAAAGCACTGAAAATATTCTAAATATAGCCTACACATGAACTGATTTTTTTCAGTGGTCCTTTGCTAAGCGTCTGTGCCGGTACAGCTCTCTCCTTCTCTAAATGCATCAAACGCCATCTACTGCAGGTAATACACTGAGTACAACTATGGATAAGTACCTTGTACAGCCCCACTTCAAAAACCCAAACTATCCCTTTAATGAAAAGCACTCTTTACCTGTAACCTGGAAGGTGCATTTGCCTGCTCCAGCCTCGTTGATAACATTACAGGTGTACTCCCCCCAGCCGTCTCGATTCAGACTGCGGATTGTGTACTCTGTTTCGTCTCTTTGGGCATCGAATGCTCCGGCGTGGAGCAGTCTGTTTGATAGAAGCCACTCGAATCGCAGCACACGGGAAGGGTGGGCTCGCAGCACCCTGCAGGTCATCACCACAGGCCTCCCCAGGCCCTGACGCATCTCCATGTAAACCGGCTCCACAGTGGGAGGGTCTGTGGGGGAGACAGAAAGGCTAAGATGACTTTAGCTGATAACTGAAAAGGAAAGAAACATGTAAGGATGTTAGTGCAATGAAAATATTAAAGAACATGAAAAAAGTTCAGGCTCTTTGCAAAGAAGAGAAAAAGAGTCTGTCTATACAAGACATACGCTATTCAGGCAAGGACCCTCTCAGTCAGACTAGGTTGTCTCTGACCTCCAGAGATATTTACAGAGAAAAAGTATCTGGAAGGCAGAAAAGACAGTCAGAATACCAAGTCCAGAATAGTTAGGTATGAGATAAATAAAGAAATATATTAAACAACTTAATAAGGACATGTTATGAAAGTGTGAAAAGAAATGGAAAATTGCTCTGAGGAATGCGCTCGAAGCTCAGCGAAGACCTAAAAAGGACATAACTGGAAAAGAAAACAACTTTTTGAATGACAACCAACAAATATTTAAATCATGCACAGACACTTAAAGGAAGAGAAACATTTTAGAGGACAGTCTAATATTGTGACAGGATTGAGAGCAGTGGGCAGGGAGAAAAAGGGGAGATTTAAGCATATCGTAAGTAAACTTTAAACAATCAGCACTGCAAATTCAATACACCTCAGCAACAAATGAAAAAAGACGGGTGAAAACAATTGTGGGAGAGCGACAATGGCTGCAGGAAGATCAATTTTGCAGAAAAAACTAGAACAATGTTCTGAACGAAATCAGTCACGCTTCACAGAAAATTGGTAACAGGATGATGAAGTGCCCCTCAAGCTTTCAAAATGGAAAATTAATAACTTATTTGAGTATCTGACAGGCTTCACCTCTTCCCACACAGACGACCTGGTGGTGAATTATTAAGCCAGTCGTCTCAAAGTGGCGTGAGGGGCTGTACAGGACTTCGATGCAACACAGACCCTTCCTCTGCAACATATGATATGTGTGATTTTATATTTCATTTTCTATGTTAAATGTGTGCTGGAGTATGTGCATTGTGGCCAAATGTTTTGTGAGGGCAGAATGTGTGCAAGTGCTCGAGTGTGCACATACTCAAATGCTTATGAATAACTTCCCCATCTTAAGCATCTTTGCTCTTGACATGCTCATACAGATGCTTGACAAAACCCACGGCGAGGCTTGAAAAACAACCGCGAATGCTGAGGAGAAGAGACAGAATGACACTGAGACCCTTAATTGCCTGAAATTTGCATAATTTCTGACAGAGTAAAGGAGAGGCGGGTAGCTATAGCCAGGGCTGGGGATGTTACTTTTTAAAATATAATATGTTACAGATCGCTGATTACCTGATTGAAACTGTAATCTGCAACATAATCTTCTACATTATTCACACACGGTAATATAATCTAATTACTGAGCATTCCAAGCTTGATAGGATATGCAATTAAATGAACAGTTTATTAAAATTTACAGCATATTATTTGATAACACTATTAATGTCATTATCTACAGCCTTAATCAGCCATTTTTTAAAAGATGTTGAAGATGTTGAAGACCTAAAATCTCACAGGCTAAATCTTTTGAAAGAATCTAATAAATACTTTTTTTTCCCAGAACATTTTGCTGTGTTTTTAGAGAAATTCATTTTTCTTTTTCTGTTGCATATAATTAAGTTAACCTCAGCCCAGCCTGTAGAGCAGGGCAGGTCCTCCAGGCCAGAGAGGCGCACTGGGAAACATGGGCTGTAAACATCAAACTGTATGCAAAATAACACTCCAAAGTGGGATTGTACTTTCTTGGCCTCTATGCTAATTATCACAAAACACGCACAAAAACCTGGAATTCACACAGCAGCTACTATGATTAATGACACACCATTAAATCGGATAATGACTGGCTGAAATGTAAAAAATAAAAAATAAAAATAAAAACACATGGGGTGAAAAAGTAAACACAAATCTTTCAAGCGGTTTGGACCGATAAGAAAAACTACAGAGGTGCCTACTTCACCTGATGCTGTTCACAAGGTGGAGAGAATAATGGCTTTCATCTCCGCTAAATGAAATAGCAATCTGTTCCTCCTTCAAATGAGCCTTGCCTGGGCTTTTACCCAAACCCGATGGCTTATCTCTGACTCCAAAAGACGGGTCTGAATCTCTACTTATCACATTAAAATTGTAGGTTTGTGTGCGGCAGTGAATCACAGCCCAGCTCCACAGCCCCCTGAGTGGCACTAGACCAAATTGCACTAAGTGCATTTCCATTGACACAGAAAGACAAATGAAGACAGGGTTTGGGTCTGCAGCAAATGAAAAAAATATTTCAAAAAATATCTTATATAACCAAATAACCAAAACATCCTTTAAACAAGGGCACATGCCCCATCCCCTCCTCCTCCCTGCATCTCCTGTGAAACAGCTGCCCAGTGAACATGTGGAGAAAGGAGCGAAAAGGTCCTGTGTGATATTCCCTGAGCAGTGCTCGCCATGGTTAGTGTAGCAGCGAGAGCGTTGAGGGCTCGGAGTTGCTGTAAGTCACAGGCTGAGGGAAAACCCGGAGCCCTAGCTGAGATGTAATCCATCATCAGTCACCGGTGGATACTTTGACAGTAATGTGGTGAAAAACAATATTTAGGAGCACGGAGGCCTTTTCCCGGCGGCCCATATAGACCGCCATCTAGAGGGACAAGAAAAGAACAAAGACACGGGAATACATGTGGGACTTCTGCATGTTTGTTTGAGTGTGTGTGGGAAGCCGAGGTGAATTTGAGTGCATGCGTGCACCTGCATTTCTGAAAATACCGGTTGAGTGGTTTACAATAAACTTCAGCTTCAGTCAAAATGGGTTTTATTTTCCATGTGTTTCGGGTGAGTGCATCAAGAGAAGGACATGCAACTCCTGTGGGCAAGCCCGCAAGAGTAGATTGTACTGTACAGTGTGATTGTGCACATGAAGTGAGTGTATGTGACTGCATTCCTTCTATAGGGTTGAATGTTCATTTGGTCTTTCTGTTTTTTATTTCATCCTTTTTCTCCTAGAGCAACAGAATGTTTTCCCTCATGGCTCACTGGATGGCAGTTGGTGGCAGAAGTACCAATACAATAATATAAAAATACTCAGTGTAAAAATTTTAAATTCACAATTCAACTTAAAAAACAACTACAGAACTATTATCAGCAAAATTTACCTAAAGTATCAAAAGCAAAAATACTTAGTGCAGCATAGAATAATGGCCCATGATATATTATTAGCATAAATTATCATGAATAATATCAATAACGGCCGTGTAAAAAATTAAGGTTGGGTGCTAATAATACAGGGTAAGTTAAAAAACAAAACATTAAGGGGCTGAAATTAACTGTAGCCTACTGCAACACCTCACATATTCAGTATAATATTTTCACATATTTATTTATATATTTTCACATGAAAAGCAGAAATAGGAGGGAAGGCTGCAAGACTTTTAATGCCGTGGAAATGGACATTTATTCATTTATCAAGACAACAGATAGCTGGGGAAGCGGGAAATTAGAAATAAAGGCGTGGTTCTCTCTGTCACTGAGGCGAATAAAGCCAGCTATTTGAGAATTAGGTGGAGCTAGTTTTAAATACCTTATATAGTGTTGGGTATTCCAGCGGTTACCAACCAGGGGTTATACCCCCTCCTAGGGATGAATCGGATACAGGTGTAATGATAAACCACAGTAGAATTCCTGAGAGTTAGTATTACTTTTATGAATTTTAAATATCATAAAACAGTATTCAATTACCACACTTACTCACAGTACTGTCCAGCATCAACCAAAGCTAGCAACAGTTTCAGGTCTGTCAACACGGTGGATTGCAGTGACAGCGCTCCGGAGATTTGTCAGCCTAGTCCTCAGAGGACTAAGTCTGAAGCGTGGTCGTAAGGTAGGTTAACTTTTCGCTCACTGGATGATGTGGAGACTTCAGAATGAGGAAACATGTCATGGGTTTCCTGTCTGACTTGCAACTTGTAAAGTTAAGCGCTTAGTGTTGCCTACTCTTGTAAGAATACTACCAGTAGTTCTGCGGCTGTATGCGTCGTGTGTATGCAGACTCTATTCGCACATGATAACATGTTACGTAGTTGAGTCACAAACATATTGTGTTCATTAAAAATCAAGCAATTGTCGAATTAGTTGTAAAAGTGTTCGAACAGGAGAAACCCTCCAAAACAAGATTCCTCTGTATTCATGTCAATTGTGCATGGGGTCGTACTTTGTAACGTTTTAATGTACATGTAATGTGGTTTTCATATGTTTACATAAGATATTGGCTGTTATTATTTTAATGTTTATGCAAACAAAAAGTGCACCGAGCTGCTACAATAAACATTTCAGCCCATTTTAACAAGACTATTTATATATATTTAACAAGATTATTCTGATAACATTGATAATTTTGCTCACTATAATCGTCATGTAAAATTTTCATACCGTTTCGTCTCTACCCCCTCCAGTGGACCAAAAGAGAAATCTGGGGGGTTATTAGATGATTGATGGGAGAGGAAAGAATGCAAAAAGTTGTGATACACAAATTCTCTTCAGTGTTTGGAGTTGAATCTTGGCTTTTATGTGATTAACTGTACCTGATCATTTAACATCTGTGGGCCTAATACAGTTATTTAAATGATACCATCTCAGAAGACAGCGGAATTCCCTCTCTGGTGGAACTCACAGACATTTAAACACTGCTTTTTGTGAGGAGTCACATGCCAAAAAGGTTGAGTATTTATATTTTTACAGTGTATTGTATTTTATATCATATAGTTGTAGAGTAAAAAGTACATAATTCCTCTCTGAAATGTAGTAGAGTTAGTAGAAGTATAAAGAAACTTGAGAGTAATTGCACTTAGTTACTTTCCACCACTGCTGGACAGTTGGTGCTCCTTGGTGATAAGTCCATTTATGTATTGTTGGGTGACACATTAACATGTGACATACCAGTGCTCCATTCAGAAATATGTCACACACCAGCTTTCGGCAGCTGCACGTGGGAGAGTAAAAGAAACAAAGTCCTCGCAGGAAAAACCTTCGTAGCACAATATGCTTCAATATCAAGTCTTGATAGAGGAAATAACATTCATTAGGAAGTCAGATATATACAGAATATGAAATGATAACCCTGATTCAACTGATTTATAATGAGTCCCTGTGTTGAATAATGTAGAGAACCGCTGCTCCGCATCAACGCGCCCTCTTTCCCTCCCGCTACAGCCGCTGCAATCAAACAATGAAACTTAAGCACCATCTGCATTACCATATTGTTATTAAAACTTAGGGATAATTTATGAACTTAAATATACAATTAATGACAATCAGTGTAGAGTCCTCAGTGCGAGGAGTGGCCTGGTGATCCGCTAATAGGTTTAGCTCGGTCATTGACCAAGTTATGAATTATTCTGTCTAAGCCGCGTGCAGGCTTCTGTTTACAACCTACATACTGGCTGACCTTTTCTGGCATGGATTTGAGGCGGCTGATCAATTCAATATTGTTCCATGAAAAAAGGTTATTAGAATTTCATCCCCAAATGTGGTGTGTGAGCCCTGCTGTAATGCAAAAGATTAATTTGCTGGCGTTAGGCTGGCGTTAGGCTAATGTGAATCGCTCTAATATGATTCACATTAGAGTGGGCCTCAGGGGCCAGCGTTGCAGGCCTTCTTGATGCGGAAAAGAAAATTAATTAAAAACAATAATCGTGTAATTCTGCTTACTTTTGCCCAGACAGTACCTCTTTATCTTGGTGTGTCTTTCTGATGTATATCAGATGGCGACTTGCTGGCTCAGGGCGACACACACGCGGTTGCATCAGGCAGGTGTCATGGACGATGTGAGGAGCAACAGAAGGGAAGCCTGGATAAAAGATTCCTGTGCATCTGGGCTCGAGTAGAGCTTGATAACTCTCACTCTGACAGACAGTGGTATCTAGGACAGGAGACCACTCTATGCTTCCTTCTTCCTGCTATTTCTCTCTGTTTCTTCACTCCCTCTCTCAAGTCCCTGGATCATGCCAAGTCAGTTTGACTAAGAACATTAGGGTGTCACAGCTTGGGATTTGGCGTTTGCAATTCTATTAGAGCGACGACTCTAAAGGCAGACGTCTTCCATTCCCCTCTACCTCTCCTCCTGGCGTTGCCTCTGCCAGCCAACAGATGCAGGTTTTTACATATCAAAGCTGTTGACTTGCCAGAGTCGTTCCTTCACGCCTCTAATGCTCTTTGCTTCAGAGGACTGTACCTCGGTCCCTTGATCAAGTTACTAAACGCGGCTTTGCACATGGCTCACCACCAAAGGCGGGTGGCTCATGCTGGGACCTGGAAATGCAGGCGAGAAAAGCATCTCAGAGGGATTGGCTTGTGCTTACACACCATGAGACAGGCCAAGAGAGAGAAGGGAGGGGGCATACCGACAGTCGTACTGAGCAAACAACAAAAGCAGGGCCGGACTGTGTTAATAGTCTAAATTCTCAAGCTGAGAAAGAGGAGCAGAGGTCTATGTATTTGGCAAATGAACAGAGTAAACAGTTTGCGTTGATGTGTGGACACATGGTGGACACATTTCCCCAATACACTCAAATTGTGTCCAAGCAGTCTAACAACTGAAGCTCGGATTGTTTGTGCTTTTTAGACTCGGGCTTTGATGCCAACTATTAATAAGTAACAGGAGGCTCTGAAGTGAGAACAGAATGAGCAGAATGATTGATTTATCAAGCCCAAAGTCCTAATTTCTCTTCATTATGTGTTCTGCTTTGAAGATGGCAAACAGATGAAAGCAACTGTATGACATCAAGAACTGTGGTGCAAGAGAGGTGCTTTATTTAACATACTACTAAATAATGATAAACAATTGCAATCTTTTGTGTTGAAAGGAAGAGAATTATCAGGAGTGAATTTGATGTACTTCACTGCCGTATGTACTGTGTGTGTCATCCTATGATGCAACCGCATGCCAGGGCAAATCCATCTGAGAGAAGGATTATATGCAATGGCATGTATGTGTCTTTGACCCTCTTTGCCTCCTGAGGCATGTCTTCTCCATCTGAGTTTCACTAACAACAGTCACTCCCTATAAGTGACCCCTGTCCACTGTCACTGAGACAGCAGGGTTGGGGGTGGGGGTTAGAAGGGGTGTGTGTGATAGGAGATGACCTTTCCTGGTTAGATGTCAGAGGAGAAAAATCTTGCCAGAAATAGTGACCTCCACTCTAAGACAAGGTCTTTCAAAGGTTGTGGGAATTGCGCCTTTGCTTCTTGGAAATACAATTAAAGGTTTGTTTTTCAGCCTTTTCTGTATCATTTTGAATTGGGCCACGGAAGTATGTAATGAATTTAAAACCCTTGGCTTTGGATTTTTAGTATTCATTGTGCACTCAGTGGACAGTTAAGGCCACCTGAATTTATAGTCTGAAGGTCCTGTTCCTCCTCTCCTCCTTTGACCAGTTATCCCAGAGGCGGTATTTAATTCTAAATACTGTGCAGTCAAACAGCTTTACATTTCTTTTACCCAATCTTGTTAGTCTTATTTGTAATATATTATCTGTCGTCTCATCTTTATGACTACACTTGAAAAATTTTACATTTTATCAGCCTGTGGAGGTCATAGAGGAGACTTCCCTCCTCCTCTACACATCGTCTTTTACCCAGATGCCCACTGGATATGGACAAGTCATATTCCAGCTGTACCAAGGCTCCATCACGTCTCTGTTGCATTTCAGCTTCCCATTGGAAGTCTTTCAAGCGGAGAGTCTTCAAGCATATGTGTGTCTGGATATAGTATTAGTGTAAATTCTCATAAAAATAATATCAATAATGGCCACAGGAACAAATAAAGGTCTGCTTCTAATAATACAGGGCAGGTTAAAAAACAAAACATTAAGGTTGGTGTTATCAACTATAAAAGGGAAGGCTTTTATTGTGATGTTATGTGGGTTCAACTTCCTATTGGATGTCTTTCATAAGCAGCCACATTTCCAGTAATCCTGTGATCGACATGTGGCTATATTTTAATGGCTTCAATTTCTGTACTACAGCACAGCGTCTTATTTTTATTTTGTATTTGCATTACATGAATAGTGCATATTAGCAGAAGGAAAATCACAGCATTCCTTATCCTTGATCACAGAGTTTGGAGAAGTGGCATACAAACAAGAAAAACTAGTTTTGCTATTGAGTAACAAGAGAGTGTGCCTACTCCGTTATTTTGGCTTGAGGGAATTATTTGCATTATGTAGATTGACATCTGCTGCTTTCGATCACCTTGTGCATCTAACTGTTTTTTTAATAACGTACAGCATGAAAGAATGCCAGAGCTGGAAGAAAATGAGAGACAAACATCGCCCTCTATTTACAAACCAGCGCTAATCAGATCACTTCTCCACCAACACAGCGCTAGGATCAGCTGGTCATGTTACTATTATAATAGTCAGGGTAACTAGTCAGAATGTGATGATATTTGTATTTTATTCTTCATTCAAAACACAGTCACAGTGGAGACTCATTTGGTCAGTTACACTATTACCCACAGGACATTTTTCCATGACTTATTACATAATTATGTAACAAGCTAATTATTCAGAATTACATTATCAATAAAATATATATATAATGTCACATATTTGGGTGAAAAGATGTTTTAATTTATGTTGCTAAAGCAGTTTTAATATGTTAATAATTCAATAACCTGCATTGTCATCAGAGCTCTTGGAAAACAGCACCATACAAACAGCTGCAGCAACACACAGTAAGCTAGCTAAGACAGATGTGAGCTAGTTTATGCAGAGAGTGACTTTGTGTAAAGGTTCGTCTTCTTAATCCATTATCAAGGCCAATAATAAATGAAATGCACAATTAAATACTGTCATGTCAACTGCCAGTAAATGTGAGCATTTTCTCTACACTCAAATAAATTTCACGCTTATCAGATGCGAGCTGCTTTAACTAAGGTAGGTCCAGCGCCTAAATATAGCAAAGCAGAGAAAAGAGCCACAAGTGAGACACTATGGTCACATGCGTGGAGGACACTGGTATGGCAGCAGATTATCTCCAGCAGCCCTGATGGCTCTGGAACGGGCCGCAGCCGCATACAGTGGACATTAGGGGTAGATTTTCATTTTGTATGTCTTATACCATGACGTCTTAACTGTGATAAAAAATTAAACAACAAACAATCAACTGTGTATATTTATTTTTCATGCCTGACATCATATTGCCTTTTTTTTATTTCTTGAACAGTTTTATGTACTCATAAAAAGTTTTTATTATGTGAATTATACTTCTATTAGTCATTAGGGCTTGAAGACATTTTATGCTTGTAAACTATGAGAATAACAACTCAACTAAATCCAAAGGCCTTTTATTTTGCTCAGACCCTGTTTAAATGTGTCATCTTTTTTTTCTTTTTTTTTTGATTTGCAGGTGAACATAAAAAAAAGATATTTTCATAATTGCTGTGTAATTGTAGCTGTTGACCAATACGCTTCTGGACAGTTTAGCTTATTTGCCTTTTTCCTACTCTAATTGTGCTGCCCTCAGAGAAGTGGTACACAGAATACAGAAGGTGCCCCTGCTGCTTTCCAAATGGTCAGCAAGATCATAGTGACCTATGCTGTTTGTGGCAGTAAACTGCTCTCTGCAGGCGGGGAGCAGAGGGGAAAGCAGAATGATCCATTCTTCAACTTGGCTACTGTGCATGTGGTAGATGTTAATGTACCTGTTGTTTAACAATGGGAACGGACGTACCCGGTACCGGGTGCGTAATCTTTCGCTGTTCTAGCTGTTTTCTGTCCAAAACATTGCGGCGCTTTGTGTCCACAGAGATCGTCTGGCAGGCCGCCATCTTGGTGATTTCGGCCGCGGACTTAAGTTTCGTTTGTGTCACGAGCATATATTGTATATGGTCACGAAGTATGAGAGCCGAAGAAGAGTGTAATTTGACGGAGGCGATCTTTATCGGTCTCTGCTGGCGACCCGTAGGGGCTACACAGACATGCAGGATATGCCTGAAATCGTCTCGTCGAGACGAACAAAATGTAGGATGTTCTGTTCTCAAGCTGTGGGCCTGTAAAGCATGGGAGTGCTTTTGGTCATTTATATTAAGACTGTTTTTATCAATATTTCAATGTTTTGGAAGCTTTATGTTATTTGGAACGTGATTGTATGGAGAGAAATAATGTTTTGAAGATGTAAATATGGCCAAAACATGGACATTCGCCTGGTATATTTTTGAAAGATTGTATAATAACTGTTGTATATCAGATTCTTAGTTGTATTCTAGGTGTATTAGAAGATATTCAGGTGCATTATAATCTACAGTTGGTACGGAAAGTATTCAGACCCCTTTAAATTTTTCACTCTTTGTTTCATTGCAGCCATTTTCCAAAAATCAAAAAAGTTCATTTTATTTCTCAGTAATGTACACTCAGCACCCCATCTTGACAGAAAAAAACAGAAATGTAGAAATTTTTGCAAATTTATTAAAAAAGAAAAACTGAAATATCACATGGTCATAAGTATTCAGACCCTTTGCCGTGACACTCATATTTAACTCAGGTGCTGTCTATTTCTTCTGATCATCCTTGAGATGGTTCTACACCTTCATTTGAGTCCAGCTGTGTTTGATTATACTGATTGGACTTGATTAGGAAAGCCACACACCTGTCTATATAAGACCTTACAGCTCACAGTGCATGTCAGAGCAAATGAGAATCATGAGGT
>NC_060159.1:9907830-9920225 GCF_021292245.1 Micropterus dolomieu
CCCTAAGCACACCGCTAAAATAACGAAGGAGTGGCTTCACAACAACTCTGTGGCTGTTCTTGAATGGCCCAGCCAGAGCCCTGACTTAAACCCAATTGAGCATCTCTGGAGAGACCTGAAAATGGCTGTCCACCAACGTTTACCATCCAACCTGACAGAACTGGAGAGGATCTGCAAGGAGGAATGGCAGAGGATACCCAAATCCAGATGTGAAAAACTTGTTGCATCTTTCCCAAAACGACTCATGGCTGTATTAGATCAAAAGGGTGCTTCTACTAAATACTGAGCAAAGGGTCTGAATACTTATGACCATGTGATATTTCAGTTTTTCTTTTTTAATAAATTTGCAAAAATTTCTACATTTCTGTTTTTTTTCTGTCAAGATGGGGTGCTGAGTGTACATTACTGAGAAATAAAATGAACTTTTTTGATTTTTGGAAAATGGCTGCAATGACACAAAGAGTAAAAAATTTAAAGGGGTCTGAATACTTTCCGTACCCACTGTACTTTAGGATGGTTTTGATGGTTTATTGCATCAAAATAAAGCTTTTTTTACCAGGCGAGGATGAAAATATTATATTTTTTCTGTATTTCATATCCATGTAGTCTGTAATGGTAAAGTAAATATGTTAATCTACAATGGATTTATATTCCTTAGCTTCTGACCTTTGGTTGACCCTAATGGTTGAGGAGATATTACTGATTTATTTTGGATATGTTATTTTAGGCGTTTTTCCTAGAAATAGGTGCCAGGTAGGAGTTAAAATATGTGTAAATGTTCAACAGTGCTGCAGTGTGAAAGTACAGCAACATTTTAACTATATAAACCAAAAGCCATTAACACCACTCTAGTTTGAATTTTGCACTCAACAATTTCTCTCTTTTGCGCCACACCCTCGTTGCATGAGGCAGCAGATCCACTGGGTGTTGCTAATTAATGGAGGGCATCTTGGAGTCCAAATCCTTTGTTTACTTTTTAGTATCAGCATTGGGGCTTAGCAAAGCCACAAACCTTTGATATGGGCTGTCATCAGTGCATAATCATAATCAATTCAGCCAAAAATTTGACACAGTCTTCTTCAAAGCACATCAAAACTTCATTAATTCTTTTAACCCCCACAGTGGGTATCAGCTAAGCTGAAACGTGAATGCCATAGCAAAGAGTACAATAAAAAAAACTCTTGAAAAAATGAGGACAGAATTATGCGCTAATCCTTGTCGACAAGAACAGAGCGGGGGCTGCTCTTGTTCCTCTTCAATCAAAATATTGGTTGTGGGTGTGTCAAGTTCCACTAGAATTAAAAACCCTGGTTGAGCTGGTGCCATAATTCTGTTTTATTGTTCACACTTTAAAAAGTTGTCCAATATTTTTCTGTTGCCTTATGTTTGGCAAGTCCGATGGAGAGGACATTAAAAACCTGACAGTGTATTAATTTCCATTCGTGTCAGAGTAGTTTAATAGTGACATACTGCTGTACAGGTTCTTTCTAGATTAGGGTAAACTGAGATGGAAGAACGTATGGATTAACTAAGTAGGCCATGAGGAAAACAATGGGGCTCTGGCTATGGGACTCTCTATTTCCTATAACCACTTGCCAGAGAATGGTAGCACCCTACATGGATCACTTTTTATTTCCTTCCCCTCCATCTTCCGTTCTATTTTCAGCGGAAAGAAACATCCCCAGCGCTTGAATGAGTGACAACGCTTTGAATCCCTGACATTCATTCCAAATATCCCATTCAAATCTCCATAAATGAATACAAAATGAATACTAGAGGGAATAAATTAGCCGCTCGTTAATTAGCCGTTAAACCATCGTTGAAAGTCACATCTGAAGGAGGGGATCGGGTTTGTCAATGAGCAGCAGTGGCAGGGGGTCCAAGGCCCCAGGATATGGCACATAGTCTTTGGGTCATGTCTGACGTGAGCAAGCAAGCACGCACACACACCCACATACACACACACACATACACACACACACACACACACACACACACATGCAGACAGACCCTAATAAGTGTGGCCAACAGTTTCTAGAGCATTGTGCCTCTGTTAATATTAGTTCTGCTCAGTTCACGCTCAGCAAATAAAGTCCTCCCCTTAGTGTAAGAGATGGGGTCAGAGCTGTTTCCTCTCAGAGCTGACTATGGGTACCAGGGGACTGGACTAATTTACACCCTTCAGAAGGAAATTGGATGGGCGTGGAAGGAAAGAAATGTGAGAACGTTCAATTTTGGTCACACTGGACTAAAACACATAAAGATTAATTAGACTGCATTCATAGAAAATACATCACAGAGACAAGTGACCTATACAATAGAAAACACTGCATCTTGCACATAAACATAAATACAACTCATTTACAAAAATACCCACAGTGTGTCTACTCACATTGTACGATCAGCTCCACCACGGCCTCCCGGGGCTTTACGTTGAACCCATTATACTGGCTGGTCTGGCAGCGGTACGAACCCGTCATCTCCCTGGACACATTTACAATACGCAGCACACCATCGTAGCTCTCCATCTGCATGCTGCCGTCAGGCATGGGCGCCTCCTTATCGGCTCGCGACCACAGAATGATGGGCTTGGGCTTCCCTGAAACAAGGCACTCCAGCTCCACTGTGTCACCCTCGCGGGCCACCAGGGGGGACTTGCCCCGGGGGACTGTCAGGTTGGGGGGAACTAAGAAAGAGAAAAACAGAGGAGGGACTGATATGGGGCTCTAGAAAGTCAGCAGACGGGGTAAGAGGAAATGATCGATTGGGGGGAGAAGTGGCGTGGAAGGTACAGTATGGTGGGAAGCGCATGAGCATCCAAGTTGCAATGGCAATGAAGCTGAGTCTCAACCACATACACAGCTTGTATGGAAGGACCATGTGGATATTAGCAGCAGCAATGGCTCACGGCTGGAACTGGACGACCTGAGCATGTACTCTAAGTAAAACCATCATGGAGGGCAGCGGTGAGGAAGGTAAATGCAATCAAGCAATGGCAAACAATGAATAATGCAATGAAGAGCTGACAAGCAAATCGACTTTGTGACCATAACAGTCGAAGAAAATGATCCTTAATAGCTCTTTCTAACCCAAAGTTTCCTGGTGCTTAGGAGCCACTGGAACTAAACTCAGGATATAAACTAGGAACTAAAAGTCCTTGTTGCGTATCCCTCTTTGCTTTTGCACTGCATCTGAATAACTGTATTGATTAACTGATTAGACAAATTAGTCCGATAATAGAAATATCGTGTTTCAAACACAGCAGAGTCATTGAATTTTAATCAATTGTTCACAACTCTGATTTCTGAATACATTTAATGAATTGATACAAAAGAGACTCGCAGATGTGGAAAAACAATCAAAATATGTAGGGAAAAAACTATTGAGACCACTCTCATATCTGTCCATTAAATATGGAGCCGTAGCCAGCAACAGGTTATCTTAGCTTAGCATAAAGACTGCTTGCAGGGGGAAACAGATAGCCCAGCTCTGTCCAAAGGTTAAAACATCCACCTACAAGCACCTCCAACGTACATATGGACAGACTTATTCTTGGCCAGACTCAGAGACCTCTGGAGTCTTCAGGAAGGCAATGGTTCTCAAAGATCTCATATCAAACCAAAGAGATATAACTGCTACATAACATATAAGTGCTACCTCACTAAACAAGAAGCTAATCCACCTAATCTTCCTATAAACAAATTCTATGCACTGTACATCTTCCCACGTAACTATATCTTCGGCATTAAAGTATTATCATCATTTTCAGGTTCATGACATCGCATTCTCATCATTTCCTCATCACAACACTACTTTTTAGAATGATTTTCACCACCATCATTGCAATAATTCATAATTCTTATCACCATCACTTGCATCATTACCATCACTCTCAACAGATTTATACTTCTTTGCCCTCCTCCTCATGCAGCTTCTCAATCTCAGCACAGCATCATACCATTCAGAGCATTTACAACAGAACCCTCCCAAGGGTGATACAGCATTATTGCTGGCCGTGTAACAAAATATGACCCGATAAATATTTTGCCTTTGTTGAACAGACATTTTAGAGCCTGGCTGAAAGTGAACAATGAATAATAAAAGAAGTGCAAAGCGCCAAATTGCTGGACACATTTGCAGGTTTCCTTGAGTGTGCCTATGTGTGTGTGTTCTATGTTTGGAAAGCAGGAAAACTAGCAGGTTGGATCAGGCAGTCTGGTTCCTCATCAAGCATGCTGGCCAAGTAAATTTGTTTAATTAGTAAACCTGGCAAATTGCACCGGCTCCTAGAGTGCTGTGTGTGTGTATTTGTGTGTTCATGTATTTTGTGTGAGTCCAAACCATCAGCAGACTCCAAGACTGTTTAGTAGCTCTGCTCCCAAAAATAGTTTACAGCCAGCAAGTCGAAGAGTGAAAATCTTCTCAGCAATGATGAAAACCGCTTCATGCTTTCCTGATGATTTTCGAATCACTGTCATTCTTCCCAAACAATGCTGCAGCTGGAATGAAGTCAAGCCACACTGAAGTTTCATAGTGATGAAATCACTAGCAATCTCCAGAAAATGAAACGAAGTCCAGCTATATCTCTTTTGACCCCATTTCTGTCTGGGTGAGAGGTAACAGTCTCACAGCCATCTCAATTCCTTTTGTCCTCAAAGTAGGTCAAAAGGTACTAACTTACTCAAAATTGTGGCTATAGTATGTAAAGCCTGATGTGAATCACAGATTAATTAAACTGGTAGAAACAAGGAGATTGTGCCTCACTTAAAAACTAAATAATTATTTGTATACAAACTGTCAATTTAGCTGACTCCCAGGTTATTCACTGACAGTGTGAATGTCCAGGAAGAAGTAGGAGTGGGTGTAAGTATTGGAGGGGGCACAATGTCACAGAATCCTCTCTCACTGAACTATACTCATTAAAACATTTTTCCAAATAAAAAGCTCTAAACACAACACCAACCAACACCTCATAAGTTGATATGGCAAACCTGTTAGCAAACAGTGGCCTATTTACAGATCCAGCAGATGTTTTAATAGGCGTTTCTGTTCCAAAATGCTTCACTAACTCCTGAAGGAAATACCTGGCTCTTTGGTGTCTTTTGGTGCTTGGCAGGTAGTGCAGAGTAGGTTTATCAAAACCTTTCCACTAAAACAGCTGCCTGCTGACTCTGTAAACAACGCTGATTAGAGTGTTGGGAGTGAACCATGACAGTAAACTTGCGGGCTTAAACCAAAACAGTGAGCTGAAAGACGCTATAATGCTCCATATAGCTGGGAGGAACTGTAGTCCAGTGATCCTGTTACTACTTGTATTGATCATAGCAGCTTTAAAGCAAATCTACTGTATATTGGAAAGTATATATATATATATGTATATTGGAACATGTTGGTGTCATTAACATGGGATAATAAAGACTCATTCACATGCAAATCTTGACAACACAGTTTGGCGCCAAAGGAGCAGCAAAAATGATCTCTGCAGATCCAATGAAAGTGGACACTCATTTCACTCTCATACATTTGCTGATTTGTATTCACACAATGTCTTGACTGAGGCAGCCAGGTGTCAAGAGCTGACATATTTCTTTCCACGGCATATTTTCTCCACATTTCTGAATATTTCCTTGGGTCCATCCAGTGAAATGGTGAATTGACAGCAGTGGTGGAGGAGAGGAGCAGTAAGCATCCATTAGAGAGTGGAGGAGAGGTGTATTCACTGAGTTGCCATCATTACACCTGGCCTCTCCACAGCCCAGATTAAGCAGGCAATTACAGTTGTCTTCCTATTGGGTTTGGCAGCATAAATACTGGCTATCAGCTGCCATTGTCTCTCCCCGCATCATCATGGAAACGCAAACAGCCTTACATGCACACAGACACTCACTCATTTCTCTCTGTTGCTTACTCTGTATCTCATTCTTCCTCCTGGTCTCTCTTTCCAAGTGAACACCCTGGCTCTGTGTGTGAGACTGACCACTGAGATGCTCAGTGTGGCAGAGAGCCTGCTACTGGTCTTCACTGTGCTCTCATTGTGCCAGAGCCATCCAAATGCCAGTGATGCCTGCAGGGCATGCCTGCTGTGTGCGTATGCTTGTATAGTGTGCGCTTATGTGGTTTTATGTCTCTGCATGTGCATATGTGTATAGCTCAGTGTTTCTCTTTTCGCCCATGGGTGGCACCCTGCTGTGATCCTGCCTCAGTTCCTCAATGGGATGCTTCTAATTGTTGTTGTTGACTGAAAATACTGCATCTATGTGTGTATTTGCGGTCCTAAATTAGGAACTGGACCTCCTTGTTTGCCCTCAGTAGCTCTGCACATCTCTGGGGTCTCAGCTGGAATGATCCTCCAAGAGTAGAGGCTGATTGCTGGAGCCTTTCAGTGCAATGTGAGCTGACTGCAAAACGTGGAAATATCTGGCACTTTGCATTTTCTTACAGCAATAGGAGCCAGAGTGGTGCACACAGACGTCTTTGAGAATAAACAACACTCCCGCTGCCCCCTTTTTGGGTAAGTGCTGTGACATCACTCCTGATCACCATGGCAACCCAGCGCTCTCTACTACTGCAACTCCTGCAGAGCGTGTGCCTGAATGTGTGAGAGTGTGTTTAGACAGCTTGAGGCCAATGAGTGGGTCACAATGTGACAGGACTCTCTGCTCGTCTGAGTCCTGGACCTCTGGGGACAGAGAGAGGAGTCCCACGGGGCCACTGTGGACATGTTTGTGAATCTGTGTGTGTTTGTATGTGTGAGGGAGAGCTGCAGCTACACCCCGAGTTGCTGATGTGTCATAAGTATCCACAGATGTGTTAAAATTGGCTTAGTACATTGACTGCAGCGACACACTAGTGACCACATTGGCACACTACTGTGTGTGCGTTTTTGAGCTTTATGCCATTCCCAAGATTTTATAACTTATCTTGCGATCAATCACACAAACCTCTCATGAATTCATGTGGCTGAGATTGTAGAGCAGCAGGCTATCAATACCAAAACTCTTATGGGTTGCAGTTTGATCTGTGGCCACACTGCTCTCTGTAATGTTGCCCTTCTGTTTTTTACAGTCAGGCACAGTACACAAATATACACCATTCTGCTGCTAAATAGTGAGCAACTCCCCTGGAAGGACCAGAGTTTATGTACATCGCTCAAGGGACCTCGACAGTAGTTAATGAGGGAGGGAAGCGTGTTTCTTAGTGTGTTTCCCTCACAGATTTTCCCAGCTGGACAGGGAGGTGATATCCCAGATGGCCACCTCCATAAAGCATGACTTCGGGCAGTGCAGTTGAGGCTATATGCAGGTACGCTGGGCATAATGTGCCAAATTATCTAGCCTTATTAACATATTTTATGGACTTAGCACAAAGTGAAATGTGGTGTGCAACTGCCACTACGTTTCTGCTTGCCACCTTCTTATTTACCTTCATAAATGCACAGTACATGTTTGTGTTTACAGACTACAGTGTTATTTTATTCTGACAGTTTCAGCATCTACCATCTTTCCAAGAAATATCACAGATGTTGTGCTGACATATGCTGCCAGGTGGTTATATTCTTATCATTCTAGAGGTGGCATGACCATGGCATCTACTGTTGTCATATGGCAGATTTCTCAGGACAGCATCCCAGCTCTGGGACAGCTGTTAGGCCCCTTCATCCCAGTTCACAGCTCACTGGGCCTGTTTCCAGACCTCTACTGGCTTGTTAATCCAATACTGGGATCTACTGCTCTCAGATGGCATTGTTGTAGCCCAGTTTACAGTTCCTAACTTAATTTTGGTTCTTCCAGTGATAAGCAATGCCATTTCAGGTATTTTTGTGGTAATTTCAATGAATAGACTGGACTATCTTTTCAATGTGTCCTCTTTGTTGCAGTTTTATTATTACAGACACACATGCCACCTAACTGACCATTCACTACAGGATTCTGGTTTTAAAATAACAAGTCATCTGCAGAAGGAATGGAACAAATGTTCTGCCAGTGACAGTTGTCATTTCAGCTAACAAAATCGATGGTTGCCAGCTATAAAAGAGAAGCCTGCTTTTGTAAACATCTGTGTGAAATCAAGGACCAATTGTTTGAGAAATAACTATTAATTTCAATTGGAAAATCAGCCGTTGTTATTGTAAACTGCATATGAGAATTGAAAGCATGACTTAGCCAATGGACCACCCAGGTGAACTCTCTTCACTTATTTTATTAATTTGAAACTGGTCTACTTGATGTAACTTTCAAAAGCAGACACATTGCAAAAGTAAGATACACTGCTTACAGGATATTTTTCAATGTGTTCAGTTGTTGGACCAGCTAGATTTCCTATGGCACAAATAACATGAGAATGGACATGTGACCAGCATCAACAAAAAAACACATTCTGTGAAAACCACACATCCAAACAAGAAGGAAGCAAACAACTTATTTCCACCCACAGTGACCAAACAGCGGTTGAACCTTTGCACCCTGTAGGTGAATCAGGATGCAGACCAGGTTTCTCTTTATCGGGGTCAGTGAATTTGCTGCTGAAACAAGCACATCAACACAGCCAACAGCCAGCGGCCATGCTGTCCCTATTAGAGTCCCATGTGGCATGGTCACTCGGATGATGGCAGCTCATGATGAATCAGAGTCAAACAGACAACGGCACAGTTGAACGGAGGATTGACAGAGACAAGCAGGGCCTTCCATGATTACTCATTTCGGAAAAAAAGAGCTTGCACATTATGTTTATTAAACCAGCTCATTTTTTAATCAAGTGAGCACTTAATTGATTTGCTTAATTCATTAACTGCACTGATTTCTGAGATTGACAGAAACACTGGGTGGTGCCAGAGTTTCAGGTGTGAGTGGGATGCTAATTGAGGGACTCATCATGGAAGGATTTATCTCCCTCACAAGAAGAGAGAGGTGACTTTCAATTCTAATACTTTGTGATCATCAATCAGACTGTGGATGAGCTACCGTCGTGGGCTGATGCTAATATGTATCAACAGAGACCCATTCTCGCCATGACTGTTTAAAGGGCGGTAATGTCGTTTTCTTGATCCAAGATGGTAGATGGTAGTGTTTATAGTAATTATAATACAGCGAGTGCAATGAACGGGTATCAGCTTTCTGAATCAGTGTTGAAAATTGGCTTCAAATGTCAAGAATACATCTGTAATAACTCTACATGCCATTAAATTTTTATCTCTAAGATGGTCGCAGTGGTAGTTCCAATCTGAAGTCAAATAACACATCAGAGTCACACCCAGAGAAGGTCAGTAATTACATCACCGACAATAATCCAGCAAGACACGCCCACACACATTTAACACACGATCTAATGAGATGATTAATTAGCTCGTTCCTGTTAGAAGTTTATGGGATGTTTTATGTTTTACACTAATGCTCGTAACTCTTTTCAGCTGTTCCTGTGTCTTGCGGTTCTTAATCCTGACAGTATCCAAAGGGGAGGCCTGTGTCCTCGTTTCCAGACCACGCTCATAAATAAGCATTAGCCTTGCAATCTCTGGGAGCCCCTGACGAGAAAAGTAGATGGTTACTTAATGAGTGTGTTACGACAATAAATATTAGTGCTGTTTTGCAAAAGGGAGAAATCATGAAGGCTGTTGAAGTCTGTGCTCATCAGAAGTTGAAAGAATGGAACATAATAAATATTCTCTTTTAAAAAGATGTGCTGTGGGCTGGGGCTAAGCCCGGGTTTGGAATCTGGAACTGGAGCCAATACTCGAACAGCCAGCGAGCTCCAAAGTGTTCACACTGGGCTGACACTTTAGGCTCAATAGCTTTCCAACCACTTCCCCAGCACGAAACCCTGGCAGACCTGCAGTGTAATCTCCTCTAAACGCTTTTATTAAGACTTCTAATTGGAGATCGGGCTTTCTCCCTTCAGGAGAACAGGCAGAAGAACAAAAACAGGGCTTATTCACCCCAAAACAGGCTGCAGGCGTATGGCAAAGCAGAGGCACAAGTCGCTTTGGTACACAGCAGTTATACTGTGCCGCTCATTGAACACACTCCTCTGATTCATGGCATAAATCTGACTGAAAGAAATGCCACTTATTACAGGCATTCAGGAAAACAGCCCAGTCACATCCCGGTAAAGCAGCAGGAATTGTAACTGGCAGAAGCAAAATTCAATATATTATTTCTCATGACAGGAACAGCTCTATGACAATGCAACACTTTCGTAATATTTCATACCCACACATCTGACTGGAACAATAAAAGCTTAAGAAGCAATCTCATCTAAGCCTTAAGGAAACCTTTCATTTCATGTGATCACAATGGAGTCAGTCATTTCCTCGGTTATTTTCTCAGTCAGACAGCAGCATTATATTTATTTTTTTTTTACACATTAAAGGGTCTGTATTAATGCATTGGCATCGCCCAGGCACTCCAAAATAAGAGACTGCACTACTTAAAAGATAATGAGGAAACAATCTTGGCAGGTGCGATTGATCCCACTGTTTTATAGCGCAGGGATTATCAAAGGATTATCTAACAATAATTATGCACCCAAGGTCGACGCACCGCTTTCATGTTGGCGCTGTGAGTGGCAGCGAGGTGTGTGTGCAATAGAAAAACAAGACGGTGAGAGGAGGTAACGGTGTGTGTGTGTGTAAAGGTGCCTGTTGATGTGTGTGCATATGTGCGTGCGTAACAGGGGAAATTAAGCTCGCTATGAACTCCATCACAAATCGCAAAATATCACACACCAAATAACCACCAAATATAACTTATCAGTACCGAACACACACCAGCAAAATTAAAGTCTAAATGAAACGGAAATCTGGGATGAGGAGCCTCCCAATCGTGGTGTGTCCGAGGTCACACCCCTTAGTGGAGCGATGTAAGTAATGCATGGTGACACCGGAGCATTACCACACATTTGCTGCACATTGATTGACCCCCGACTGCAGATTACAGATCAAGACCACCATTCATGTCCCATTACATGTGTTATCGCTTTGTCTTTCTAACCATTTCATCTCACCATGATTGCACAGCCTGCAGGAACTGAGAAAGCACGAAACGTTCCGCTGACTGTACTAAATGTGCAGAAGTACACTTCTGCACATCTATTTCATGAGACGGTGCGTGGGAGAGGGATGAGTGGATCAAAAGTTAGAAATAAACTCCTGCACACTGTCATTCAGACATTTCAGTGCATTCATCACGCAAATCTTACCTGAAGATCTAGCACGGAAATGCTGCAGGTGTAAACGTCACAAATAAATGTATTATAGCAACTTTTGATCCAACTGTACTAAATGTGCCATGCAGCAATCTTCTAAAAGTCAGGCTCTCTTTTGTTGCCTGTGAAGCTGTCACAGGTGTCTTTTTTTAATCTAATCTGACAGGAAGAGGGCTGATCTGAAACAATAACTATTAAAATAAATGTTTGGCGTCAGATTTTGCCCTTTGATTATTCTTACCTTTGACTGAATATGTTTTATTATCTAAGCACCTACATACAATGGGGCAACAGTGTGTAAACGACAACAGCTGAGCGGCTGCTGTAACACTGCTCAGTTCCTATGAGACTACTCAACATGCCATGATTGAAACTAAAATGATGCAGCTCAGTAGACAAGGTGGACTGATATGTTGTGTTATTGACATGCTGTACACATGTATACAAACATGAGTCGGAACAGTGGTGGAAGCAGCCAATTAGATGGGAGAAAGATGGATGTTTAGTCTCGGATTAGTTGGACTGATGGGAGTCAGCTTTGGTTCACAGGAATCCAATTGAACAGTCAATGAAAAACAGTGATGTTGGTGCTGTAATACAATTGTCTGCAGTAACTTGAAATGACAGTAGAAGACAGTTGTTCTTGAACACAGCCTGGGACAGATCACTGGTATTTAGTCAGGCAGTGAACAAAGAAGCTATACAAGCATTCTTAACCTATGGAGTCCAGGAAGAGGGTTTAAAAGGTCAGCTCACCCAAATTCACACAGAACCAACTTTTCTTTTTTAAATCTGGCAGACACTTTGGCTTCTATCTGGTTATGTCCTTTGAGGCTTACACTGAGAGTGAACTGAGTTTTGTTCGTGCTTCTAACGTATCACAGTTTTTCTCAGTCGCTTTGGTGCATTTCTCAGATCAGAATTGAAATTCTCAAAACTAATTGTTCAACCTCCACATCATCTCGTCCCTTGTGCACATCATAAAAGCACTTTCTCATTGTTTTGAACAAATTGCGAATGACTTGACACACTGATGCAAATGATTATGTACAATTGTCTGCTGTTTCCTACATTATCAATTGCTTATGTCCTGCTGATCACAATGAATTATACCAGTCTCTGTTGAATAATCTTACCCCCCAAAACATCTAGGCATAAGTTCATTGCATTAGTCACTACATGCAAAATGGTTGAAC
>NC_060159.1:9920245-9951598 GCF_021292245.1 Micropterus dolomieu
GTGTTAGTAACATGCAATAATGGGATGAGGTTGCATACAGAGGGAGAGAAAGTAGAGGAGAGAGGAGCTCAGTGCATCATGGGAAATCCCCCGGCAGTCTAGGCCTATAGCAGCATAACTAAGGGATGGTTCAGGACTCACCTGAGCCAGCCCTAACTATAAGCTTTATCAAAGAGGAAAGTCTTAAGCCTACTCTTAAATGTGGAGATGGTGTCTGCCTCCTGAACCCAAACTGGAACCTGGTTCCACAGGAGAGGAGCTTGATAGCTGAACGCTCTGGCTCCTAGTCTACTTTTGGAGACTCTAGGAACCACAAGTAACCCTGCATTCTGGGAGCGCAGTGCTCTGGTGGGGTAGTAAGGTACTATGAGCTCTTTAAGATAAGATGGTGCCTGACCATTACAGTTTTTCCTCAGTCGCTTTGGTGCATTTGTCAGATCAGAATTGAAATTCTCAAAACTAACTGTTCAACCTCCACACCATCTCGTCACTTGTGCACATCATAAAAGCACTATCTCATTGTTTTGAACAAATTGCGAATGACTTGACACACTGATGCAAATGATTATGTACAATTGTCTGCTGTTTCCTACATTATCAATTGCTTATGTCCTGCTGATCACAATGAATTATACCAGTCTCTGTTGAATAATCTTACCCCCCAAAACATCTAGGCATAAGTTCATTGCATTAGTCACTACATGCAAAATGGTTGAACACATTATCAAAAATCAAAGTTAAAATACTTTATTCATATCCTTTGCCTACAAGTATATACTGTAGCTAAACGAAATGTTATTTCTTAAGGACCATAAACAAAGTAAGAATAGACCACAACAACATCACAATAGCAGCACTCATACCAATACTCAATATCAGTAAATAGTAACAATAACAATACATAGTGAGCAGTAATATATATATATATATATAAATAAAACAAATGTTGTTTTCCCCTGAGATAATTCATTTTCTCGTGATCACGAGATAACAATCCATAGCTGAATACAGGGGCTGGCAGGTGCGTTTCTTTAGGATAATTTCAAAGCAATTACCAGTGTCACTGGTTAGTTCAGATGGTAGAGCACAGGGCTCGTCAGGAAATGTGTAATGTTACATGGATTCCCCTGAATGAGAAAGAATTTCCTCTGCCTGGGAATGATGGGGAAATGATAGGTTGATGGATGTCGACCAAATGCCGTAACGCACGTCCAGCACGTGCTTTACAGTAATGTGAGCATGTGAAACAGTCTTTTCATAAGAACTTTGTTGAAGACGATTATGAAAAATTTTAAAAAGAAAAATTTTGTCTTTAGTGAAATTTTGTCTTGAGCTATATATTTATATATATACACATATATACATATATATATACACAGGTGCTGGTCATATAATTAGAATATCATCAAAAAGTTGATTTATTGCATTGTGTGCATTTTCATCTGAGTACACTGTTATATTGACAAGATGGCTAAACATTTTGACTTGCTTGTTCATAAACAAGACACAAGGACTTCTTGTTCTGATGGCAATGAGAAGTTTAATGACATAAAGATTTGCTTTTGAGAGATAGACTAAGGATTTTGAGCAAGTTATTTTTGCAGGTAATCCACTGTGTTGTGCCGTTTGTATTACCTGTTTCGAGAAATGCACTTACTATTTTGCAAATGTTAAGGATGATTCGAGAAATGTACCAAAGCGACTGAGAAAAACTGTAAAAAAAATGACTTGAAAAACCAGACAAAAACAAGGCCTTCCCCCAAAAATTGTCCTGGAAAGTCTGCATAATCCACAGACCTGACCTTATTTCATTGGCAAAAAATCTCTGACATAGGTAGGAAGTGGTAAAAACATTTTTAAATAGCATTAAAATTACAAAATTTGAATGCCGTAAACACCACAGGAAAATAAACTTTTTCTTGGGGTGCAGAATTCTCAGCAGCAGATGTGTGAAAGCCTTGGGCTGATAAAAACCAAAAGGTATCTGCATTGCTTTATACCACAAGAGACTGGAAGAAATGTGTGCTGCTAAGATTTGGGTGAACTCACCATTTAAAGAGAAATTCACTTTTCTTACAGTCTAGTCTAAGAACAACCACATAAGTTATCAGACAGGTTTCCAACTTTAATTATACTATATACACCTTTTACCTAGAGACAGATACCAAGCTGAACATTAAAGTTATTTTTACACTTGTCAGTGCTCTTTAGATAATGGATAGTCATTTTCTTGTCAACTTTGAACTACTGTACTTAACATAGTTGTAAAAGCCACACTTGTTTTTTGTTAATAGACATTTTCTATTTCTGAATAAAGTATACAATGTCTATATGTATGTTTGTGTCAAAAGTGTTGGGGGGGGGGGTGTAGATGCACTAGTGACACAAAGGGGTGTGAGGCTCACCAGTTGTGGAAGAGATGTTGACGTCAATGCTGATCTCAGGGATGCCTCCTCCCTTCAGCGCTGCCACACAGGTGTACGTTCCGAAATCAGTAAACTTGAGGTCTATGATGTCCAGGTTGGTGGTCCCAGGGGAGATGTCGGGGTCCGTCTGGGTGATGACCATACGCTCTGAGCTCCGCAGGGCACGGCCGTTCTTTAGCCAACTGAAAGTCAGCTCCTCTGGTGGGGTCGCCTCCACCTAGGGCATTCAGCACATTGTTGTTATTTGTGTTATACTGACGAGTAGCTTCCTATAACTTTTAGCTATTATATGCATACGCATGTGTGTGTTTCTCTGCAGTGTTTTTCCTTAACGATACCTGACAAGATATCTTGACTTCACGTCCAATCTGGATGTTGTCGTCATTGTGGTAGGGGTCAGGAGTGATCCAGAAGCGCCCCTTTTTCAAAGCTGTGAAGAGATAATCCATTTGGTTAGAACTAAAATTACATTTGTACACTGCATTTGTTCCTTCTGAAAATCTGGAACAAACCCTCAGGTATTTACTGTAGGTTATGGGTCTTCTTGTCATATTGATGTGATTTCCGAGATATAATCCCAAAGACAGGATTTTATGGATTTTTTAAATTGATTTTTTCCAGCGTTTTTACTTTTCTCATTGTCCACACTTGGGCTGTAAAACGTTGTTATGTATCTCCAGTGAACATATTGTAAATCTGACTTTGTTACTTGTACCTTCTCAGCCTTTGTACACATTGTTCAAATGCACAGAAAGACTAGATTGTGTCAGCTGGCTGATATAACTGATCTGCGCAAAGCATTGTGAGCAAACCATATTTCTTACTCATCTAGATGTGTCACTTGGGGTTGTGAAATCAGTGCTGTTAAAGCAGAAGTGACAACTTCATGGATATGGAGACATGGATATGACAACTTTATAACTGTTCTTCTAAAACAATAACTGAAAGTTTAGCTTTTGATGGCGCAGAAGGTTCAAACAGAGGACTTAACAGATAAAGCAGAATCATATGTTTGTTTTGAAGACTAAAGCTTTGAACCAACATTAATATTGATAACTACGGACTGAAGAATCCTACAGCATTCAAGCCGGTTCACACACATGCACAAACCCACACGCAAACACACACACACACTGTGAAATTGGAGAGATACCTAACAAAATATCCACCATTTCTAATCCAATTTGGTTTGCAAACTCCATTTTCAAAGCATAGCTTCTCTGAACAGGAAAAAAAAAATTATTTCATTATAATGCATGCTGTATTGGTTCCAAAGCCCTGCGCCTACTGTTCAATTCATCTCCTAAGCAAAAAAAGCTGACGGCACCATGGAAATCTTTTCATCTACCAATTCCCAACTGACATTATCATATTCAGTTTGGTAAAGGGAAAACGAAAACAAAACCTGCGTGTCAGATTTAAACACAGGAAATTGAATGTGCAAAACACTGTGATGCCTGCCGAGCTGCAGATTGAGGGGAGAGACGAGTGACACACGCCTCCTTGACATGATCTTCCTCCTCGCGTTTGAAATTCGTGTCGGCAGGCAGTGAATCCTATTTCTGACGCGTGTCAGATACAAATATTACAATCATGTCAACACCACTGTGCATTTGCATTCATTCTTGTTTCCTATATACACTTATTCTGCAAGGCACTGCCTATCAGTCATGTTGTATATAATTCAATAGAACTAGCATGGAAACTGTAGCACTTAGCATAATAGCAGCATATATCTGTGACCTTTATGGATATGAAGATAATACAAGGCATTACCTGCAACCCACGTTCATTCCCATTTGGGCTCAGCTCTGCATCATAGTGTATATCTACTACACTACATACACGTCAAGAATAAATTTCCTTAGAGCCAACATACATAACATAAGGTTAATGAAACAATACTAAGTCCATTATGGAAGCCATTATGTGAGCTTATCTGTGAGGAAACACAGATATCCTTCAATCATATATGTCAACCAGTGACAACAGACGGAGCTGTAGTTACAGCTTGACAGTTTGAAAAGGCTTTTGTGTCTTAGCAACATCCTCAGCAGAGTTGGTAGCTGCTTCTTAAGAAAGTATTATCTCATACACACACACACACACACACACACACACACACACACACACACACATACACACAGACACACCTTTCATTGTGCTGTCACAGGTGACAGTGGATAAACATTTGGATTAACTGCTTTCCTCTTTTTACATTCCTCCAGCTCAAGTATATTCTGTCTCAACTTAAGAAACTGTAACACAACGAGGCACTTAACAATCCCCCACCTCTACTTTGCTGTAAGCCAGGTATAATCTTGTTCATGAAGTTGTCCGTCAGACTCACAAACACAAATCATTCTCCACAGTTTGTTTGTAGTAATTTGTTTCTGCGGTAAATGTTGTGGACAGCCACACATGGAGTGTAAACTGGCCTAGCAAATAATTGTCAATGTTTTAGAAAGAAACGGTTGACAACTGACAACACGAACTGTGTATGGCTTATGTGATGCATCATTACAAAATCCCATTTTATAGAGGGCTTGCTTTCAAGGGTTCAAGGCAACTACTCTTTATACTGTACGGATGATTGGTTGGCCGACTTTGAGAAGAAATTGGTCAGAAGCTTCAATCAACCTCCAGGTATTTAGCTGTAGAGCCTCAGGTAAGAAGAACTGAGACAAGATACAAAACATGCTGTGGCCGAACCAATCTGATTGGCACGTAATGCTTTGCTTTGTTGCTGACAGTTTTAATTTAGTTTAGTTTCATACATTTTATTCACCTAAGTTGGATTTACAATCAACTCATACGTTCGGAGTGACATTTTTTTATAATCTCAACAGAATATTTTTTCCTCGTTTACATAATGTGATTAACCCCCTACAGTGCTCATGCAAAGGGTAAAATATTGCATGCATTTGCTCATTAGGGAGGTCACTGCTCCAAGGATTCCCTGCATGAATTTTGAATTTACTTCAGAGCTACATATTATATTAACCTGCATTGTTTGTAACAACACACCAGTGTTATCAGCAGAAAACACAAGTTTGGGCTGCTGAACAAAATTGAACCTTTTTGGCCAAACACAATTCTGCTTCTGTGTAGATACACTTAACTGACCACAGGATGTGATGAATCCAATTTCACTCTAAAGTGCCCCAGGGCCCTTAGAATCCTACCACAATACAATGTGGCCCACCTTCACTTGGTGGGTTGGCTTTCTAGAAGAAACTGTACTCAGATGTGTTGCATCATATGCCTTTTTCTTTATCCCATTCTTACTATTTGGTATCCAATTCATATCCCTTAAGTTAAAGTGATGACTGACTAGCCAGATTGATGTCTCAGTGAAAAGGGTAAAAAACGGTGAGAGCAAAACAGGGCACAGTCAATGGCTTATGTGCTACATTCACAATTTGTAACGTGTTTCAAGGTTTTTTTCTCAGGCAGCATCAAGAGTATCAACACAAGCGGCAACATAACTATGTCAGCTGGCGAAAATGGCCATGAACAGTGAATGAAGTTTATGAATAACTGTGCATTACTTAACTGATTAACTTTTAAAAAGAACATTAACACAAGGGCCTTCATTTTGCAAACATTGCTGAATACATGGCCAGCTTACAGGGCTCTAAGCTCCAGGTGATATAAAGGATCTTGCTGCTGGCATTTGTGGTGCTGGTTGGTTTTACATATGAAATGCTGGCGTTCATTTATCTGGATTTCAAATTTAAATGGAACTGAACAGAGTAGGACCAAATCATTGAAAAGAAAGTATTCTCCATCTACTTGCATATTTCTGATTAACAACTTCTGGACTGATTACTGACATAAGGGTGCTCGTGCTCAATTTTTCTAATATCTATGATAATACCTGCACACCAAGGAGACCTGCTATATTATCATACTGATCAGAACATGTCACCACCCAACATCAGAGCTAACATCAATTATATGTTTTCATTAAAAAGAAAACCACCACTTTGTCTGAATATCTGCAAACAACATCTCAGACTTGCAATGCAAGATGTACTGTACATGAGCTTTGTTAAGAAAAATAGGTACATTCTGCTTTGAAAATCAATTGCTCCCATCACTTGCACACAGATTTATATTACACAACCACAGATCTTAACTACCAGTTAAACCGGGAGTAGAAATGTCTGATTATATCTTGATGGCCACTTTTCCGTTCCCTACTTTTTCTCCCACTTTTACTCAGCCTTCCCTCATGCACGGTGCACGTCAGAAAAGCCAGTGCTGCATATGTGCACTCATGCATATTTCAGAATTGGTTCCTTTCCTGCCTTCCTCCACATCCAAACTCCTTTCCTGCAATTTTATCTGACCATAAATATTAAATGGCAAGAAGGCATTCCTGTAAATCGACTACATTTGTGTACAAGATAGATAAGTGGGCATTACTTCCCCTGGTTGTAGTAAATTTTGCTGGACAGCTGCAGTGACTAAAATGGTGCCTGTTCCCTTATGCATGGAAGAGAATCTGAAACTTGAGGTATTTTAAAAGGGACTGTGGTGAGTGTGCGAGGTGAGAAGTGCAGAGTTGGGGGACTTTATGGGGTGATGGCGCACTGTCACTCTTTCTGATTTAATTCATGGCAAAAGTCACATAAATCTTTAACGACGGCTCCGCTTGGAAACAGAACTTTCCCATTTGCTATGGAGGTAAACTGTGTTTCTGACTACTGTTACACAATTTCCACAACATCATTAATATGTTACAAGAGTAAGTAAATAAGTATGTTAACTCAAAACTCAAGTTCCAGTGTGCTGATCATCTGCTGTTATGTGAAAACATCAAAATCTCCACACAGTCTTAGTTAACTAATGACATCCTGGCTCACCACAAATCGGGTCTCCTGCCTGGCTCCTGAAAGTGCTGCCAGGCAAAGTGGTGATCATGCAGGCTGGCAGTAGAGGAAGTAGAGCTAATGTCTGGTTTTAACGTAGTTTATCCAACTTCGCTTTCATTCAGGAGCTTAGAGCATTAGATCAGCGAATGGAAACGAGTTGCTCAGTCCTCTTTTTTGATCACATTTCTCTATTTTCATTACAGTTAGTTTTGTACTTTTGAGACAATGACGCCACAAAACAAGCGCAGCAATCTGACTGAAATTTAAGTTTGACTAATCAGCGTTTCAGGGGGCAAGTGTTTGAGTGCCCAGGTCAAAAAGTAGTGCTCTTAAAGGCACTGAAAACATACTTGAAATTCACATAGTATGCTTATAGTACAATCATACTTCTAACATGCTTACTACAAGTATATTAAAGATATATTCTCCTCAAAAGTATACTTTGAATAAATTGGTAATAAATATATACTTAACTAAACTTTTAATAAATATGCTTAAATAAAAGTATATTTTTTACAACATTTTAGTCTATTTATTAAAAATATATTTATTTAACTCTTAGTAAATACTATTTAGGTGTACTTTGTGGAAGTACATTGTTAAACGATTACACTTTTAGTAGGTTAAAAATATATTTATGCCAAACATGCTTCATTGTGTAGGCTACTGCAAAATATTGTAATTATTTATGTAATTGCCACATGCTTGAGCCTGATTTCCAGAAGTATGATTTTTAAAACATATTCTTTTAACATTAAAATGTATTTTTCATTCATTTCAAGCAGTTTCCAAATCCCATAATCTGCAGTCACAGAAAATGCAATGAGTCCTACTCAGAGATACCGACCCTCTACTCCAAGGATAAAGATTGTGACATTTTTCAGTTTCAGTTTGGTTCCACCATTTGTACTGTAAGTTTGTGACGGAATACCTTCACTACAGTTGAGTAAGTGCTTGGACTGCCATACCAACGAGCCTGGCTCTTTCGCTTTGCTGTCGAAGTTGCATGTTTGGTACCCTGTAGATCTGTGTTTGAATCTGGGCAGGGTGACTGCTCTCGCCTTTGTCCGCATATGGTGTCAGAAGTGGGATGGCTTGCCGTGAGGTCATCTGAGCCGGGCCCAGAGTCTGAACTGTATGAGGGACCCCCATGGGTAACATTAATGATGAGATGTGTATAGTGTACTTTTCAGTAATACTGATCATATGTCATCATTTTACTGATTTTACTTTTATTTGAAGATATTTTGGTTAAGATGTGATACATGCAAGGAATTTATTTTTGTAATGTACACAAAATTAAAGTTTTTTAGTTGTCTGTGTGTGTGTTGTAAAATACTTTTTTTTTTTTACTGGTTTTTATTATTATGCTAAAAGGGTATTTTGCAAGATATTTTTAATGCATTAATAATGAATTATTCTCAAACTGAATGGTTTCATAAAGCAGCTTCCCAAGATATTAATAGTGGCTCTTGGAGTATACTAGTAATAAATTACTAATATACTGAAATACTAATAAAAATGTTCAAGGAATACATTTAAAATATATTTAAACTGTTCTTCAAGTAGTACAAAAGGGTATTTTAAGTTAAATTTAAAAAAGTATATTTAAATTACAGTAAAGGTACTTAAAATAGGATTTTAACACAACTAAGTATATTAAAATATATTGCAATTATCTTAAAGTTGACTTAAGTATTTCTAAAATGACACTTAACATACTTTAAGTTGTTCCAAAATAACACATTTAATATACTTAGTATAGTACAATTAAAATATTATAAGTGCATCCAAAAAAAGTGCTACTTAAGTATATTTCTTTTTCACTTGGGTGCACAAAATGTCCAAATGTATTGATACTATAGCAAAATTGGTTTGTCTTTTCACCCTTGCAATTGAGCAAACGTCATCCACTGATGTATGGTTGAAAGCTCTGAAAAAGGTCAAGAAAGAGCATTCATTGTAACTTTTAAGAAGCACAATGTTACATTTTTGTTAATATGATGTTGAGATGATAACAGCACAAACATTAGCATGAACTGAATAAAAGATATCTCTGTAAGTCAACATTATAAGATATATCATTTGTCAGGCTCATCTTTACTGTTTGCAGTGTGTGTTAAAGACTAAGGGCTCGCAGCAGGATTCATTTACAACATACCGAGACGAGTTAGTGAGGCTGATCAAGTGGTAGCTACTTCGTTAGGTTCCAACTAAAGCAAGCAATCGTCAGCACAATAAGAAAAGTCTCAGGCATCAGTGTAGAAAATCCAGCATAATTTTACAAAAAAATTGCCACTATCACAGGCACTGGGGCACAAAACACAAGTCAACATATGCACAAACAAATTCTGCATGAATCATTGATGAATTTGGAAGCTTCCTTTTATCATCACCAGAGCTTCCTGTCACTGAACTCTGACTGTGGCAACATGCCAAGGAGTAAAACATCCACTATAGAGACACGTACACAAGCTGCTTTCTTCATGGTAAGATCAAGAGAATAAAAGGAGGTTCTACTTGTATTTTGCATTACATGTCTCCTGTTTCCTATTTTACCTGAGAGATTGCATGCAGTTTAATGGATATCCAGTGAATATTGAAGGCATCCTTTTGGATCATTACCGTACGTATTACAATGTCTCTGTGTTGCTTATTTTAACGCAAAGTGCTTTTGCCTGCAGTTAGCCTGTATGATTCTCTATAGCTCTAATAGCCTGTGGGAATAATGGGTGGCCCTGTACATAAAAAGCGCAGATAATCACACAAAGAGAAAAGCCCCAGTTGAGACCTTCTTCTATAGAGAGCTCATGTCACACGGCAGGATTACAATACCACCTCAGGGGAGCTTCTTAGCAGGGCAAAAGTACACACAGCTCTGGCACACTGACTATGATACGCACGTATGTAGGTGCATAATGACTAAGACACAATGGCATCACTTATGTGCACATGTAAATGCAGCAAGAGAGCAAGAAAAAAGATGCATGAATGTGTTTTTTTCAACCCTACTCTCTCCTGTGTATTGTTCCTGCCTTTGTCTGGATAGAGAAGAAAGACGTGTCTCACTGCATTCTCTTTCTGAATCATTATCTTCTCGTCTACATTTTTCAGTCAGCCCTGTCTGTCTGTCTCTCAGCAGGCATCACACCATTCATTCTTACAGAGAATATCAGCATGTGAAGTTGAACTCATCTCTCAGAGGCAGATGGATGTCTCTCTAACTGCCACTCTTCTCTGGCTCATCTGCTCCGCTCAAGGTTAAACACAAAAAAGGACAACAGGCATTAGCACGGTTCAAAACACAAGGCATTCACACACGCTCGCATACACACATTCATACCGCCATCCAAACACCTTTCATTTTCCTATTATAACTCCATGCATCTTCACATTAGCACCAACACATACCCCATGCATCAGCACCTTTACAATATCACAGCCACTCACTTTGGCGGAGGAAAAAATAAGTCCTAAATGCTGCTCTCAACCTTCAGGCTGACCTCCGGCTTTAATTTATGTTGAAATGGGGTTCACATGCACACACAGGCGCTGAATGCACAAACAAAACAGGCATGTGCACATGTGCATGCATATTAATGTGCATACAAACACACACACACACACACACACACACACACAGTCCTTAGGGCTGCAGCCCAAAAGACCGGTCTGCCTGTGCCAGTTCTGACCGTCCAGCCATTAAATTTGGCATTCATGGATGGAAATATATTCAGCTTTCAACCAGAATTTTTTCCAAAGCAAATTTGATAAGGGTCATTCACATGTTGATTCACATGCTGACAGCCAGGTTTTTACAATATCATGATTGTTTTCTCCCCACCAAACAGTCTAAATATAAACAGCAGGGAGCTCACACTGAAAAATATTACGCTTTTGCTTCCCTATAAATAACAGCAAGCTTCCAATCAGAGTTACAAAGTGTGGATGGTTGCAAGTGTGTATGACTTTGTGTTTTTGCTTGAATGTGCACCTGCGTGGGTGTTGCGGAATTAGCTGCGTCTACACTAGCAGGTCGGAATGATGGATGTCTTGGGTGTAAAAGCTTTATACCTGAATTTGTCAGGAACTCCTGGAGGAATTGTTGAGAATATCCGATGACAACACAGCGGCGTCTGATTTTGAATCTTTGATAGCTCCAGCAATGCTCATTTCTCTTCATCACACAGAGGGGAAAACACATTGCTAGGCGAAAAGACGGGAAACATATGCCGGAGTCTGCTCCGTCTTGTGCGCGGGGACGCATGAAAACAAAATGCCAGGCCAGCTGCCCATTTCAACAATACCATCTACAGACAGTTCTGTTTCAATTCACCAACTCTCCTTTAGAGAGCTGCCTACTCATGTTTGAGCAACAGAAGAAAGGACAAAACAACCAGCGCAGAGTATCTTTGCGTTGTCGCAGCAGATATATCACAGAGTGGTGTGTTTGTGGAGCACAGAATGGACTGAAGTGGCCACGGAAAGCAGGGCATTGACCTGTATTTGAAGATGTGTTGCGGACCCTTAATCCACAAAAAAGATCTTGTCAGCGGGGTGATGCCAGTAGCCTGCTGGGCTGACTGTGGAGGTGGCCAAGCCCTGGAAGGCAGTCTGGCTGGTGGGACAGTATGGCCAGAGAAACTACCATCTGCTGGGGAGAGATGTGTGTTTTCACACACACAGCCCCCTTTGGCAACAGCAGTTTGAGAGGGCTTCTCAAGGACTGGAGAGGAGGGTGAACAAGCTGAGATAGACAACGATGAGGCCACAGGGTGACCCTGCAAAATAAAATGTACTGAGTGTAGCAGAACCAAATCAATTGGTATTGCATGTACACGTGCGACCAGCATTTCTTCCCATGTGCTTATAATTCCAAACCATTCAGCCTTCATATCCATACACACAGAAACACGTTAGCAATTAGCATTTCTGCATTCTACATTTTGAACTATTAAAGACTGTTTTGAAGGCTACAGTCGAGATATTCTGAAAATGAAATCAACAGGCATAAGAATATATGTGAAAAAGTATTAGTAACAGCATGTGTAAATGCACATAGACAGCCACAGGCAATCTGTTGCCTCTCTTTCTTGTGCACACACACACACAAACAAAGAGCAACTAAAGGTCTGCCTGCGCTGTAGCCTTGAGCTTGGCTTAACCTCTTTGAATTTCCCTTTTCTCCTCATTTCAAAGTGTCACGTCAGTAAAAACGTGCCAGTGGAGCAACTGTACTGTCCGGTTTGTCAACAACAAGTTTCATGTGTGAACATGACAATCCTTTTCATTAAAAATCTAGCCAGCTAGAGAAGAAGGGACATGTGATATTTATAGGAGAACAAAACACAACACTTCTACATGGTTAGATTATAATTCATTCATGTTGGAACAGCGTTAAGAGGTACAGTGCATTGATTTCAAGTGCCATGACTGTATTGTATATATTGTATATCGACAGTCATGGTAGTTATTCCAAAGTGTTTCCTGTGTAATTTCAATAGAATATGAATTTGACAAATCTACCATGGACACTACAACCTCACCCTGTCCACTCTGCCTCCATTTGTGGCTTCACTTGAAGGGTCTGCCATTTCAAGGGCCATCTCAAACCAGTTAATGGAGAGAGGAAGAGGACTATAAAATCCTGTGTTGACTCACTAAGTCCACAACTAAGATCACCTGTGCTGATATATGGGCTGATATGAGCTTATCTCAGCCATATCTGTATGGCAGTATATATGGATGTCAGCCAATAAGTTACAGGAAATTATGTTTGGGGTTCATAGTCTGTAAAATGTCTCACTCAGTACATATCTTGGTAATAATTCTTTAAATAAGGGCTTTAAGGGATATTTTAAGGCAATATTTTAATTGTGTGTTTATGTAAATTTAAAGTTTATTTAAATACCAATATCTTTCTCAGAAATCCAGTGTCAGTTGGAATAAATCCACTAACCCTAACCCATAAACAGAAGCACACATGTCGGAGAATACAGTAAAATTTGGTTTAGTTTTCTTTTTATGGTGGGGCTGGACAAAATTAACAGAACCTGGGGAGAAGTTAAAATCAAAGAAGAAAAGCTTCACTTTCTCATCACATGTAATAGTATTCATGGTGATGGAAATTTCATGCCAAAGATGGAAATTTAGCACACTCCCACCCCAACCCACCCAGCCAGCCCCCTTAATATGGAAAGATGTTGCAAGCTTGTTTTCATGCCGCGTGACACAGCAGTGAGGAGGGATCCGTTTTTGCCACAGCCATGCAGCAAAGGCATGAGCACACAATGGAGAAATTGTTCTGGAAAAGAGTGGATCATGGAATTGGTTTGGTTGTTGAAAAGACAGCTGCAGAGCAGAATACAATAAATGTGTAGACTACTCATGTTGCACAAGCTACGTTTGTTATCACCTAAAAATGAAAGGTCCATGAACATTAGCATGTTGGGCATATAGTGATGTGTGTCTCCATAATTTCACATTGCTGCAGCACTGATTCATATACAGTTAACTTATTAAGAAACAAATAAAATCCATGATATACTTCTATAAACAATGTAGTCTACTAATGTATGGTTATACCATCCACCCCTCGTCATTTGGTGCATGTTGACCCAAAAATGCATTTGTGTCATTGACAGCTCATCAGACTCAAGGGAGCAATCCTGATGCCACGGTAAGAGGTGTGAAAACGTGCTGAATGTTTTTCGTACTTTATCAGTCTGTCCCAGAATTGAATGCTTTTTGGCTTTTACAGCATCTATAGCGCTTCGTCCAAATTAATTTTGACATCAGTGATGTTCTGTTAGAAATCAGTTTCCCATTAAATTGTTATGTGATTTAAGATTGTCTTCCTTTTTAATTGGCTTTTGTTGATCAATATCTCTCAATGTTCAAGCTAAACTGACATGACATTTAAGCATGCTGATTTGTACTTTTTGTGTTGATTAGATGCCATTTACACCACTCACTCTGATCTTAAGGGACCATCCATAACTACTGACACCACAAATGACAAGAGTGACTGTTCATCAGTCTCATGTCTCATGTTTCCTGATTCATTCTCTGTTTGTATTGGTCCTTAATTTGCTTTGTCAAATATTACACATGTCACACATTAATTGTGTCATTTAAGCATCTCCCTATTTAGGTTTAGAGTGTTTTGGTTTTCTTTTGTTTTAACCCCAAATTCACACTATGATGTGTGATGACTCACTGACTTGATTTACTCAGGACTGAAAGTATTTTCACTCTATAATTTATGTAGCCCTCTCCATCATTGCCTTTTGTAAACATCTACAGTAAATTATTGAGTCACACAGATGTCACTCAGTGACGGCTTTTAAGCTTTAGGAGAATATACAAGTCTACTGATCAATGCTCATTTCTCCACAATGGGTGTTTACTGTGAAGCATGAAGGATGTGTTGAATCCAGTATGCAAAAACTTAAGAGCTAACAGTAATATGATTAGGGCATTGTTAGGGAACTAATATGATTTATAGGGCTTTGGTATCTGGATTAATGGAGTCAAACTGTAGGAGCCTGCTACTGTTTTTTTCAAAAAGCCCTGCACTGCATAACAAATCAATGGCTGTATCCTGCATGACATTTAGTCAAGAAAAATTTTAACTAGTTTAACTAGTACAGGTACATAGTACATTCAATGCTCTGCAGTATTAAAGGTACAATTTGCGAGATCTTCCCAGAATTATAGTTTAAAACATTTAAAGAATGAACTAACATTACCAACATAATGTGAAGAAGTAACAGTTCCAACGTAATGTCAAAGACATCTATGTGTTGTGTTACAGAAACATCTACTGAAGTTAGCACACTAACCAGCTACAAGCCGCTCGATCTTCCGTCTGACTGGGCAGACTGGGTGTGAACAGTGTTGGGCAAGCTACTTGGGAAATGTAGTGAGCTAAGCTACTAGCTACTCTCCATTAAATGAAGCTTCACTACACAGAAGCTATCCCCAGTGAAATGTAGCAAGCTTAGCTACAGCAACGTGGCAAAAGTAGCTTAGTTACATCTAAGCTACTTTTAATATATATATACACACACACACACACACACACACACACACTCACACACACAGTATAGGCCTAGTTATTATTGAACTAACTTCATTCCACAGTAGCAGAAGAAGAAACACTAAAAACCTGCTCCAAACTGTGTGTGTGACAGAGATCTCATCTCATGAAAACAGGTTTCTACCACTACATGTCAAAGTTTCCTCCTCACTAGAGGAAGAGATGTCTAGGCTGGACCCTGATCCTTCTCACAAGAGGTTCCAATAACTATCACAATAGAAATCCAACGAAGGTTAAAGTCAAGGGCAACTGGACTTGGTTGAAGATACTGGAAGACGTTTCGTACCTCATCCAAAGGACTTCTTCAGTCTTCAGAGACTTATCCTTCAGAAATGCTTGGGAAATGTAGCATGTAGGGAAGCTACCCCGCTACTCGGCCAATAAAAGAGCTTTGTTACTGAAAAGCTATTTGATTCAGAAAATAGCGACACTAACACCAAGCTACTGAGAAATGTAGTTAAACTAGTAACGGAGCTTCTTGGAGTGACGCAACTGCCCAACACTGGGTGTGAAATAGTCACTGTCCAGGGACAGACAGGACGCGGGATCCCCTTATGATAACTATGGAAGATCTTACTGGACTTTAATATTTGTAACCCACAGAAAACAATCCACAAATGTGTACTGTGTGTAAGATTCCGCAAATGTGCAAAAAGGAAGTTACAAATGTAACATGAACGATAAATTGCAAAAACTGTTTTGTGTGTAGAAGTCACTCTGTATTTTTAATAATGTAAAAATACACATTTGTAGAGAGTGAAATATTTGTGCATCATACTACACATTTGTGGATTGTTTTCTGTGGGTTACAAATATTAAAGTCCAATAAAATCTTCCATAGATAACCAATTGGGCTGTTCAGACAGAGCGAGCTGGCAAGAAAACACCCTGATAATCTACTATAAACTATACAAATGATCTGATTCTGATGAAATAATAAATTTTCTAGCTTTTGCTAGCACTTTAGGGTGCTCTATTCCTCTCATCCAACACGTTCTCATCCCAGGGCGTCAAACACAGAAACTTAACTACTAAGTTTCTATTCCTAATCGGAGGAGACCTACTCCCCTGTATCATGTTAATTTGCTTAAACCACAGATGCTCGTTACATGGGTGGAGTGATCAATTCTGTCTCTCCGAAGGTGGATGCTAGTCATGGAATGATTCTGTAATTTCAGATTTTGTTCTCTTGAAAGCAGGGTTGGATGTTGACGGTGATATTAATGCCCCTGCTGAGTAATGCGACGTTGTCACTGGCCGCCAAGTGGGCAGCCAGTAATGTAACGTTTTTTTTGTTGTTGTTGTACTTGGTTATGTTTGTATTTCACGCCCTGGAATGTGAAGGGGCTTTCTCACCGCTGTTCTCCTCCCCCAATATTTTCCCCCCATATGATGAAATATCAAAATCCCAACTATAATTATAAGAAATAGCTGCTGTTTTTTTTTTTTTTTAAATTCCCTATTTATTCCACATATTTGTCAGTTGAGTGACAGAGAGGAGCACACACACACAGATCATCACACAAGGCAATGGTCCTTTTAACTTTATTGTTGTAGAAGAAGCGATGCCCCGCTAATCCAGGAAGACATAAAAAATGTAATTTGTGAGGTTATTATAAAGATAAGCTTTAACGTAACGTGCGATTAGAAAAGAGCAGAGGAGCAGAATCGCTTAGAGAGCAGCCTGGCGGAGGAGGAGGAGGTGAAATGCTGCCTCCTATTTATTTTGGAGCAAGCGGCCAGAAATTACACATTGCACCTTTAAAACATAACAGAAACATGTGTGCAGTCAAATATCATACACAATGTATCTAAGGAAGAGTGTGAATTTTCTGATGATATTTTACCAAGATCCCAAATGTCAGCTCCAGACATATATGACACAGCAAACAGAGCACAATATTTATTGCAGCGTTTGCCCACAGTGACTTATTTGCTGCCACAGGTCACCTGACAATTTCTCTTTGATGTAAGCTTCTCAAGTCTTAAGTATTCAACTATATAAGCACTTTCACAATACAGAGAAGAGGTTTATCTGTCAAGGGGGGCCATCAGAAATGATTTGTTGATGACTTGATTGTCATCCCAGGGAGCATAAATAAATGCTTCCAAAAAGGCTGAGCACAGAGGCGGCCTGATGATGGAGCTGTGGCATAATCTCTGAGATGAAAGGAGAAAACTCTGTGAGAAACTTTCTTAGCCAATCTGCTAAACTCTGGTTCACATGTGTCCCCTTTGTATGTGTACGATGTCCTCTAGAAAGTTAAAATTCACATTTGGATCATCCCACGAATGCTGCTGTGTTTGCAAGGCTTCTACAAATTAATGCATCTTTTTATTCACCTGCAAGAGGATCCCGCAGTTTCACATTCAGGGCATTGGGATCCTCTGTTATGTCACAGATGAAAGCCTAGTCACACACCCCCCTTAATCCTCGAGCTTAGTGATAGCACTCGATTTAAGCATCTGCGTCTGTGTATGTCTCATATCAAAACAGCTCTTCTTTGCAGGTGGTAAAATTGCCTGGATTTAGTATTAACCTTTAAAGTCTTTATTTTATTTTTTATTTTTTGCATCTTACTGTACATAGACACATGGCTGATAATATGTAAAAGTATACTTCAATACTATGATAGCATGCAAAAAGTGATACTCTGAATGAGCTACAGAATGATCAGATGCTCTTCAGCCACTGTTTGAATCAGTGTATTTTGTCCTTGACTGTCTTTAAGTAACCTAAGCAGTAATAGTGATAGTGAGATCTAATGCTCTGTGTGTTTGTAAGGTCAAACTGTAAGAGCGTACTTCATATCTGCATACTTCATATCAGAAGGACATAATCAAATAAATCCTTTACAAGACTTTAATAAATCTATATTAACAAACTTTAAACAAATACATTGCAATATGGATGCAATGTTTAATCAAAACTAATAAACATTTTAATTTAAATTCCTGTTTCAAGATTCCCTTTTTCAAACGTCTGCTTTTATTCACAGTGTAATGGCATTTTCCCCAATGATACTTTTATTTCATGTGAAACACATACCCTCAGCCTCTTTTAGCAAGATCAGCAATGGCTTATTTAGTCAGCTAGCTGTTAGCTAGAGCAGCAACAATGTCAAAGCAACTCTGAATCAACTAACTACAGTCTCCTTCTGTATATACAGACAGAACACAGACATAATAACCAACCTCTTCTTCATGTTTAGCTTAACACAGCTGCACATGCTATGTAACTAGAAGCTAACAAGCTGGGTTGCCTTGGGGGCTTAGATTATTACCAAAGTCCTTGCAAGTCATGCCACTCGGGATGCCATCTTAGCAATGCCTTTGGGCAGCTATTTGGGACGAACAAGACAAGGCTCCTATCTGAATGAACGCTTTGCCTGTTAAAAGCAGACGATAAGCTTTCTAGCGGGAGGGGCCATAACCGCCATCTTTGCCGTTACAGGCTTTCCCCATAGAGTTATATTGAGGATTTGACTGAGTGGCGTGTCTCCTCCATAAAACATCTCTGATATTATTCAGCATCAAAGTGAAGAGTCAATGTGAGCAGCAGCGGCTAGGTGGTTAATTTAGAGATATTCTGGCAGCTGAAGAGCTGAGAAGGGCAAAAACACGAGGAGTGTTCCTTTTTTGGTTGTTGCAGCCAGCAGCAGCTAACTAGTTAGTTTACAGTTGCTGACCTTGCTAATGGGACAGGTACTGGTGAACAATACCATTTCAGAATAGGCTATTGTGCTGAGTTTTAATAATTTATCACATAATTTCCCAATTATACAATTTATATATTCTATTCATTCATATGATACTTTATTTCATAATTATATCGCAGTCACGCCGTCTCACCTCGCACCACAATGGTGGTAGACTTCTTGGCTGGGTTGCCCACGTTGTTGCTGGCCACGCAGCTGTAGACCCCCGCCTCATCAGAGGTGATGGCTGGAAGCGTGAGTGTGCCCCCTTTCACCACGCTCCTCTGCGGCAAACTGTCATTACTGCTGACCCAGGTGAGAAGTGGGGGCGGCTCTCCGCCTGTGGTGATGCACACCAAGGATACCGTCTGGCCAGGATTCACCACAATGGGATCCTCCACCAGAAGCTTGATGGACGGTGAGGCTGTCGAGGAAGATTATGTGGAGTCTTAGAAAGATTGGCAGAAGATGGACAACTTTGGCAGCATATGTCAGTTGAGAGACTGCGCACAAATTCATGTCTATTTCCATGTCTGTCCTACGTTTATTAAGATACCTTTCTAGAATTTGCCGTTTTCATATTGCAATCTACTTAGAATAATAACAAAATCACTGCACAAACGGCCATTTTTGGTATACTATGCTAAAATGACAATACAGGAAATTCAGAAGTCTTACCTGTCTTATTGGTTAGTCTGAAGATAACACTGCGGTCAGGGATCCCACACACATTTCTGACAGAGGCGATGCAGCTGTAGTTGGCGTAGTCCTGAGGACGCAGGTTCTTCAGCTTCAAAATCTTCGTTTCCCCCTGCAGCTCAGATCAAACCAACACTGGTATGCAAATGTGTGCAAAAATATCAACATAATCAAGTAAAAGCAATGCAGGAAACTAGGTAGTGGAAAGGAGATGACTTAGACCAAACCGCTCCAAAGAAAGGTCAAAGAGATGAATATGTATACAGTTTTAATGAAGCCAAAAATGAAAAGAATGGTAGCAGAGTTCAAGAACATTATCAAAAAATAAATTAAAAAATGCTGGTATTTGTCAAGATAATTAAAGTGTCTATTTGCTCAATTCCAATGTGTGGATTACTTTCCAGTCAATGGCCCGGCAGTATTTTCACCATTCAGCTACAGAAATATGGATGGGCTCAGTAGGGGATCCCTCCACAGAAACCGATATCTCATTGAGAATGTGTTTGATTCCTGCCTGGCCTGTCAACCATGAGCCCCGCCTAGAAGGCTGTGATGAGGATGTGAACCTTTGATCTGGCTGACTATAATGCGTGGGTGTTGGGTTGGTGGGAGAGGCGGCAGATTAAAACATGAGTCAGCCACACGCTGCGGCAGTCCGCAAAACATGACAATCGCCTCACGTCTTTCATGTAATGTCATTTTATTACCATGAGGCTCATGGACATCTTAATTGTATTAGATTAGCCATGGACCCCACTTTCTTTCTCTGTCACCTCCTCTACTTTGGAGCAGATATCAGGAGATGAGGTTCATGATATTCAGAGTGCGTGCTTTACTCACAGCAGGGAGGGAGCACATTAAACCGAATTGGACAGGGGCATTGATGGCCATATTGATGGAAAGACTGGGTACACAGGAGCTACTGGAACGGGACTTATGGCGGTCAATTAAGGGAAAAGAAATAATGGGGGAGTGAATTGTCACTGTCACCTCAAAATAGTATTTCTCATTTTCATGTTTGAACTTATTTGAGGAATTAGGTGCTCATCTTTGGGAACACAGAATCAAAACCAGCAAATGCATGGCAGTAAAGATGAAAATGTTAGCAGCATAGCAGCAGGAAAATGAGATGATTACACGAGAGCCTAGAAAATGAGCGAGCGAGGAAGCTGAACAGAAGAGATATAAAAATGTCATAATTGACATGAATGGGATGTGTGCCTCCGCTGGGTGATGAGCAATATGTTGCTAACTCGGCTTTAAATGGTTATGTTCTCAAGATCTAGACAACATGGTCAAACAGAACAACACACTGCAAGAAAACATTAAACCCCATCAAAAATCATCAAAACATACTGACTTTCTTAAAGAGGTGAGGATCTGACGAGAGATGAGAAATGGTTCCATTATTCCCTCAATAATTGTGCTATTCTCTGGCATTTTGGGGGGGAAATTATGGATACAGAGGTGGAGGAGGAAGTAACAGACAGCAGAAAGGATAGGGTTTGCACAATAAAAGCACAGCTCCGGGCCTCACTTAATTATGAACCAGTTCTTGGTACAGAGTTTTAAATGCCACCTCTGCATTTCTACAGTATCAGTGGGAATATATAAAAAATATTTGGCAGACTTAAAAAAGGTGCTAGGGAATGAAGCTGGAATGAAGAGTAATGGAGGGAGAAAGGTGCAGAGGCGAACTTAATTCACAAATCTGCCTGGCCAAAATAGAGGCCTGGCTGCACTCTAATGGACTCAACTTGACCCTGTAGGCTCGATTTTGGTCAGTTATGAATTTTTAACTCAATTGCCCGAGTATGTTTCAGGCAAGCTCAGACATATTGTTGAAAAATAATGTTATAAGCCATTTCTACGAGGAAATTCATAGGAGTTTAGTAAGGATTTACTTGAGGTTGAACTCACACAAACATAATCTCTGGCTTTCAAATTTTCAGACCCAATTAAAGCTTTAATAGAGGGGAGGATGAAGGAGCAAGGGAACGAGAAAAAAGGTATGAAGAGCAGGATGGGGAAGGGAAGAGTGTCTGATGAGGCCCAGTTGTGCAGCTTCTTCAGTCTCTCTCACTCCATTAGTTCCCAGCCATCTTTCTCCATTTGGCCAAACATCAATTTCACTTCCTTTTTTCTCTCTGTTTCTTAAGCCTCTTTTCCCCTCTCACATGTCTTTTTCTCTTCCTCGTACAACATACAAATCGCATTCAACTCGTTCAATTCAACAACTACAATTCCCTTACTGGTGACAGAACAATCTCAATCAGTTCTTTGTTGGCTGCACAAGATCCATTTTTAGAACAAAAGCTTTGCAATTTTCAAATTGTAAAGAAAATCCAATCGCTCAGTTGAGAGAACTGGAACTCAATCTTTCTGTGTCTGTAATTTCTCAATGTGCATGTAACTTTGTGGAACTGGGTTAGTGAAACTGATATTGCTATGCATTGGGTTAATGAGAAAAACTTTTACTGTCTCTCAGCACAACATGGGGTAGTTTTAGTGTTGAAAGTGAAAGTGTATGTATTATGAAAAGAGGTTGATGAAGATCATCACCTATATACTTCTAGTGTCTGTTTAAGGGCCCACAGTATATGTTGAACACGATCCTCAATGTCCAATATCCATTGTAATAATATTACTATGCATTAGAATATTACAATGCATTAGAATATTGGTTACTAGTAATAATTATTTACTTTATCTTTTTATTTATATTAATGGCAGTTATCAGTCATCTGGATCATCAGATCCACTGTAAATGGCAAAAATTGTTTTCACACACAATCATCGTTACAAACACCCTCTCATGGTGAGAGATCATTGTGTCATAAGAATTTGATAATGTTAACACATTCTAAAAGCTGCTCTGCTGCTTGTTTGCTGGATTTTTCCCGTATATTTTGGTTACACAGCAGGGTGTGGCAACTGGTTATGAGAGCATCTCTTAATATGAGAGATCACACTCTGAAAGAGATTCAGAAAATTTAGCTCCTGATGAACACATATTTTGCTATTCCTTCAAAAAGCGTTTCACATCCTCTATTCTGTTTCAGCCAATTTTTCCTTTCTTTGTAATGCGCAGACGGGGGCAAAAGGTGTGTGTCTTCATGATAGCCAGCAAAAGCACCATTACAAGATTTCATATCCAACAGCTTTAAGCCTTTACCCATGTGGTATTTACTGAATAAACAATGCATCTTTCTTTGCATCTGCTATTCTCATGTTTCCTCTGTCTTACCTGTGTGAAAAACGGCTCATAGATCTCCACTCCCTTGTCCGAACCCTGCGTCAGGACCTCTCTCCCACGATGCCAACTGTAGCGGACAGGCGGGTTGGAATTGGCCACACAGCGCAGAAACACAGTCCTTTCATAGTAGAACTGTTCTTTAGCTTCTCCTATGCTCTGGTGCACCGTCACCACCGGGTCATCAAGGTCTGTGAGAGGGGCACACAAGAGAGGAGGAAGCTATCAATAAACACTTTCCCATGAGTTGTTCAATTGACTAATGAGTCGAAGACTTCTGGGAGCGATCAATCATGTGTTTCAAGTGTAAATATATATTTGCCTAGCTGTAGTAGAACAAATCGAGTAAATCTTTATATCATCAGTATACACTCATAGAATCTCCCTCACAATCTGTGTATGTTGATTGTGGTTAAAGGTCAGACGAAAGGGTCAGAATTCTCATTGCTTTACGAGAGCCAGTTATCAGGATGCACACAGGGGTCAATGTGTGAAACTTGAACTACTTAAGTCAATAGGATGCAGCCCAAGGGCACACTGACTTCCCAGTCAATGAGAGAGCTGATGTGTGTTCCAAGTCCCACTAAATCGTGAGCTTCAGAATGAGAGGAGATGACATATACTGTGCACAAAATGATGTTTGATGTCTATCACTTCAAAGAATATTATATTGCTGACCTCCGCTCTGATTTAGGCACTCTCTGATTTGACACATCTGTTACGCTACCCATTTCCCAACAGTCTGAGGGAAGTTTTACCCCAACGCTGGTTATTTGAGAAAGCGGTTGATTAAATGGATTCAAAGTTAATCATCTTACCCGGCTATCGCATTAAGCCTTGGCAAATGGTGTTCATCATAGCTGTGGTGTCTTTTAGCATGCTAATACTTGCCTTTTAGATTATGTACATTTGCACGCTCAAAGAACGTGGGGAGCTAGCTGTTTCCCTTTCATCTCCGTCTGAGATGCAATCAGTTTTTAACACGAGCAAAAAGGCAATTTAAGGGAGAGGATGAGAGAAGCTAATGCAAGTTATCCCCCATGATAAAATTCAAACTGATAAAGGCTGACCTTTTACATATAAATAGGAAAGTGATTGAGTGTATTAATGAGTGAGTTAGAGTATCAGTGAGTGAGCAACAAGGTGGATGATTGAGTGATTGAGAGAGCCAGTGTGTGTGAATATGTGAGTGAGAGAGTGCAAGCAGCTTACAGTAAATGAATTCTCAAATCATTAACGATGATAAGCCTCCAGAGAAAAACTACACACACCTCAGGTATTATTAATGGATGAATTCATCGCTTTTAATTCAGTAGCTGTGGCCCACCCCTGGATTTGCTGAGGATCAGGTCCTAATCAAGGTGCCTGTGGGCCACACTGCACAGCATTCAGCCTCAACGCACCAGCCAGAGAATGCTGATTCCTCAGTTTCATTAAAGACATGTTCTGCCCTACAGCCCCTTAATCAAAATCTAGCAGCGGTCAATACTTCATCCAGGATCCATTACAGTGTCTCAGGTAAGAGCAATTACCTTTGGGGGGGTTGGGGAAAAACAGGGGAGGGGGTGACAACGCTGCGGAGAAGACAGAGCGATTGCAGAGCCATTTTAGAGGAGCAGATTGCTCTAAGTAAATACACTGATTCATTATAGAGAGAAGGAGGAGAGTATGAATCCTATATCTTACCAAACGTCTGCCTCATCTGTTTCCTGCTTCAAACAGTCAATTTACCAACTGGCAGAAATGGAGCGCTTCATTGACAGCCCCATCTACCTTGATACACATGTCTTTGAACGCCAGACCTGATAGGAAGTTGTCTTTTTTCCCCTTTTTTGTCCCCCTTGTGGTGACAAGAGTGTTAGCACGTGTTTCTGTATGTTTGTGTATTAGGCAAGGAGAGGTTTGAGCTATTAATAGGACCGAAATGATATGCAGAGAGGAAGTGGATGCTAGGAGCGCAAAGAGATAAATATGGAAATATGGAAATGTACGCACTGGATTAAAATTTGATGAATTTCAAACAAAATTCCACCTCCACCATCAGTCTTTCTCCCAAAAGGATGTTGTGTGTGTGTGTGTGTGTGTGTGTGTGTGTGTGTGTGTCACTCTTGTGCAATTAGCTTCTGAAGTCATGCTTGACTGATTGTGAAGCTTAAATCCCAGAGCCCACAGGAAAACTGCGGTGTCGAGGCCGCCTGCGCCAGAGTTGTTAGGGTTTGTAATTGCAGGTTTATGGGTTCACAGGCCGGTAAATCTGCCCATGTACAGCTAAACGCTCCAGCGAGCTAACCTTAGCATCACTCCTGCTCACTCCCAACAACCATGACAACTCTTAAAGCTCTGGGTTTCTCTGATATTAAGACATGGGGGTGGGGCCGCATGACACACGAATGTGCAAACGGCAGAGGTGTTGCGTGGGTGAGTCAGACGAGGTCTTGCAGGACCAGCAGAGAAAAAAAAAAGGTATAACATTCAGTTTACCACCAATCTTTTTATTCTCTCAAGTGAGAGAAACAAAACCTGAAGATGTCGATATTCCCGTTTGAATAGCGCTGGTTTCTACTTTATGGGCCTACCAAAACATTTGTTGGACAAATAGGCACAAGTGAGTGGTTTGGATAAAAGAGAAGATGAAGATTAAAGAAAGTGCTTCATTATCACATCAAACCTTAGCTCCTTCCTTTCATGTCCCCCAACCCCCGCCCCTAAAAAGCAGACACCTGCAGAAAAACTCACACACATTACCTCACCTACACATACCCAGCCTCTCTCTGACACACACACACACACACAGACACCAACATCCTTGTACAGATCCACATGCGCCTTTCTTTGGGTGTCTCTCGGGTGCTAATCTAATGCAAGTTTCTTTTTCTATTTTTTCTTGGCTTTGATGTCTTTCACTCTCTCCACCTGATCTGCCAAAGTCACCTGGGAAGAGAACACCTATCAGGCTCCCAGGCTGTCAGCCATGAGCGACGGAGGCCCGTGATTAATTTCACCTAATCACTGTCCCAGCTTGATTACCAGCGGGAGCTGCTGACCTGAATGACATTTGTCCAACGTCTTTCATGAGTGAAAACAGCCCTGTTATGTCAATGATAAGCAATTTGCTTTTATTTTGTGCTAAGGGACAGTGACAGACAGCAGGAGAGAGAGAAACGGTTGTGGTCGGAGAGAAACAGACAAGGGGAGGAAAAAGAGGGTCAAGAGCATGTAAAAACTTCTAATTTGCTGCTATCCAGACGCAGGGTTAATGAGGTGATGATACTGTACAGCAGCTGTCTCCTGCACTTATTCCAAATAAGGGTGACTGGCTGTCTTTGTGATGGATTTTTTTGGTAGAAATATGGGCATGAGGCATAAGCGATTAGAGAAGTTATTACTTGGCAGCTTGCCCTGGGATGGACCTCACCTTCAAGCCTCTTTTTTTTAGAAGCTGGAGTTTCAAAGTAAATCCTAAAAATGGTAGAGCCACCTCCACATAAATAGGAAGGAGTAAGAGGTGAATTTATTCTGGCTCTTTAGACATTCTCCAACCAGATTAATAGTCCGTCAAAGGCATCTGTGTCATGTGAATAGTGGTGTTTGTGTGATTTTTTCAATATATCATAAAAGCCTCAGATAAATAAAAAAATCCATAAGATAATGGGCAGTGAGGAGTGATATTCGATGTCTGAGATATTTCCATACTGATGCATGATGCGTGGGATTAATTTACTGTAAGAAGACCTAAAATTGAAAACAATTTGCAACATCAGTATACTATGTGTAAACACACTACATCAAATAAGACAGCACAAATAAAACATGATATAGATGGTGTGTAATTTCAGTTTGCTGAATGGTACGCTTTAATGCGTTTCATTTATGTGGGTTAAAAGGTTAATAAGTTGCATTGGTGATATATAACATCCACCTCATGTAGAGGCCTCTGATAGAATATGTGAATCCAGCATGTAATTTACTGTCAGAACATTTCCTTCCCGCCATCTCTCCACCCCATGGCAACAGTGACCTCTATCTCATGGCTACACTCCACAATAACGAGCTCCTGCTAGCTGTATCTATTTGGTGTCAGCTGTTGCTTCATACTGAAGTGTGATGGTGGTGTTGGATGGATGTTTTTGGAGGGTGGGCGAGGGCATGATGCATCTATTTCTGCAATAAGTCCGCTCTGACGCTGGTGCCTGTGTAACAGAGATATCTCAGTGAACTGAATATCATTCCCAGAGAAATGAGATACGAGCGTGAGCAGCTTTGTGTGCTGCACCGCTCTCAGTGCTGTCACGGGGTGGAGGATAAAAGGGAGAGGTGACAAATAAGGGAGAAGCTCATTCAGTAGGTGTGGTATATCTGAATGTGGCAGTGTAAAACGCATCTGTATGTTGAGAAGCACATAAACAGTAACTCAACACATCATACAATATGAACGCTGCATGCATCTCACCACATAATTAAAATGGTAATGTACACATGGCTAGTGATCCTTCCTGATGGATATCTTATCTCATGAATTTTTATGATCTTATCTTATGATTTTTAATGACTAATTTTATACATACGTCTGAGCTTCAGAGTACATGCAAGCAATAGTCTTCTAAAATCACCCTTATGCATGTGTATGCATGTAGCAGAGATGGGGACCTGAGTTTGAGACTCGGACTCAAGTCGCAATTAAGTCGCCCACACAGTACCTTTAGACTTGATTTGAGACTCGTACTCAAAAGACTTCAGACTTGACTCAGACTCAAGGTGCGGGACCCGTGAACAATGTCTATTTTTAGGAAACATCTTATGAGCTTGCTGTTATCCCCCTCCTTGCGTTACCTATAACCTACCTACGTAACACATAAGTTACTACGTAGCTGCTGCGCGTGGCCAAAAGTGAGTGAGGACAACAAACACCGGTAGCTGCTGTGCCATTCATCATAAACTTTGGCTTTAAACTTCATACAACAAGGCCCAAACAAAAGAAGTGCTGAATGCAAAATAGGTGAGAAAACATGTTTTAGCTCAGCACTGGTCATCTAACGTTAGCTTGCTTCTTGCTTTAGCTACGACCTACGGGAGGTTATCTTTTCACATTATGAAAAGATGAACGAGTGTTTTTTTACTGGCCAAACTATGGTGGTTGTTATCATTTACGTCCCACTGGCTGCCATCATGTTAATTATTGACGTTGGCTGCAAACAGGTTACAGGTTTATTGTTGATCATGTAACATTACAGTTTTATTTAGTTATAATGTTACACTGGTTTGAGAGTCTGGGGGGTGTGTTGACTTAAAGTAGTTAATAAGCTGTAATTGGTTGAAGACATTAGGCTACATGGTTGTGCTCTGTTAGTGAAAAACAGGTTACAGGTTTATTGTTCATAATGTAACATTACAGTTCAATTTAGGTAACGTTACACTGGGTTTGAGAGCCTGCGGTTGGTGTTGACTTACAGTAGTTAATAAGCGGTCATTAATTGCATTGCACATTACATGGTTGTGCTCTGTAAGTGAAAAACAGGTTACAGAATCCCTTGTAGCTATGCGGTGTTCTAAGCAGCCTGGATTGAACACAGCAGGTGATACAACATTCATTATAACTACGAGTGACTTGAGACTTGACTTGGACTCGAGCTCAGAGACTTGAGACTTGACTTGGACTCTAGCTCAAAGACTTTTTTGTATCTCTGGCATGTTATTGAATTTCTGCAAGTAACCAGATTAAAGGTCCAGTGTGTAATATTTCTGAGGATCTATGGACAGAAATGCAATATAAGAGCCATTTATATCTCCATAACGTTGCCACGCTGCATCGTCATATTTCTACAGTAACTGAAAATGGACACACAGCACTACAGAGCTCGTTTCGTCACTACGTTCTTCTTGTTTTTGTAGAATTCAGGCAGTGCAGACACTTATCACTATGTTGAATGCGTATGTTAGAAGAAGAAGAAGAAGAAGTAGTAATAATATACCGCAGGGGTCTGCAAATACGTTTTGCACTGGAGCAATATTTTCAACCATTAGATGTTGGATGAGAATATAACCCATAATACTGACTTTCATTAAGATGTTGTCTGGTTAGCTAACCAATCAAGATAAGTTTTTTTTTTCTCTCTCTCTTCAACAAATGGATTCTGCAGCAAATTTTTCTCAGATCACGGCATGTGCTGCACTTTTTTTTTGTTTTGATGTTTGATGTTTCAACCTACGGACGCTTTTTCATAACCCAGTATCTCCAGGCAGAGGACATTTAGGGGAATCACGTTTTCTGACAGCTCTTTCAGAGGAGTGTCAAGCAGGCTACAGACTCTTTTAATGTCGTTCAGAATTTTAGTAAAAGCTCAGTTCAACTCCAAATAAAGCATTACAGTAAACAAGCTTCTTATGCTTTTATTTTGTAGTCAAAGCCACTAAAGAGGAAGTCATTATTTGAGTAAATGTTGCTGTCATGACTGAGATCTATTTCAGCATCGCTTTCAAAGTATTTATTTATTTATATTTTTTGCCACTATCAAAGCACCCTAATCTGGCAGCGGGCCAGATATTATTGTTGGCGGGCAGTTTTGGCGATGGTCCATAGTCACAGAGAATTAATGTATTTCCCTTGTCAATGTTTGTATAAACTTTATCCAATGTGTGGTTTATGATGGACTGTGATTCAGAAACAGTGACAATGTTACACACTCTTGGCTTATATTTTCCATGTTATCTGTCAGTGGCCAAGTCACTATAACATATGGTTTTACTGAATAATTAAGTAAATATCATTTCTTAATAAATACAGGTGCTGGTCATACAATTAGAATATCATCAAAAAGTGGATTTATTTCAGTAATTCCATTCAAAAAGTGAAATTTGGATATTATATTCATTCATTACAGACGGACTGATATATTTCAAATGTTTATTTCATTTAATTGTGATGATTAAAACTGACAACTGAACATGAACATGAAAAGTATGAGCATGTACAGCACTCAATACTTAGTTGGGGCTCCTTTTGCCTGAATTACTGTAGCAATCCGGCGTGGCATGGAGTCGATCAGTCTGTGGCACTGCTCAGGTGTTATGAGAGCCCAGGTTGCTCTGATAGTGGCCTTCAGCTCTTCTGCATTGTTGGGTCTGGCGTATCGCATCTTCCTCTTCACAATACCCCATAGATTTTCTATTGGGTTAAGGTCAGGCGAGTTTGCTGGCCAATTAAGAACAGGGATACCATGGTCCTTAAACCAGGTACTGGTAGCTTTGGCACTGTGTGCAGGTGCCAAGTCCTGTTGGAAAATGAAATCTGCATCTCCATAAAGTTGGTCAGCAGCAAGAAGGATGTTGTGCTCTAAAACTTCCTAGTAGACGGCTGCGTTGACCTTGGAACTCAGAAAATACAGTGGACCAACACCTGTGTCACCTGTAGATGACATGGCACCAAACCATCACTGACTGTGGAAACTTTACACTGGACTTCAAGCAACGTGGATTCTGTGCCTCTCCTCTTTCCTCCAGACTCTGGGACCTTGATTTCCAAAGGAAATGCAAAATTTACTTTCATCAGAGAACATAACTTTGGACCACTCAGCAGCAGTCCAGCACTTTTTGTCTTTAGCCCAGGCGAGACGCTTCTGACGCTGTGTCTTGTTCAAGAGTGGCTTGACACAAGGAATGCGACAGCTGAAACCCATGTCTTGCATACGTCTGTGCGTGGTGGTTCTTCAAGCACTGACTCCAACTGCAGTCCACTCTTTGTGAATCTCCCCCACATTTTTGAATGGGTTTTGTTTCACAATCCTCTCCAGGGTGTGGTTATCCCCTTGTGCTTGTACACTTTTTTCTACCACACCTTTTCCTTCCCTTCGCCTCTCTATTAATGTACATGGACACAGCTCTGTGAACAGCCAGCCTCTTTAGCAATGACCTTTTGTGTCTTGCCCTCCTTGTGCAAGGTGCCAATGGTCGTCTTTTGGACAGCTGTCAAGTCAGCAGTCTTCCCCATGATTGTGTAGCCTACAGAACTAGACTGAGAGACCATTTGAAGGCCTTTGCAGGTGTTTTGAGTTAATTAGCTGATTAAAGTGTGGCACCAGGTGTCTTCAATATTGAACCTTCTCACAATATTCTAATATTCTGAGATACTGATTTTGGGGTTTTCATTAGCTGTCAGTTATAATCATCAAAATTAAAAGGAATGAACACTTGAAATATATCAGTCTGTGTGGAATGAATGTATACATTATACAAGTTTCACTTTTTGAATGGAATTACTGAAATAAATCAACTTTTTGATGATATTCTAATTATATGACCA
>NC_060159.1:9951618-9955696 GCF_021292245.1 Micropterus dolomieu
GACGCTTCTGACGCTGTGTCTTGTTCAAGAGTGGCTTGACACAAGGAATGCGACAGCTGAAACCCATGTCCTGCATACGTCTGTGCGTGGTGGTTCTTCAAGCACTGACTCCAGCTGCAGTCCACTCTTTGTGAATCTCCCCCACATTTTTGAATGGGTTTTGTTTCACAATCCTCTCCAGGGTGCGGTTATCCCTATTGCTTATACACTTTTTTCTACCACATCTTTTCCTTCCCTTCGCCTCTCTATTAATGTGCTTGGACACAGAGCTCTGTGAACAGCCAGCCTCTTTAGCAACGACCTTTTGTGTCTTGCCTTCCTTGTTCAAGGTGTCTGTGTGGAATGAATGTAAACATTATACAAGTTTCACTTTTTGAATGGAATTACTGAAATAAATCAACTTTTTGATGATATTCTAATTATATGACCAGCACCTGTATATTGATATAACCTTCTTCAAAATGTCCAGAGAGTTGAGTCAGTGCCTCTTTGGCAGAGCTGCATAAAGTTGCAAAGGTGAAACAATTAGTCAATGGACAGAAAATCAACACAATAAAAACATTTTTGACCATTTTGATTTTTAAACAATTAGTATTTGCTACTTTTCCCTGTTTTTATATAATCTTAAACTGAATCTCTCTGGTCTTTGACTTTTTATTGGACAAAACGAGACTTCAGCTTTTGGCTCTGGGAACTTAGGATTTGATATTTTCTAATATTTTAAAGACTGAAATACTAAGTTTAATCATTCAACATGTTTGTTGAGGATGAGAAACTGAAGAAAAGTTCACGGAGTTCTTTTTTAGGAGCGTTGATAGAAATGCTCTTAGGCAACATACGGAGCTATTAAGAGCTCTGTTTTTACCTTTTGTCTTCCCGGCTGCTGTTTCATCCTGACACATCACACATGCTTTCTGCAGATGGAGATGTTTGTCTTATCTCAGGTCTCAGAGCTTTGAGCGATTCAGAAATAAAATACTCGCCGGATGAGTCACGAGTTCTTTGTTTTTAAGCTTCTGATTGTTTTTCCTGCAGATATTTTTCCTTTGTCTTGTCATTTCACTTTAGTGTTTCTAAACCACGCGCCCACTTCCTGTGTGCTTGCTCCTGCAGGGTTTCTTCGAGTTGTTCCCCACAGTGAGGAGCATGCTAGTGGTCGACTAGAGCCGGGAAGGATTTTACGTTGTTCTTACTGCAGCGCTTCCAGGACTCTACACATGCTGATGCAAAGAATATTTACATCAGAAATGGTGTCAAGCTTGACTCATGTTGAAAATAATAATAAACAGATTTCTCACACCCAGTGGAGAAAATCACATCTTTCTTACAAACTGAAAATAATAAAAGATTGAGAAGCTTTCTCGAGTTGTCCGGATTTGTTTTTCATGTCCTGGCAAAAGCAAAGCAACATGTCTCATCTTCGTTTGGTTAGTACACAAATGAAAGTAAATGGGGAAGGTTTCATTCTGCTGGAGAAGCTGTTCTAATCCAATTTCACCTCCTCACTTTTAATCAAACACTGCGAGGAGCCAGATGTGCTTCTCTGCCAAGACTCAGACAGGTTTTTGGCAGAATGAGATGGACTTCATGATGGTGAGAGAGGGACACACCTCCACACTGCAAGAAATGCCTGTAGACTCAACTGTTGAGTTTTATTACCTTATGAAATAACCCAGCTGGTGTGCCAGGATGAAATTTTCTGGAAATAAATGTCCTGAAACAAGCAAAATTAGAAAGAAACAAATGAATCGCCTGAAAATAAACTACAATAACCCTGCACTAAATTCTTGTGGAGCCAAAAATAGTGGGTTGTGGTGAGTCACAAGCATTTAACACTTTTTTTTTATTGCCCTTTTAAGTAAGAAAGTAAACAGAATTTCATAAAACAAAAGCTCTCTTCAAAAATACTAAATGATTTACAATAATTGAATAGTATAATAGAAGCAAGTAAGATCCAGAACTTTAAATCTTTGATAGTTTGGCTTTTTCTTCACTGATTTGTTTAAATTATTTCCATTATTTAAAGGAGGATACTGAGTTCCAGGGCTGAGGGGCCCAGACAGCAAAGGGCCAGTCAGTTGTCGATATATTAATTATAAGAAGGGGCCTGCCAGAGGACCTCGAGCAGCGATCAGGCTCATAAGGGGCAGATCACGGCAGTGAAATCAGTCTCAAACCCGTGAAGGGCAGCGAGGAAAGGTGCGATGTGGGCACTTCTCTGTTTAAAGCCTGGCAGCAGCGTTTTGTGTCTGCTGCTTTTTGCTGATATCAGAGTAATGTGCGTTGCATTAGTCAAGTCTGGAAGAGATAAAAGCGTTGGTGACCTTCTGTAAGTCTGCAGAGGAAAGGAATGACCTCATCTTGGTTAGCAAAGCACGGCTGCACCACTTCAGTGAGTATCAAAGGAATCAAACGTGGGATGCTGAACGTATCTAAAATTACCTCCATTACTTTCTACCTAAACTCCACTATACTCCAGTGAATTTAACCTGAAGCCACTGTTTACTCCCCTGCATTTATTTGACAGCAGTTTTCAGATTAAGATTTTACATTTAAGAAACAACAACATGATATATATATATACAGATGTGATTGAACATTACACAGGTGGCAGCACGAGGTAGTGACACAGTGTCGAAATATAAATGAATAAATATGATTGCATGACAATGATGAACTTATTTAGAGAAAAATCGTTAAAAATAAATCAGAATGTGTTTATCAGAACTTTGTTTTTCTCTTCTTTCCTCTCATCTGACGGGCCCCTAAGATTTATCAGGGGACCCTTTGGGAACAACTGGGGAACCTGGGGGACCACTGGACCAACTAACTATTAGCCTTTTACCAATTTAATGATATATATTTTTAAACAATCTGCAGAATACGGCTGCACTCTTACTTCTTAGACAACTGATAACACATATGTAACCTACTTTTAGGACATTGTTGTTAAGTGAGCGGTTTTTTTATTCGCTCAACTCGTGTTTTAAAACATTTCTTGCAGCGTGGCGCCTCCTGTGGTCGTGTTTTCCTCTCTCTTCCTCTCCCTGTCTCTCTCTTTTTCTCACTCACACTTCCTGTCCATCAGTCCCGTGCAGCAGCAGCAGCAGCAGCAGCCTCTCCTCAGAGATGGAGAGCTGGTAGAAGCGCAGCAGCAGCGGCCGCTCCCCCCCTGACTCGCTCCGGTGGATGTTGGATGTACCATGAGGTCTCCGCAGCTCTGGGCGGCTCTGTGCCTCCTCCTCACCGCCTCCTGCCGGCTCTGCGCGGCCGCCCGACACGGTAAGACGCTTCAGACCTGATCCAGCACTGATGGAGACGGATGCACTTAATGAAGTAGCTGCATGCGGGCGGCAGGGCGGCGCGTAAATCACGACTTCCCCGATGACAAGTCCCTGTTGCGGTGTTTTATAGTGTCTGTTTACTTTAGCAGCGAGTTTACAGTGACCTCATAGCACTTCTTCATGTTAGACCTACTGTTATTATCTTCTCTCTGTCTCTTAAAGATATGATAAAATCTGCAGTTTTTCCTGCGATGTTTTGGTTGTTTTTCTCTAAAATGTGCTGCAGGATTTGTAGAAAATCTAAGTTGCTCGATCCTCCCGTGTGATGCGCGCTAAACTCGAGTGATGCTCCTTAAAATAAAGGAGGAAATCGTTTGGCTGTAATATTCCTATAATAATCTAAGAGTGAGTTTTAATTTGGTGTGACGCCCCAGAAAAACGTATGATCAGTTTTGCTGTTTTATGCAGCAGATATAGATGTCAAGCTCAATCTAACCTGCCGGACTTTTTCCATTTTATAGTTGTTGTTCATCTGATATTTGTTGTGTTTGGTGCTCATCTGCTTCGGATCTGTTTACACCGGCGCTAAATCACTGACGCAAATGCTCCGACCGCGGGTCAGCTCGGATGTGTCTGGCCGCCCGAACGAATCACTTTGTTGTTCAATGTGCGACGACAACCACAATCACACCAGCAAACAGCAAGAGATAGAAAAAGAGGGAGAGAGAGACCCTGGTGAGACATGCAGCCTCAGAGAGAGAGAGAGAGAGGGGGGGGGGGGGGGGTTTTGTTTT
>NC_060159.1:9955716-9979137 GCF_021292245.1 Micropterus dolomieu
GGGGGGGGGGGGGGGGGGGGGGGGGGGGGGGTGTTTTGTTTTGAGCCCATAGATCAAATGGAAAATCATCTATTGGCTGCAGGAGATGTTTAATGAGTGGAAATAACCTACAGTGGGCCTGTGCATGATTCTAAATGGCTGCAATACAAATGTCACAGCATGTAAATACTGCCAGTAAAAACTTACATAGTGTTTCTGCAGGGAGATTACAGGAAATACTAAAGTGTTATAATTCCAGTAGGCTGATAAATAAATAGTAAATAGATATTCATTGCAAAGCTTAACTGTCCCAATTTAACAATATTACCTCAATAATGACAATACGATCAGATCAATAGCCTACAGACTGTGTGAGTCGCTCTTCTGTAGGAAAAACTCACCAGTAATACCCATTCATTTAGAGATATTATAGAGGCCAACACTGTTCACATGCTACTGAGCGCCAGAAACACGATGTTTCTCCAAAAGAATATGAGCATAATCACATTACTTTATTCTACCTGTAAGAAACAAACGTCATTCAGAGTCTTAAGATAAAAGACATTTCAGATATCATCAAAATGAAAGAGCAACTTAGTTACTACACCCCTGAAAAGTGGTTTAACCTCTAACCTTGCTGAAAGTGATGTACAGGTGTACACCAGGACCCTGTGACATCACTGATGGGCGTGGTTACAGGTGTAACGCTGCTTTTCAGCCTTATGTAAAGTTCTCTGTAGGGACTCTGCTGTTGAGTAAATAGGCTATTTACACCATTATGTGCCTTAAGAATGGAGAGATTATGAGAAGATGGGGCCCCAGGCTCTGATAAGTAAAGGCCCCTGTCCTTCCTACTAGAATAGCCCCTACCCTGTGCTGTTTTGTGGGTTTAACTTATCTCTGAAGTACTGCTGTACTGGAACTGAGCTTCACTGTTTCCTTCACATTTTCATAACTGATTATCATTTGTTTTACAAGATGAAATACCTAAAATTGATCTGGGTCCTGGTGTATTTGAGGATGTTTTTGTCAATAAAATGGAGCAGTACAGAGTCGTACAAGTTGTACAAGTTGTACAAGTTGTACAAGTTGTGGGCCTTATTGTCATTTTTTGTCATGATAGTTCCCACTCTAGACTCCAAAAACAGCAAATAACGCAGCTTTTAACTGTCTGTCTAACTTGTTTTCAGTATTTCCTGAAGCTGGTAAAATTATATATAATGTAGCCTATCAGTTATGACCTTTTACTCAACTAATGTGCGATATTCAGGTTTATTCTGTCCCAGTACTGTGATTTATAAGTATTTTTTATTTATTCATTACATTTATGTCTTAAAAATACTCCCACAGTCCTATTTATATTTTTAGATTTGTACGTTTTATATCTTCTATTTGCAAACTTTTTATTATTATTCCTGTTTCTTTAATGCCTTGATTACTGTAACTGTAACACAACAATTTCCCCTCGGGGATCAATAAACTATTTCTGATTCCGATTGAGTATAATCACTTAGAGGGGATTTTGTTTAGAGCAGCAAATAATACAGATTTAAGTGTTTTTAAAGGCCGTCCAATTGTTCATGACACACCTGTTACAAACTAAAACCCCGTTGTGTCATCAGCAGTCAAACTATAAATCCCTTTAGGATTATTATAGCAACGTCCTACTCACAGTTATGACTCATAACTAACCTCCCAGCTCTGCTCACAGTAACTACAATGGCTTCCTGTCTCCTTTATGCACTTAACGCTGCGTGGTATTTCAGCACCGCGGACAGCGACCAGCCTGAGTGTTTCAGCACCGCGGACAGCGACAAGCAGAGCGTCTTCAATCGTTCTGATGCCACTGGTTGAACGTTAATGCGGTTTCATCTCTAAATATTATTAGACAAAGGGACAGTAAGGAAAATATTCTTACAGGCAGTTTTATCTGTTAAATAGTAGGTTTAAAGCCAACTTATACTAACTAATGCTCTGTGATATTCTAACATTGTGTGACTGTGGAGTTTTAATGGTAGTTTTATTGTCTAGGTTGCTGCTATGATGTTTCCACAGGGATTTAAAGTTTCCTTGAAGAACTCATTATGATTCATAGTGCTGGTGTGATAGCTCATAGTGTATGAAGCATTACAGCCTAATTGGACCGTTAATGTGGCTACTTTTGATAGTTTAATTGACTGAACAGATGATAACTCAGTTATGAGTTAACATGGTAAAACAGCCCTGGGAGGATGAGTGAAAGTCTCCAAAAAGATTATCCAAACATGTCTGCGGTCAAGACCACTTATGTCGAGACTACAAATCCAATAGTGCCAATTTAATGTTCTTTATACTGTTTTTAGATAATAAAAAATAGGAAACAATATAAATCTGCCCCAAATGTTGCAGAAAAACGTATCTGAAAAAATGGAAAACTCTTGCACTTTATTAAATATTAGCTATAATAACACACATTTCTACATAAAATTACATGTGGAAAATGAGGATGCGTGTTTGTTACAAAGGCATGCTGTGGAGAATAAGCACCACATGCTATTTATAAGTATCCTCTGTTTGTGGTTAAGGATAATAAACTAACCTTAAACGTTTTCTCCAGCCCCTTAAAGGACATTTGTCTTACTGTTAACAATTCCTAAAAACAACAACATATCGGTCTCTTAATACTTTCTGACTTCTTGTCTGTGACTCTCAGCTCCAAGCAGAGTTGGGAAGGTTACTTTGGAAATGTAATAGGTTACCGATTGTAAGTTACCCTACTTAAAATGTAATAGTAACTATTTAATTACTTTTTCAAAGTAATGTAACTCATGACATTTTATTACTTTTTGATTGCTTTTCTAAATGTCTAATGAATGTTTAAAACTGTTAAACATTTACAAAAAGACAGCTTGAGAGGCACTTTAACTGGCAGACGGGCGGCGCTGCAAATTCAAACATGAGAACCAATCAAAAGCTGCAGAACAGCATCAAACTTTACTAAACTGATGTGGCCGGAAACAACAAAGAAAGACAAGCATGTGCACAAGAAAAACATGCAAAGCAATAAAATGAATATTGTTTAACATACAGCCGAGCTTTTACCAGCTATTAAACATTTTTCCAGTAACTGTAACAGATTACAGTTACATTTATTTTGGATTTAAATTACATAACCAAATTGCATGTAAATAGTTACTCCCTAACATTGGCTCCATGCCCGCTGGTTCCTTCTGAAGACGTAAATCTTTAAAAACATCTCACAAATGTATAGTTTAATTTTTATTTCCTAAAGCAGCTGCTCACCGTAGTTTTTATTACGCTAACCGGAGGAAGTAGTGCATTTGTTGGGGACTATTTTCCGTGGCGGATGAATCCACATTTGGTGCTCTAGTGAGTATTTGGGGCAGCAGGTCGGGGTGCGTGGGACTGAGTCAGGATAAACTACAGTGTGTGCGTTCATGGTGATCAAGGAACATGTCACCCAGTGCAGCAGTGCACACACAAAGCAAATACAGTTGGTTTTCTTGTTTTCATGGGAGTTGTTAAAAAATATATTGTATCACCAGACATGTTTAAAAAAACCTGCATGTGCACAGTGAGCTCCAGTCAAAGTGATCAGCGTGAGTCGGTTTAAAGGTTAACTGAGCTGAGGAGGGTTATGAACCCGCTGCCTCTGCTGCCACTCAGCGACACCACGCAGGTTTTATTCTGCCCCGTCCTGGCTGACTCATTCCACCTTAAATATCCTCTGTCAGCCTGCAGACCAGAGGACGAGCTCACACTCACGCGGCAACAACCACAAATGCCAGCAGCACCATTACGAAAGCTGGGTTCAATCTGGCAGGAAGTTAATGGACGATAAAAGTGAGACACAGAGACACTGATGATGATGATGATGATGATGATGATGATGGGAGGTTGGAGTTCAGCTTCTGATGATGAGTCAGACTGATTTTCTTAATATAACCTTTGCACATAAAACACATATTAGACCAATAGGGGACTGTTTTTTAATACTGGATGTCACTGTGTGTCCAGTTTTCTGAAAGTCAGATCTTCATTTAAACGTAAAATATTCCCCAATGAACTGAATCATCCTGCCAACCATAAAGATAACAGCCCCTTTTAATGTTGATTAACTACTGCAATGCCTTACAAAATGACCAGATTTCTGATCATCCACCTTAATGTCCAGGCTTAAGATGCCTATAGGCAACTGAAACTACTGGGTAGGGTGAGAGAAAGGTCATGGTGATGATGAAAAGAAACCAACGCTGGCTGTAAGTCGGAGATGTTATTTTTTAAAGCCTCACTTATATCCCCTCGTTTTTATCAACTGATGTTTTGTTCTTACACTAATGTCAGTGAAAACACCTGAGCCCATGCAGGAATCAAAAAGTGCCAACAGAACAATAATATTAGATAGAAATATTATAGGAATACTGTATTATGCCACTAATCAATGCTTTAACCTTATTAATATGAGTCCCTGTGACATTATACTGACGAAACCAAAAGAGAAAAAGAGATTAAAATATCATTATGCCACGTAGATTCACTGTTCAGTGCTGGTGAGTGTTAAAAGTTGAACAGCTTTATGAGTGGTGCATTGTTGAGGTTTATGATGTTGAGGCTGTGTCGACTGAACTCTGCAGGTGTTGTGTTTGATTGCATTATATTGTAAGTTGAACGTCCTATTTTGCACACTCTTTGCATATTTATTACAACCAGAGATAGGCAGTATTTCTGTTACTATCAAGTATTCTGTAATTGGTATTTGACAGACATGTAATTTGTAACAAGATACTTTAGAGTGGAGTAATCTTGTATTTTCAAAATACTTTCTCCATGATTCATCAAACATAAAAAACAAGACCAGTTTTTGTTGTTTAGAGTTGTAGTCCATGCTACACACACAGAACTTAACAGGTAATTAAATGTGTATTAATTACATAAATATGGTGACATTTAAAATAAATAAAATAAAATAAAATAATAGGCTGTATACTGTTATTTTTATACAAAAGATATATATATATTTTTTTGTCATGTCCAATGTTACAAATGTATTTTCGTGTATTTTAATACAAAATACATGTATTTTTTACATATATTTACAATTATTTGAGGCATATTTTGTATTGTTTTGTATGTCTCTGATTACAAACCTATTTTGAACATAATCACTAACAATATAGAATAAAAATAAAAACAGAGAGAGAGCTGGAAATCAAACAAGAAACGATAATATGATGGATACGTTTCACCAGGTCAGCAGAGGACAAACTAATAAAATGGCTCTTAATGTCTCCGTTTACTAATGCTGTAAGGACACCAAACATAGTGAAGCTTTTATTCTGTTGGCTGCGTTCCTGCTCAGGCAGAACTACATGTTCTCACAAAACAAAATGGAGCTGGTTCTGTAACAACAGAGTGATGGAGGGTAGAGAGCCAGACTGCCTCTCTAATTAGTTCAATTGGAAAAAGAAGTTTGTATGTGAAACAGGAAGAGAAAAGCTGGAGGAGAGAAACGTAAACGACCTGCTGCTGGCTGGAACCGCCTCTGAGTTGAGTCATTTTCACGGTTTGTGTGGTGAAACTAAATCAAACAGGAGAGCTTATTGCAGAGTCTGTTTCTATGACTCCCCGGGTTAAAACCTTTTCAGATCTCACTGCAGCTCAATCAATGTTATTGCAAAAATATCCCTTTTACTGAGACAGTTTTTTTCTGTAAACGAGGCTTGAAAGTTTCTGAAATATACAAGTGCAGGAATAATATTTGAACTTCAGTGCAAATCCACATGTTTTTTTAAAGATATTTTATCAAATCAAGTTACATTTTTTTGATTCCAGTGGCTTTTTCTGTCGTGTTTCAAGATAAAAACACAAATTTCTATTGATTATGGAATTGAATAAGGTGTGTAGGGTATTGAGAAATGGCTACTAATTGTGTTTTTTTGATCTCAAACAGCTTGTTAGCTTGTTAGCTAGCTAAGACAAGTGGATATCGACCATATACTTAAGAAGTGGACGTAGTCATGGTGACGTCACCCGTTGCAGCCTGCAGACACACGTGACGGAAGTTTACGGAAGTTGACCTTCCATATACGGTTCGTCCCAGAAGTCACCTAAAGTTATTGACATTTGAACACATTTTCGATTCTCCGTCAATTTTTGTCAAACTGCCGATATTCGAAATCTACACAGTTGATTTCTCGCCTCAAAAATTCTCAGAAGTGGATTTAAAGTTCTGTTGTTGGCCCCTAAATAATAAAACGGTTAGCATTAGGATCTATACTGTACTCTATATTAACGTCATCACGTTTTGTGCGTGTTGTCTTCCGGGACAAACCATATTTGGAAGTTCAACTTCCGTCACATCTGCGTGCTGCAGCTGGATATACTTGTTGAGTTTGGCCAATAGGGCGCCGCCATTTTGAGTTTTGGCACCGGACGTGACCATATTTGGACGAGACGGTGGAGCTAACGGCCGTGTGGGGAGCTAGCTTGCTTAGCTAGATGCATCTTTAATTCACGTTAACTGTCATTTTGATAACTTTGTCTAGCGACCAACAGGCTTAAAACTAAATGTACTCACCACAGAAAGTGAACAGACGACTCCTGACAAGCCTTTTTCGACGGCACTGGTTAAAGTTACACAGTGCCGTAACGACTTCATAGATATCATAGATAATCCCGCCCTAAAACATACTCTGCTTTATGGTGTATTTTCCTCTAAATGTTACCATAATTTACTAAATGAACATCATGCTGTGTTGAAGAAGACTTGAAACTAGCGACTGAGACCTTAAACTCATCAGCAGTGTTTACTGAGATAATAAATCAGCTGGGAAGTAGGGTCATTTTATTTTTAATGGAACTGGACTTCTTATAGACCCTTAAATGCAGTGGTGGACCAAGTACACACATCCTGTACTTGAGTAAAAGTACAGATACCCTTGCCAAATATTACTCCACTAAAAGTAGAAGTCTTCAATTTAAATTTCTGCTTGAATCAATGTACAAAAGTACCTCAAGTATCAAAAGTAAAAAGTACCGTTAGTATGGTGATGTTTGTCGGGGGTTGCTGACATGACGAGCAGATTTAATAAACAATCATGAAAATAGTTGCCAATAACATTTATGTCAATCAACTAATCGTTTCAGCTGTACTTATATAAACTGCTGGGTAGTTTATTTTTATATATAAAATAAATATATGGGTATATTATTTTAGCTGTTTATATGTTCTATTTGTAAAAATCTTACTTTATAAAGTAACTGAAGCTGTCAGATAAATGTAGTGAAGTAAAAAGTACAATATTTCTGTCAGAGATGAAGCGGAGTAGAAGTAGAAAGTAGCGTTAAAGAAAATACTCAAATAAAGTACAAATACTGTACCTCTAATTTGTACTTTAATATTTTCTTACAGTACTTAAGTAAATATACTTAATGATGAATCCTTAATGACCACCAAATCTTAAATGTATAGGAATTACTTTAATGACATTTCAACCAAAAAATGATACCAGTATTCCAAGTATTCAGAGTATTCAGAGTATTCTGAGTATCAAAAATGTACTTTTCCTAAATCATGTCAACAAAAATGTCTGTAAAGCAAATATTTTATATTTTGAACTTATTTCTAAATGAAATTCAACTTATTTGAGATTTTCTTGTTTTGAGAGGTTGAGTCTAGTTTTTAGAAAATGTGTGAAGCAGAGTTTTAGACTTTCTTTAGACTCATTTTTCTATGAACTGTTAAAGGTAAATATATAAAATAATAAAATGCAACACTCTGGAGTTTTGCTGCGACAGCATTACTTGGCCTAGTATGACTAGTAGCTCATGGTGGCTAACGTTAGCTTGCTTTAGATAGATATTTTTGTGACATTTCTGTGTCAGTCTGCCGACTTTATAGCTCCTCTGTACTTCTGCAGTTGTTAAACTACATTTTTGCTTGATAAGGTTGCTTTAAAGCAACTGACTCAAGGATGTTGGAAAATTAAAGGTATGTAAATGTGCCGCTATCCAGAATCACCACTTGTGGCTGTTCAACAAAAAGTTTCTGCTGATAGTCTTGTTGGTTTCATGCCTAAAACCTCCTTTAGTCCACACATACAACCCGTTCTCACGCATGGTCAACACCCGTTGGCGTCAGTTTATAACACACTGGGGGAAACCCTGTAGCGTCACTTTTAACAGGTCAACATTGAATGTTCTTATTTAAGTTATGCAAGTAATGTTACTTAACTTACGTGACATAAGTAACGATATTTTAACCCAAAGCATGATCTTTTCCTAAACCTAACCAAATGTTTCACAACATTGACGACAAACCGTTTTAGAGCACTTTTACTTTGAAAGTCTAACCAGATGTTTCCTCTTTATTCATTACTAACTTGAATGCATGGCCTTAAAATAAAGGGATAGCCAGGGTATTAAAAAGCGACACCAAGGCTCTCTTTTTCAAGCGTCCATATGTGATTATTTGGGAGCGAGAACGTGTTGCAACAAACCAGTTTATGTCCTACATACAAAATATCTTGTGCTGTGAGATGAGGCTGGACTTTTTTTTTTTTTACAGTGCATCTATCGGTCTGCTCATTAGATACTCAATCACACCAAACTTCCCTCTGATTAGTCGGTGATGGTTATTAGAAGAGGTGACTGAGTGTGATGTGACTGATGACAGTGATGGACAGTCTGCAGGAAGGGGAGATCTTCTAGATTCAGGCAGTTGTAGAGAGAGGAGAGGCGAGGAGGAAGGACAGGGATGAAGAGATAAGACTGGAGGGAGGGAAGGATGTGTGGGCGGAGGAGAGAGGGCAGAGATTAGTCATCATGTGGAGTTTGTGGACGGAGGCGGCGACGGATGGACGGAGGGAGACTCTCTCTCCGTTCCATGTTTAGCAGCGTCTCAGCTTTCTATTTTAATGGAGATTCCCTCTATGATAGCTGCTGCACAGACAGTTTGTCGTCGATACTCAGATGTCAGGCTTTTTTTAAACGCAGATTGAGTTGACCTATCAGACGAGGCTGTGGTAGAGAAGAAAAGAGAGAGAGGAGTCTTCTTCTCATTTTTGTCTGTCCTTTGTGTTTAAACAGGTGAGGAGTTTACATATTGAAGTAATTCTCCTTAAAAGTGGACTGACATCACTAATTGCGGCTGGGCTGAAGTGTTTTAATCACCTACTTATCACTCATTTGTACTAATTTGTGTTTACAAACTAATTGGATGTCTTTGAACTCTAGGAACACAGCCATTGCAACACATTTTCACTCCCATCTCATGACATATGGACTCATATTGGCAATGTCTGGTTGGAATTTCAAAATAAAAGTACTTGTTAATGTTGCAAAACGAAGCAATTTTGAAATAGCGCGTTGTTAACATTGTAAAACATCACAATTTCGTTAGGTCTACGCAACAAAACTACTAGCTAAACTCATGGTTTAGCTTAAAATAACGTTACTTACGTGACTTAACTTACGCAAGTTTCGTCACGTTACCTTGCTAAGTTATGCAACTTAACGAATACAAAACACTCACTGAAGACGTTTTGTTTCACACGGGAAACGAACGCTGGCCTTTTGCTTGAAAGTCCGGTTTCTGGCACTCCCGTCCGCCCCAACCACCACCATACTCTGACTTTTTTGTTAAATATCTCACTGTTGCAACGCGTATGTTTGGTAGTATGACACCAAGAGTCATATACTACCAAACATAACTTACTGCAGAGCAAACATTTTTTTCTTTAATGAAAGTTGCCACGACTGAAATTCAGTGTGCAGATTTACAAGTGAGATGGCACCTCAATAATTGCCTACAACCCAGATTAATCTATAACTGAGTGTTAAAAACACATTTTATAATTTTTACAGTGCAGCCTGTTTTTGAATTTTCTGCTCTGCTGCCCACTTCAGCCTCGCCCAAATTAGTGTTGATCACTTTTGAGGCCTCTGACATCACTCCGGCAGCTTTACTGAAATCCAAACTGCCGCCTCTAACATCAGAGAGTGGAAACAATAATTAAAATGGAAATAAAAGTACAAACAGCTTGAATGAAGGAAGTGAAATCACTGGGGGAGTGAGCGTTGTGCTACTACTGCAAGTGTGTTTTCTTATCACAGGATGCATGAATAATACACAGGATTATATAAATCCTTAATGAAAACCAACACACGCAGGAGTAAATAACCAGAACGCTGCACATCTGCTGCCATTTACTGCCTCGCAACAGATTTCATAGGACATGGGAAAAGGTCAACTGTATATTCTGATCACTTGGCAACACAACATTGATATCCACTGTAGCTGCCCGCTCTGGTTGGGGTTTCCCCAACATATGTCTACCTTTATTTGTGTCCTATAATAAACTTAATTCGTGTGGGATTTTAAAGATTGATGTTATTACAGTATTACAGCATTAAAAGGCAAAGTTCTGTTCTACTTGTAATCTGACAAAGTAGTGTTGAAAAAGGTAAAAACATAACTGAAATATAAAACTATTGCCTTGAAACATATTAACATAACTTAACATTGCCCAAAAATCTTTGTTTTATTAATTTCCAGTCAAGTAACAACATATTTCGGTGTAAAATTCTGGCATAAAAAGTTTGATGTTAAAGAAGGCTGGTTAGCTGAATACACAGGTCAGTATGTTTGTAGGGACACTGGTTGTTTTGCAGCTTCTTTTTAAATTGATGTTTCTCTGTGTGTTTTTGTTTTTGCTTGTGCAGGTTGTTTGTTTGAAAAGAAGCTCTGTCCGAGGGATCAGCTGTGCAACGATGGTGAGTGTTCGAGTTTTACATTTCCATCACAAAGTGTCCAAAGTCGAACCTGCTTTACCTGTTTTTACTTTCTGCTGTGCTTCTGTAAACAGACTAATAAATCAAAATGGCTGCTGTAGGGATGAACCCTGCATTCAGAGCAGAGAGATGAAACAGAGTACAGAGTGATATTTAATATGCCGTGACCATATCAAACTCTATTCTGATTGACCAGAGGGCGATCATTACTTCCACTTAAGCGCTCAGCTTTGATGTAGCATCTTCAAAATCCTCACAGCTGGGAGGTTTCTGTGTACAATGATACGAATTCTTCTAATTGGAAAACCAGACAACATTTTTCCCACAGGGAGAGCTTTGATAGCTGTAAAAAAAAAAACAAGACTGCATGAGGAGCAGCAGTGCTTTGAGATGAATGCTAATACGGTATGAATGTGAATGGAAATGCCATTAGTTTTGCAGATCTTTAAAACAAGGAATGGAACAAATTGAAATTGGCCTGCTGGTGGCGCTAGAGTAAAGGTTAGAGGATCACTAATGGCAACCTATCCAATAGTTGTTGAGACATTTCTGTTTGGAACAACATGGTTTACTGACCGTCCTTATTAGCTTCTGCACAATGTGTCGTGTTTCTGTGGGACCTTTATTATCCCATTAAGGAAGTTTTAGCAACTTTTAAAAACATAACATAAATCTTTCTTTTACAAATCAGAGGTTTAATGAATTCAAAAACATTAGATCATTTTAGTACACTAACCCTGTACCCTAATATAGTGTCTTTTGGTGGCTAATGTTAGCTAACGCTAGCAATCCTTAGCTAGACATTGCTGTAAATGACAATTAAGAGTCAGTTCATTAACTTTACCTCTACTAGTATTTACTGTTAGCCCATTAAAGGTTACATAAAGGTAGGTTCCTTTTAATTAAAGGTTCAGTTTATAGTATGACGCTAATCGTTTCTTTCTTTCTTTCTTCTGAAAGAGACAGAAAAGCACTCACTACATGCATTTTAGTCAGACAAATTGGGGAAATATTTATATATTATATTATATTTACTGGTTTTGACTTCTGCTGCCATCCCTGTGCGATGAAGGTCAATGGAATTTAATTTGAGTCATTTAAAACTATTTCAAAATGAGATTTGAGCAACAAGTCCACAAACCTCAGTAGATGTAGTTTTTATTGGGACTTTTATTGTGAAAGGTGAAACAATCTGAAACATATTGTTGTTAATTACCAATTTTATTCCTTTTAGTGATGTTACGTAACTTACGTAAGTAGCGTTATCTAACATATTGTCACATATTGTTACATAGTTATTTTAACCCAAACCATGATCTTTTTCCAAACTGGACCAAGTCGATGTTTTACAGCATTTTACAGTGTTAACCACGTGATGTTCCACTACACTAGTTTCATTTTGAAACTCTAACTGGACATTGCATATTTATTCTTGCTAACTTGACCGCTATTGAGCCCTACACTACAACCCAGGGCATAAAAAAAGCTACACCAAAGGGTGTTAAAGCGTTCATACTGTTTGTGATTTCCTGGGAGGAGAACGAGTTGAAAGTGCGGCCGTAGAGGTCGTCTGTGCGAGCAGACCCACATTTACGTTTATTGTTAGGTGGCAACCTCAAGTAGTTATTATGATGGGAGTAAAGGAGGAAGTCAGGTGAGGTATAGTATAAAAAACAAACACAACACTTTCACCCAGGAGGGCAAAAACCAAAGGTCTTATTTTAATTTCTGTGCTTACATTAACACACAATGTAACTTAACATATGTATGTAAATAAACTTTCTTATTTTAACCCAGAAGATCTTTTCCAAAATCTAACCAAGTAGTTTTGGGGCCTAAACCAAATCAAACTGTGACCATTTACCAACGTTAACCATGTGTTTTTTATCACCATGACAAGGAAGGTCCTATTCGCCTGGTACACGCCACAGTCATATATGTTGTTTTAGCAAACAACCGATTCTGGCGTTTCAGTATTAGGGCACGGTGGTTTACAACAAGTAGGAAATATTTGTGATTTGGGTGAACTGACCCTTTAAAGCTATTACATCTATTGTAATCTCTTTCACACACTCAAGTTGGCGCTAAAGCACCTTAGATATCCTCCTCCGGAAGGCTGACGTGGACACTTTATTCCCCAGTAGGAAGCTCATATTAACGGTGCCCTGAATGCAACGTGATGAAAATAGTAAATACACTTACGGTGAGTAATCAATCCCAGCAGGCTCCGGGAGCTATGACGTGTCTTCTGTCCATCAAACAGTCAGGAGCTGGTTCGTCTGTAATCTCTTAGTGGGTTTCCTCCTTCCTTCCTGCCTGCTCAAACATGGTTAGGATTTCATTAGAAGAGCGTGCACGAGCGTGACCGTGCACCTGTGTGTCTCAGCCTTCAGAGACAGCTGCAATATTGATGGCGGCATGTTTTTGTGTCCACCTTGAGGATGTTTTGTTCCCTGTTTCCGGGAGACGGGAATATTTGGGGAACATGAGCGGCATTCATAGTGAGGTCTCACGACAACGTGTGTGTGATGATGCTCTGAGAAAGCGCCTGTGCTGAACTCGTGAAAAGGGGCAAAGAGAGTACCAGGTTGCATCTCAGACTGCATTACACACACAATGCATTTCAAAGTCTGAAATATCTGTAATCTTTGTTAAACCTCTGGAATATTTGTTTTACATCGGTTTTATTCTAGACTGCATTAAAATAACTGATTACTTTATGTCCTTGAACATCAGCAATAGTGAATATTTACATAAACATATATAAATATAAATAAATCTAGACTGCGCATTAACTCTGCAACAAGTTTGCTTCAAAATTACATAAACTTAGTTCCAGACTGTGTTCAAAAACATTACATTTTGCAGCCTGAAACATGCATTAATAAAATGATCCATTTTTTGTCTTAGAACATCTGCAATTTGTGTTAAAACACTGTGATATTGAGCAAAATAAGTACATTCCTGACTGCATTAAAAAAACTGACAATTTAGTGTCCTTGAACATCAGTAATAGTAAATATTTGCATACAAACTGTATATATAAATATTAAAAAATGTCTAGACTGCACAAAAAAACGACCCATCTGTTATTTGCGTTTAAACTCTGAAACAAATTGGTTTTAAAACATTACATTGTAACTGTAATCTGTGTTAAATCACATACCAGACTGCATTAAAAATAACATTCATTTTGTGCTTTAGAACACCTGCAATCTGTGTTATAATACTGTGATATTGAGCAAAATAAATACATTCCTACAACAAAATAACCAAAGGCTGCATTAAAAAACAGTCTAGTTTGTGTTCTTAAACATCAGGAATCTGTGGATATTTGAGTAAAATAAATACATCCCAGACTGCATTGAAAAAATTACCCATTTTGTTTCTTTAAACATCTGTAATCTATATGCGTGAAAAATTTTAATTCAGCAGACGTAACTACTACATTTCAGTGTGTGCTTAGTCTCAGTCGTCATTTGAGTGTTGAAATGTGAGTGCGTGAAAAATGATTGGTTTCTCTATGAGATTCAAGACATAAAAGGGGGAAAGAGCGTCACAGAGAGAGAGAGAGAGAGAGAGTGAAAGAGACAAAGAAGAGTGCAACGTAAACAAGGTCTCCCTCCGTCAGCCGCTCTCTGCCAATGGCTGCTCGCCCCGGCCGTCTCTATGACAACAGTGACATCACTTGCCTGACGACTGTGTGTCTCCCTCGTGCGAGTGTGAGTGTTTGATGAGAGAAGGAGGGAGTAAGAGGTGATGACTCACCACAGCCCACGCACACACATTGCGCTTCACTGTGTCTACACGTGTGAAGTTGAGCGTGTATTTGGAGGCTCGTACACGTATTTGTGTACTATATATTGTTTGTGTACATTTTATTTAAACACCACCAGTTCATCTCATTGCACTTGTGCTTGTGTGTGTTTCCATTCACTATAATGTATGAGGACGTGTACCTTTGAGTGTCTACTTGCACATTTGTACATCATGTCAAGCTGCTATTCAGTCCAAGAATCAGATCTCAAAATATTATCTTGGTTCAAATAAAATGTGTTCTCATGTATAGATACATAAATCTTTGTTTGTTTGTTTCTCTGTCTGCCTGACGTCCTACTTGGACACCAGTTTCAGGCTTTGACCCAGTGGACTGAGGACAGCTTTCACCTGCGTCCAGCGGATGCTAAGCTGCTTTGGGTTTTCACAGGGTTTATAGGATCAGTTTACCCAAATAAAAAATTCCGGTGCAGTGCTTCCCAATCGTGACCCTTTAAAATAATGAATGTGGAGGTAAATTAATCAATTATTTAATATTAAAAAGGCAAAGGTTAGAGAAAAAGGCAAGTAAGGAGGAACTCATTCCAGGCTTCAATATGAAAATGATCATTTTTGTGCCTTGAAATATATATATATATATTTTTTTATCTATTTAACCTTTATTTAACGGGAAGTCCCTTGGGATTGAAATCTCTTCTCTGAGGGAGACCTGGCCAAGACGGCACACCAGTTACAACTGAAATAAAAATAAACACATAGCCGACAGTGAAACAAACGTCACTTATAAAAAGAAAGGCAGGAAATACAGCTCACATGAGGTAGTTATATTTCTGAGATACACGGTGTTTCAACATGGCTTTAAATTCATGCAATGGGACTACATCATTTAGATGTAGTACATTTTGCAAAGTCTTGGGAGCAAAGTAAGAGAATGCTTTTTTCCCAGCTCAGTGAAAACTCTTGAAACCTGGAAAGAGAGCCACCTAGTGGAACAGAGAGGAAAAACTGCTGGAATAACTTCTTCAGGATATTACATAAATAAACCGGCAGTTAACCCAGCATGGCCTTGTACACAAAAATATACAAATTCAATTGTTTTCGTCGACTTAGTGACAGCCAGTCTACCGGATTATAATGTGTACAGTGGTGAGAACGGGAACCAGAGTTACATTTATTCATTTAGCTGACGCTTTCATCCAAAGAAACTTACAATTGCTATATATGAGCTTGCATTGAACAAACGATCCGCTTTGTTTCTTTAAACATGTGTAATGTGTTTTATCTAGTGTGGTTCTGAATGAAAAAATTAAGCATTTAATATTAATATCTATATAAGGGAAAGTAATAAACATAATTTGTGTTATAGAGGATTTTTGTCTTGTCTTGGTAATCATATTGCAACCCCTCGGATTGGTTTCATTTGGTTTAATTTGTGTTGAATTTGAGGCTGAAAACTTAGAGAAATATATCTCAGAATCTGCATGGATGGACAACACTCGAGCTAAGTGAGAAAGCAATTTATTTTATTTGTAATTTGGCATTTATAATTGGGATGTCCTGCTGTGGGTGACAAAAATGCTGCAGCCTTCTTGATGGCACAGCGGGGCTGCCGCTGCAGATGGCTCAGCAAAGAAAACTGAGCTGGTGGCTCAACTTTTGCTGCAATGCAGTCAAACATCATCCAAATAAAAAGTCTTGATTGTGTCTTGTGTAGCGTTGTACTGATTCTACTTATTTACTGTTAAAGCGTAGCGATGGAGGAGGAAAATAACTGACTCTGAGTCTCTGTGGTGCTGTTTTTAGTCTTCATTTTGTTTTTTAAATTCAGATCAGGATACAAATGAATGTAAACCTATAAACTGTCCTCATAGGTGAAACTTTGTGTGTGTCAGTGCTGCTCTGACCGGTTGGTCTCTTCCTGTACAGACGGCTTGTTCGGACAGTGCCGGGCTCCTCACCAGGAGCCAATCCAGTACCAGGTGTCTGTACCCGTCCTGCACAAACTGCAGGAAGTCCTCAAAGACCTGATGGTGCAAGGTGAGTCTCTTTTACAGTGTCGTTTACAGCTTCAGGTGAATTAGACTTTAATTTCCTCTCACCAGCGCAACAGGTGTAGTAGTGAGATGTAAAATGTAAATGACATTTCTGTTCCCTCTGTGGCTGCGCAGGGCTGACCTGGAAGGACGACATCACGCAGGCGATCATCAGCCGGGAGTTGAGTCACGTCCCCGCAGTCGGGTCCTCCTCCAGACTCCGTGAGAAGTCGCCCAAACAGTAAGACAAACCTCCGCTTATCAGTCCAGTACAGAACAACACAAACCAGTAGGATGTTAAATACACAAACTTCTACTTGTTTGATTTAGAAAAAAAAAGGGGGCTTTTTTAAATGAGTGAATGTCTTTTTATGTGCCAGGTTGTCCAGACTGTCGGGCCCCAGTCAGAGGAGAGTTCAGGGGCCCGAGGGTCCAGCTAACTCAGAGTTGATGCAGCAGTATGTGGACTACATGATCCTCGACCCCTCCCAATCCTCCGTCCACATGCAGACGCCGCTGCTGGACCCTTACACCTACCACCAGGTGAGAATGACAAGGACACAAATACTGATGGACCATTTGTTACCGACTTTTCATTATTAAATAATGCTGATATTAAATGTGATTCAGTACAGCTGATGGTTTCAGACTGCTGCTCTGATTAGATTCAGTGCATCTTTGTCCAAAATGTGTTAAATTATAAACTAACTGACTAAATGGATAGACATTAAAACAATATCAGGAACAAAAATGACCTCAAAAGTAAAGTCTCAGTCACTTCCTGTCTGATTTTGACAGAAACATGTCTTAATGTTGCGCAGGTTGAATACAGGAAAAGACATTGAAAGTTTACCTGATTACATTTTTAATATGCAGATGTGAAAACAGTATTTGAATGCCTTTGTAGTGGTTCCCCCCCCCCCAGAGGGGGTCACAGGATCAATCTGAGGGTCTGACAGATAAATAAATATATAAATAAATAAATAAATAAAAGAACAACTATCACACCTTCTGCACAAATGATTAAATGTTACTCACAAATATGGCAACTGCATCCAAAATTTAGCCTTTTATCATAAAACATTGCCTCAAATTCAGACTAGTAAATTATTCCTCAAGCATAATAAATTATTTACATTTTATAAATAAAAACCTTTCATACATGTATTTATTCAAAATGTTGCAAATTAGACAAAGTAAGATAAACTTTGTCAAAAGCTTCCTAGAGGATTTTTAATTTTAAGATCATTTTCCTCAGAAAACTGGTCTTTGTTTTGCTAAAATTGGCTTTTAAAAAGGTTTTAAACAACTTAAATCAAATAAACCTGCCGCTATCCTGAATGTAGACGTGACTATGACACCGAACGGAGCTTTTTACTCAGCAGTAAACAGCAGAGGAAGAAACTAATTGCTAAAGAAAGTGGAGCATTTAGCAGCTAAAGAGACTTGGTGGCGACCAAAACCAGAGCTAAAAGTTGAGTTGGACTTGGAAAAATCAGGCGGACACAAACACAGCTCCAATGGTCTGATCATGTTGCTCTGTGTCTGCTGGATGTGGAAGTAGTCACCTGTTTGCTAACACTTCACCTTGAACAGCTTTATAAAATCATAAAATGTGTGTCATTCATCCCCTAGTGGCTAAAATGTCTTTTGTATATGTCGTGTGTTGCAGCAGCAGTACGGCTACCAGGAGCAGGAGGAGCGCTCCCTCAACACTCTGGACGATAATCCAGCCTTTCCGCTCCTCGCCTCTCCTGCTCGCTCCAGATCCCGAGGAAGCTCTCTGGACAGAGACCGCCAGCTTCTCCAGGACCTGGTTTCCTTTTACCTCACCTCCCCTTCTTCCTCCTCCTCCTCCTCCTCTTCCTCCCCTGTGCAGTCCTTCTCCCGCCACAGAGCGGCGGCAGCAGCAGCAGCAGCAGCAGCAGCAGGATTTCCCTCTTCACTGTCCTCCTCCTCATCTTCCTCCTCCTCCTCCTCCTCCTCCTCCTCCTCCTTCTTCCCGGAGCTGGACTTCCCCCTGGACTATGGTGAGGACTACATTTCCCAGGTGGCCCAGCTCAGTAAGCAGCAGCAGCAGCAGCGGCAGCAGGAGCAGGCGGAGAAGAAGGAGCAGGAAGAGTACGACGCCCTGTCAGGACTGGATGGTGAGAGAGGAAATAAAGATGTGCAAACAGAAATACTTACGTGTTACTGTGCTGTTACATTAATATAAAATAATGACCAAATTAATCCAAGCAACTATGTGGAAGGAGAGTTTGGCTCTAACTACAAATTTGTGTTTACAAAGGAAGGAAAGAGAAAAGAAAAATATTCACAAAAGGAAGAAGGTTTTGATGGATTTTTTTCAATTCACTACGCTGGCGATAAAAGATTTTCACCCGACAACAGACTTATTTATTACATGCTGAATATAAAATCTGAGTCTTCTAAATTATGTCATTGATTTCAGCTGTCAGATATCTGCAGTCGAGCAGAGAGGAAGAAATGAAAAAGTGAGCAAGGGTGAAAAGTAGTGAAGGAATTAGAAGAGTTCTCCTTTCACAAGCTACCCAGCCATATATAAACATATATATGTATCATTAGCCACAGTTACCAGCTGCAATAATAAAGTTATGAATATATTAATGCACCAATATTAAATTATACATTATTCTGAAATAGGCCTCTTCTATATAATGACTACTTTTCCGTAGGTACTTTAAATAAATGTTGATGCTAATACTTCAGGTAGTGTAAATGCAGGACTACCACAGGTGTCATTTACAGGTGTCCCTGCCACTTTTTGAAATTGCTGATTTTGTCCCCATCCCTTTTTGAAAGCATTTGTCAAAAATGTTCTGAAAATACCTTGCACCAAAAAAGGTAACTAACAAATGAAAATGCTTTGAGAAAGGTTTATTTGCACAATAACAGAACATGCAATGCAATTTAAATATAGAAGAAGCAAATGTCCAAAAAAAGTAACTTAAGCTAAAAAAAATAAAAACCCAATCAGCTGATTACTGTAATATGTTTTATTTTTCTATTTATGAATTGTCACCTGCCAGCTGAATGTTTTCCTTTATATAAATAAAGACATTTCCACCATAAACTGGATCAGAAGATGTCTCCAGAATGCAGGAAATTAAGTGTTTAATGCTCCAATTTTCTGGGAGAGGAGACCAAATATATCACACATATATCAGCATTTCAGATTTCCTCAAAATAGTGTTAAACATCTTCTGGTTTTCTTCTCGCGCATCATCACTTCTGGTGATCAAAGTGCATCATCACACCCCTAATCTGAGCCCGTATGTCCCAAACACTTTTCAACACAAAGGACTGCTACTTCTTCCACTACTTCAAACATGTTTATCACATGTTAAATGCAAAAATCTGGAGTAGTGGAGTAAGAAGCCTCAGAATTTCCCTCTGATGGAGGAAGTGTCAAAAAATGGGAAGTAAAGTTCAGCCAGGATTTCTGAGCTCTGCATCTGTGTGTTTTTTACAGAGCGCTCTCTGCAGAGGTTGGCTCTGCTGCTCGACCACTACGGCCTCGACGTGAAGGATTTGTCCCCCGAGCAGAAAGACAACCTGCCGGCGGCCCTGAAGCAGCTCCAGCTGGAGAGCTCCTACGCCCACAAACAGACCAAAGGTCGGTCTGCTCAGACGACAACGTCATCTGCTCATCTCTCGCTTGTTGCTGCTGCTGTTCAAGCAGAATGCTGACACCTCAGTTAATAATAATCTGCCCTTTGTTTAATCCACTGTGTATATATTTAGTTTATTTCATCTCACATGCACAAATTCAAGAAGCATAATTAAAGCGACTAAAATGGCCTAAAAATCTGCTGGTTTTTGTCTGTTGGTGTGAAAATGTGACAAATGTTAAGTTCAGTTAAATTTAATATAAATAACGGACTGATCCCGCTCTGCACCCAGGCCACAGCTGATTAAGGATTGTGTCTAAATACATTTAAGTCTCTTTTGTCGTTTGTGTTATTGATGATTATATTGTGTATTTGTTTACTATTTAGATAAATATGGAAACAATGCTGCCACAGGAAAAAAGGTGAGCATGTTACTTTTAACCACAAACATTTTTAACACTTCTTTATCAACAATAGTTTATTTGCAGGGGGGTATGTTTTTGGCTGGTAGAAAATTTATTTTGACTAGTTAGGAATTCAAATTTAATGTCCAGGTTTAAAAACAAACAAAAAAAAAACTCTTAATTAAAAAAGATAAATATGAAATGTACAGGTTGCAAAGTGAAAATATGTTCAGGTGTTAATTAAAGTTCAAGACAAGATTTGATTTATTCAAATCGTCATAATCAGCCATGCTGAATATAAAATAAATACCAATAAAATAAAACCATATAAGTAGTAGAGAATCTGTTTAGCAGATCACCAGTCATATTGTGCTTTTTTGCTTTTTCCCTCTCCTTTATTGAGTCATATATCTTTTTTGTGCATGTAACAGGTTTCAGCAGAAAACTCTGCTCTGAACTGCCTGAAAACAGCTCGTTTGTAGTCCAGCCGCTTCCCTTTGATCACTGTGACGTCACAGCCTAGCGGCTAGTCAGACACGCCCTCAAAACCACCGGTGGAAAAACACACTGAGCTGCAGCACACAGCTCTCCTCTCCCTTCCAAACACCAGCTACCCTCCAGGCAGTCAGTGGGCAGAACGTTGTTACTGTGATGTAGAGACAGAGCTCAGCTAAAACTTTGTGGATGAAAGATACCACTTTAATTATTTTAGTTTGTACTGTTCACGTTGATTTTATCTAAGCAAAGGAGTAGGTTACTTTATTAAGTGATCATTTAGTGCAAAAAAGTTAACAAATCCATATGTCCTGTTTTGTCTGATCAACAGTCCAAAGATACTGAGATACTATCATACAAGACCAGGAAATATTCAGAGAAGCTAGTATCACTGCTTTATTTATTTATTTAGCTTTTTTTTTTTACTTTGAAAAATAATTAATTAAAGTATTAATAAATATGTTAGTACAAATTATTATTGTTTGTCAAAATTGTTGCAGATAAATGTTCTCGTTTCAGATTATTGGTTGGTTTCTGGAGAAATAATGAAGCTGCCATTTACACTGGTGATCAATACTTGGTGTACTGAAGCTTCCCAAAATGTTATTAGACTGAAAAAGGCAACGTTTATGTACTCGATACATCATCAAGTTGAAATGCAGTGGTACAGTAAAGCACTTAAGAGAACATAGGCACAAAAAACCCCATGCTTGTTTTTTCTCTCCCTTATGTCTTTGTTAATCTTTATCCATCAGATCACAGAGGGTTCGATGGCTTATAAGATGGTCCCCGAGGCTCCACCCTCCACCGTCAAAGCACCCAAACCAGAAGAAGGCCAGAAAGACACGACTCCCGCTTTAACGGCCAACCAGGAACAACTGAGGCCTAACGAACCGGCGGCCAAGGCAGAGGAGTACGGCTACATCGTCACCAATCAGAGGTACAGTAGGGGCATTTCCTCCATGTGGTTCGACCAATCAGGACGACTGGATGTGTTTGAGTGAATGAATGTGTCGAGTTGTGGAGGTTTTTCTACCGTTTTCATGTTTGGACTGGAGTTTGTGTGTGGACGGAAAATTAAAGGGATCAGAAGACGAACTATTCACTAACTATTCAGCAGAAAAAATTACTGCGAAAGTAACAAACAAATAAACAAGGAAAGAAAGAAAGAAAGAAAAAAAGAAAAAAGAAAGAAAGGAAGAAACACAGAAAGAAAGTAACAAACAAATAAACAAGGAAAGAAAGAAAGAATGAAAGAAAGGAAGAAAGAAAGACAAAAAGGAAGAAAAAAGAGAAAGAAAGAAAAAAAGAAAAAATAAAGAAAGGAAGAAACACAGAAAGAAAGTAACAAACAAATAAACAAGGAAAGAAAGAAAGAAAGACAAAAAGAAAGAAAAAAGAGAAAGAAAGAAAAAAAGAAAAAATAAAGAAAGGAAGAAACAGAAAGAAAGTAACAAACAAATAAACAAGGAAAGAAAGAAAGAAAGACAAAAAGAAAGAAAGAAAGTAACAAACAAATAAACAAAGAAAGAAAGAAAGAATGAAAGAAAGGAAGAAAGAAAGACAAAAAGAAAGAAGAAAGAAAGAAAGACAAAAAGAAAGAAAGTAACAAACAAATAAACAAAGAAAGAAAGAAAGAATGAAAGAAAGGAAGAAAGAAAGACAAAAAGAAAGAAGAAAGAAAGAAAGACAAAAAGAAAGAAAGTAACAAACAAATAAACAAAGAAAGAAAGAAAGAATGAAAGAAAGGAAGAAAGAAAGACAAAAAGAAAGAAGAAAGAAAGAAAGACAAAAAGAAAGAAAGTAACAAACAAATAAACAAAGAAAGAAAGAAAGAATGAAAGAAAGGAAGAAAGAAAGACAAAAAGAAAGAAGAAAGAAAGAAAGACAAAAAGAAAGAAAGTAACAAACAAATAAACAAAGAAAGAAAGAAAGAATGAAAGAAAGGAAGAAAGAAAGACAAAAAGAAAGAAGAAAGAAAGAAAGACAAAAAGAAAGAAAGTAACAAACAAATAAACAAAGAAAGAAAGAAAGAATGAAAGAAAGGAAGAAAGAAAGACAAAAAGAAAGAAGAAAGAAAGAAAGACAAAAAGAAAGAAAGTAACAAACAAATAAACAAAGAAAGAAAGAAAGAATGAAAGAAAGGAAGAAAGAAAGACAAAAAGAAAGAAGAAAGAAAGAAAGACAAAAAGAAAGAAAGTAACAAACAAATAAACAAAGAAAGAAAGAAAGAATGAAAGAAAGGAAGAAAGAAAGACAAAAAGAAAGAAGAAAGAAAGAAAGACAAAAAGAAAGAAAGTAACAAACAAA
>NC_060159.1:9979237-9982350 GCF_021292245.1 Micropterus dolomieu
TGTCAGTTATAATCATCAAAATTAAAAGGAATGAACACTTGAAATATATCAGTCTGTGTGGAATGAATGTATACATTATACAAGTTTCACTTTTTGAATGGAATTACTGAAATAAATCAACTTTTTGATGATATTCTAATTATATGACCAGCACCTAAAGAAACCTCATTTCTTGACTGGCTACTCTCTGCCATCTCAGAAGAGACACCTTTTGTGCTGTGTCAGCCACCATAGCTGTCCTATGCTCTTTGAAAGGTTAGGGGGCAGTGGTAGACTGGATAGATGGTGGCAATTCCCAACCCTCACCACTAGATGCCACTAAATCTTATACACTAAACCTTTAAGGTGTTAATTTGAAGCATTAAAGATATCATATGTTTTCAGCTACTACTAGCCTCTGTTTGTCTACAGAAACGTTAGGACTGCCCCCTCTTACAAGATTAGCTGACTAAAACCATCGTCAGTAAGTCACTAGTCCCAGCCAAGAAATAATCCCACAGGACCTTTTGTCCCCGCGACCCTGTAAGCAGGATAAGCTGGTTGACGATGGATGGATGGATGGACTTTTTGTATTTACACTTTGTGTACAGATTAAACAAATGAGATACAGCATGTTAACAAGTGACATTTAAAGGTGTTACCGTTACCTAGCCAGGCTAGCCGTTTCCCCATTTTCAGCCTTCGCGCTAAAATAAGCTAAGCTAAGCTAAGCTAAAATAACCGGCTGCTGGCTGTTGCTTCATTTTAACTGTACAGACATTAGAGTTCCATTGATCTTGCCATCTAACTCTCAGCGAGAAAGTGAATAAGTAAAAAATATTTCTATAATTTCACCAAGCCACTTGCAATAGTAACAATGATCTTTTATAGTGGATCACTGCACACGAGTGTGTTCTGTTTATTGCTCATGATACTGATACTGTACCAAATATATGTTATATATCTCGCACATCTATGGGTATTATTCCAAACTGTATATCTATTTTAAATGATAGATATTATTGTATATACATTTTTACACACTACATATCTCTCAAGCCAAACCTCTGACTAATCACTTCAAATATTCTATCTGGATGCTGTATAGGACCACTATACTGTAATTATCCTCAGCTAAAATGTTTTACCTAATCAAGTTAATTATGTTGTTTGTAAAAATTCTAATATATAAACATATATTTTTATAAACACATATGTATACATATAGTATGAACATATTTTGACAGTGTTTGTTTTTGTGATTTGGACTAATAATGACTTTTTTTCATTAAATCTAATGATGACTCATCACAGATTTCAATAAACATTAATCGTCATTTTTGATATTTTTCAAATATATTGATGAGTACATGTTGTTAGTATTTTTGCATTTAGAAGTTATGCTCACAGAGGCTATTCTACTCAGGACTGTGACTGTTCTGACATGCTTATAAGGTACTCACTCCATATTTTGTTTTTTATAAGAATAATTTAAAAATGTAGTGCTCAAAGTCAAAGCAACGAATAAGAGATAACAACTGCTCACATGCTTTTAAGAGCACATCTAATTACCTACTTCTGTAATGAACTGAATGTCACTGGTATTTATCATTTCTAAATTTTTGGGAAAAAGCAAACTAACAAACGAATGAGGGTTTTTTTGTTCTGCTTGCATCAGTAGAACAAGAATGAAATCCTTTTGGCGGAATGATAAAACACTGCAGTGTATTATTTATGACTGTGTCTTGAGTAAAATTTATTACACATCTCCCCAACCAGTCTTTAATATTAGAAGTTTGAAATTGAAATGTAATCAGTGGGTCAGTTGTCAAGGGTCGAAACAACAATTTTAATATACTGTAAAGGGCCAGACCTTTGGGATTGAGGGTTTATAAGGGCTACTCTTCTGTCTCTGCCAGGAACACAGCGAGGGGGAGTTTGGACAAGTTGGGTTAAGGTTTGTAAAGGCATCTCCTCGTTGGCTTGGAGGGACCTGTTTGCGTTCCTGTTTTGCTTCGTTGGCCTCGGATCCGTGCTTGCCCATTTCTCTGTCGGCCAGTTGTTGGACCCCTCTGGATACTGAGGTATATAGTTAGTTTTCGGGATGTGCAGTGTGGGTGCGGGGCAGGGCTGTGCTCCGGTTTGTTCTGGGTTTGTGCCTGGAGTTCTCGGCCCTTGATGGATGGGTGGGTTGTTGGTGGCATGCAGCTGAGCTAGTTGATTTTGCCTCGTTGCTGGTTTGGCTGGTGTTGCATGGCGGCCGGGGGGCGCGCTGGGCATGGGGGATGTCGGCTGGCGCCGGCGGCCTTAGTTTTTTCCGGCGGTTGGGGGGACGGTGGACTTTTATTGGCGGGTGCACGGTGACCTGTGTGGCGCGTTTGCTGGGACTTGCTGCTGGTGTCTCTCCCCGCTGGCTTTCGCTGTCGTGTTGTTCCGTTTGCTCTCTCTCATTTGCCCGACCTCGCACGCGGGATTCGCGGGGGGTTGCTGGGCATGGGTGTCGCCGTACTCGCGCAGTGTGCGCGTTGGGCTCGTCACTTGTGCATTGGTGTTGATGATTGCGTGGCATTTGGGCATTGTGGTTGTTTGCTGCGCGGCGGCGGGGTGCTGGATGGGGGGGGCCACTGGTCTATGTTGTGTCTGCGCCGCGGTCGGTCCGGGCGCTGCTCTTCCTCTTTTGCGTTCCGTCGGCATTACGTTGTCAACTGGCATTTGGGTCGGGGTCTTCTGCGTTTGCATCGCGGTGCATCTGGGAGTCTTTGTTTTTTTTGATTTGATTTATTCTTTTTCTTTCTTCCACCCCTATTGGCTACTGGGGTTCTTGCCTGCCTGTTACAGTCGTGGCATCCCACTCTCTCTAACAACTACATTCTTTAACAGGCTTATGCGCACACACATGTACACACACACACACATACAGACACATTCACCCACACGCACACAGACACACACAGACACAAACGAACTTAGGTTGTCCCTGGTAGAATTATTCCTGATGCCTTTCTTTCAGTTACTTATTTAAATTAATTATTATTCCAGCTCTCGTGGCTGTGTTGTGTTGCTTATTTAGTGTGTGTGACTGTTTCTTGTTTTCATTGTTCTCTTAGTTGTCTTAATATGTCATTAATATGTCA
>NC_060159.1:9982450-10007564 GCF_021292245.1 Micropterus dolomieu
TTGTGCCCCCCCATCCCCGTGTCTGCCCCCCTGTCCGGCCCGGTGACAAATCAATACATAATTAAATAAATAATAAAACAGACAAAGGAGTATTTTAATACTCTCTTGTTAAAGTAAAATCTGTCTGGCACAATATGGTATCCAGGTCATTATACTCTATACCAGGCTGCTGGGCAGGACAGGTTAAAAAAATAAATAAATAAATAAATAAATAAAAGGTTTGTAAAGGCCAACACACCACGCCTGCCATGGCTGCTGTTTGGCATGCCTCTGTGGTACTGTGTAACAAGTCCTGAATGATTCATTAAGCATTTCCACATTCCTGCATTAACTAGAACTTAAATTTCTGGGTGGGGGTGGGGCTTCTTTCCTCTCTCTTTCTCTGTAAAATCTCCTAAACTTGTCTTCCCCACACCTTACTCTCTCTCTCTCTCTCTCTCTCATCAGGATGTGCATTTAGCATTAAGGTAATGGTAGCTAACTCCCTCTCTGAGGCCACAGTCATCAGGCCTGGTTAAGTGTAATTACTGCCAATTAAAGTGGTGATGCAGAATAGAGTCAATTGAGCGATAACGAACATTACAGAATGCTACATTGTTGATAGTAGATAAGCCTAAATGGATCTAGAGGACAATGGTCCTGTTAGTGTTGCAAGAAGACACTCTAATACATATTAAAGTGGGCTTGTCTCCTCATGTTACTGATGTCTAATGTGTGAAAAAATAAAAAATAATAAAGATTTATATAATGTACAGTATGGATATAAAAAAAACATTTTTTCTTTGTGCAATAAGCAAACTTCCAGAGCTTAAATATAGACGTTTGATTGCTCTTTTCCCCCTGAAGTCAAATGCAAATGGATTATGTTTAAGCTCAAACAGTGGATGATTTTTCCCTCTGGCCACATGAAGTCATCCTGCACTTTAACTGTGCTGTTCAAACTGTTGCTTTAAGAGCTGGAGCTGTGTCCAGGAAGCTGCAGCCCACTTAGGACTGCTGCACCTCCATCTTCCTCTGTGACAGTGCGTTTCCAATTATGCTGTCTTTGGAGGTACACTGAGTGTATATAGATGTGTGTACAAAAGTAGAGTGTGTGTGTGTGTGTGTGTGTGTGTGAGTGTGGACACATGGACAATGTGTGAGATAAATGAAGGGGCAGACGTCAGCAGCCTCACAGCAGAGCCTGCAACCCCTCACTTCCTCCCAGTGATGGAGATGAGGAAATAATGAGGCTCAGTTCTGCTCTATGTGTTTGTATGTGTGTGTGTTAGGGGGTGAGGAGTAATGAATCTCCTCTTCATCCTCTCCCTTAGACAGTGGCGTCTGCCTCAGTCCATCTCCTCTCTAATTCATCTCCCTAGAAAACAAACAGGCCACATACCACTGATCTACACAACAACACCTAAAGAGTTGGAGGCAAAGCACCAGAGACATGATAGAGTTCTTTTCTGGTTCCAGCCTAATGACCTTCTCCTTTGTTAGGTCTGGACAAAGAGCAACCAAGTATGGGAGATATTTCCTGAATGATGATTTAAAAACATTTTCTTAAAATAAAAAAGTTGACCATTTATATAAGTCACAGGCACAATTTTTTTTCAAATTTGATACCTATATTAACATGATTAACAACATTCTCATGTAATATTACTAAAGTAACAAGTGTTTCATAGTGGCTTAAGAGAAACATATTGGGTACAGGAGGCGTATTTGTGCTGGGCGTAATGTCTGATGTATGAAATAAATACAGTGTGCTATTTATTTTAAGACATTTAAGTAATTTCAGAAGGAAATATCGTAGTTTTTGCTTCACTACATTAATCTGACAGCTTTAGTTACTAATTACTTTACAAAATAAGCTTTTACACACAAAACATATGAAGAGTTTATAAAACATTTTTTGTGATAAATTAAACTGTCCGACAGTTTATACAGTACAGCTGAAACGATTATTAGAGTGACATTTCATGGTTCCACCTACATCATTTTGAAGATTTGCAGCTTTTTCTTTTATATATTATAATTTATTTTTATTAAATCTGAGGTTTGGATTGTTGGTTGGACAAGCATTATGAAGGTGTCAACTTTTCAGACCAAACAGTATTTTGATTAATGGAGAAAATAATAAGCAGATAAATCCAAAACAAAATAGTTCAAAATGAACTCAAGCTCAACCAACTACTACAGTAAAATCCTGCTTGGATAAGTAATAACTATATAACAGTCACAGGACATTTTTTCTTTCTGCATTGAGGACTTTTACTTTTAATACTTTAATGAACTTTTCCTGAATATACTTACATAGTTTTACTTAAGTAACATTTTTAATGTAGTACTTTTACTTGTAACCGAGATTTTTTTACGGTGTGGTATTTGTACTTTTACTTAAGCAAAGGATCTGAATACTTTGTTCTCCACTGTACAGTACATTTTATACAATCATTACTGATTCTCATTTTCCACCTGTCTCCAATATAATCAGTAAAGAACTATTTAATTTCTTGTCTCCTTGGTTTTCTTCAGTAATGCCACACAAACCAAAACTCTGCATGGTATTTATTTAAACAATATTCTTTAACTGATTTTTGCCTTAGAACATTTCTTCTACCCTCAAGAGACTTCTTCGGACAACATACCATTCACAGGCAGTCACAAAATGCTTTCTTGCTAAACAAATCTCTTTTTTATAAATGAGTAGAGCATGAGATCAATATCATCATTATTCTTCATGATTCATGCTGCATAGTCAGATCTCATAATTGGAATATTGTTGTCCATATCCCAAAATGCTGGTGAAAAGATAACAACTGTCAGTACATCATCTGTGGCCTTTCCTTGCCCAGAGAGAAAATGTTAAAAACAAAAGGCAGATAAGAATGAAATTCTGCACAAGATAATCACATTAGCATACACAACACAAACACACCGTAGTACGTTTTAAGCTCCTGATGGGGAGAAAATCAGAGGCAAAGACATGAGGTTGACTCCACTACTCTGATTAAGGGCCCCTCCCCAGAGCAAGTCCTTGAAAGAGTAATGGGCAGTCGTGAACTGGCTGTACCTCCATTAACCAAACCGGCAAACATTTACATAATGTACACATAATGTGCTGATTCATTCTGTCCTGATTCAAACAAAGCTCAGATAACTCACCGTGGCTATATCACACCATTCATCACACCAGGTCATTTACATCCAAAAGCACTTTAAAGCCGCTGAACATATATCTTTGTCTACATACATTATGGGATCAAATCATTCTGAGATACCGAGATGTTGTTCTCCAACGTTTTTGGCACATGATTCTTTTTAATTCTAAAATTGATGGTGAAGATGCCATGTGAGGTTTTGTCTTGCTTGAATTACATCCCTAATGGATGTTACGACAATGATGATATATATTTCACACTTATTTTCTTTATACTCCCGCTTTGTGTTTTATACCGTCCAAAAACATGCACATTATGTAAATTAACCATTTGTCAAACACCTCCATTATAAATTTTGATAATCCAATCCATCGTAACAATGAGACTATACATGTCCAAGCAATGTGAATGGGGCTCTAGTGAGAGCAAAACTCAGTATTTCAGTTTGGAAGGTGGTATATTTTTTCAAGGCAAAAGTGTAGGGAATGAATACAACAGCGTGTTTGCCAGCTCTAACAAAGCAACAACCTTCAGGGCCAAAAAGATGAAGCCAACATGGAAATACCAAAAACTGCAGTTCATAAAATGGCCACTTGGGGCTGAACAGTTTTGGTCTCTATAGCAAATTTCTCATTGGGTACTCCTCACCCTAAAAACCTCTTCTCCTTTTTTAAAGTGAAAAGATTCTGTTTGAAAATACAAACAAAGTAGACATCATGCCGTGTTGAATTGTGGGTAGCATTTTGTTTACGCCGCCATGTTGTGAGGATCATGCTGCGATCCTGCTGCCTTCTTTGTGTATGCACACACTTTGGGGACTAACCTTTAAAATCACATCTCCATTCATTTCTATGCAACTAAATCCTAAATATATCTGCCCACTAAAAGTAGAAAAAACTGCTTTTCGTAACAAGATCCAAAATGATCAAATCTTTTTTGTTAATTATGTGACTGATCAAACTGACTGACCATTGCCTATGACTCAATAAAATAACATAGCTTTTAAACTCATGCAAAGTGTACACACAAAACAAGGTAATTTGGCCTGATAGGCTATTTGACTGGAGATGGTTCATCTGGGTCTATAATCCACTACTGGGCTTCCAATTCATATGAATCTGCTTTGTTTGTGGTTATTAGTTTGTCCAAATACCATTTCTTGTGTTCAGTGACATTCAATTTTACCCAGTAAGGAATTTCAAGGAGTAAATGCAAGACCCAAAGGCTTGACAAAATTAGCAATATTAACCTAGGAGGGCCGTGGTTAGTGAACAAGAAGTGGCTCTGTACCCAGCTTTACCCAGTGCATGCTGAGATATCAGCAGAGGAAGGACCAATGGATGGACCATCTATTCTTTTATGTCAAAATAAAAGCTTCATACGACTAGAAGATGGTCCACTAGTTAGCGATTATATATTCCTTCGCTCTGAGTCATAACTCAACCTATTGAACCTGCCTCCAGCACCTGCTTCATCCAAGTGAACCCACTAATCGATAGGCTCCCCTGAGATCACCATCCCACACACTTTGTGAGAAAGCCTGCCTACCCTCTGCATATACCCAAATATATTACCTATTCATTTAAAAGAACCTCTCCAGGGATTCTTAATACGAGTGCAAATACCCGTAATGCAGGGATACAGGAGTTAATAGGAACTGCATAAGCCTCAGTCAAAACTTGATTTCTATCACCACGTTCTGTTTTTCGTTTTTTTTTTTTGTGAGTCAATGTTTTCTCCCGAACACTCTGCCTTCTCTTGCTTTGCGCACACATTTACTCGGGCACCTTACAGCAGGGCAGCACGAACTGGACACCTGATGAGATAGGGAGTGCCAGTTATACTGACCAACTGGATAAAGCAAAGCCAGCATGGCCACTAAACAAACACCATCAGCTGCTGTTTGGTCTCCGAGCTTCTTCATGAACTCCATCGATGGAAGGCAAACATAAAGCAGACACACTTCCTCAAGTTGTCCTCACACCGCACGCTGCTGCACAGCGTTACACAGCTGAGGAGGCATATGCCAAGACAAGTTAAGCCTTTGACATGTGTGTGAGTCAGGACCTCACCGGTGGAGAGTGTGTTCATGCATAAGCATGTGCTTGAACCCAATGGGCAGCCTCTATTTTTGTTTCCTCTCGCACGCATGAGCACACAAAGAAATGGACACACACATTCACACGTCTCATATCTTGATGGATGCTGCCAGAAAAATGATAGAAACTATGTGCCAACAAACAAACACACACAAACACACACACACACACACACACACAGTATCCTCATTAAAATTCTCTGGCTTCTGCACCAGCAGTGTAGAGTAAGGGCTGTGTAAGTCCTTCCAGAGATAACACAGAAAAAGCAGACTTTTGTTTTATTCTAATCCTTCTTTTGAAGGAACGTAGTGAGGACTATCAGGGAAGAGTGAAGATATGGGTGAAAGCTTCGGTAAAATGATATCCACAGTCTAGTGGGTTGTTTCTCACAATATATGCACCACCTGATTCTTACTATTTCACAGCCACTGACAACCTGGCAGTGGCTGACTAGGCAGACAACATTAATATCATCTGCGCAACATTAGCATATGGACAAACAGAACAAAGTGCTTTTTCTTTCCTGTGAACTCTGGGAAACTCGGCTGCATGTTTTTTGTTTTCTCTCCGCACTGCATCTCTGTGTTCTCAATTTATTCAGTTTTGTGAGTTTTAAAGTGGCCCTTTATCTCAACCTGTACAGTAAATGCTGACCTGGCCGAGCAGGTTTAAGGCACAGCAATTTGTTTTCCATTTGTCCATCTGCAGAAATCATTCTATTTCACTCTCTCTGAGTGCATCTGACAACCGGTATATTTGGGCACCAATAATTGACTTGAAGATTGTATTGTTTATCAGTAGGAAGTGGAATTGTGCAGGATTCATATATTCATATTCATATATTTTTTCAGTGAAATTATTTCAATAAACTTAACATTTGGTCTACAAAAATGCATGAGAAATGCCCATCACAGGTTGACAGCGCCCCTAGGTGGTGTCTTCAAATTGCTTCATTTGTCTAACAAAGACATTAATTTCAAATAATATGAAACACAGAAAAGTTGCAAATCATTGCACTTATGATGCTAGAACCAGGGCATTGTGCAGAGAAGATTGCTTGATTGACTTAATCAATTATGTAAATTGTTGTTTTTTAAAGTTGATTTATTAACTTAATACTGTTTAAATCAATATGATGTTTTTTTTTAAACTGGTGATTACTAGAGCGAGCCATAGCCAGCTAGCCATAGCAAAGCAGTACAATTTCATTGTGTGTGCCGTTGTATTTCATAAACCTGAACTCTTTTCCTATCCTAAGTTTGTTTTTTGGTAGGTGGACATTCTGCCCTGGTCGCCTCCGTGCCAAATCACTTTTAGATGTATTGTGCTGGCGATGGTCAACAAACTCTGAGCCTGCAATAAGCTGCCCCGTGCAGAACTCTTAAGCCCTCCTCGATCGGTCACTCAATGAAACATTAGATGCTGCAGCAAAATGAATGCAGCTGAAATTAAATGAAAACACTGAAAAGACTCCCCTGTAGGAAAAGTGAGCATCTTAAGCTTAAAATCGATCAGTGTAGGAGTTGGGCAAGGTCCTTTATTAACTTTGCAGAGGACCTTCCCCCACAGACCTAACTGCCGATAAACACAACTGAAGTGTCAGCAGGTATAAAATGTGCTTAGATGGACTTCTGAGCTTTGTAAATACGTTAGCTTTGAGCCGGCTATATAGCTAATATCAGCTCCTCTGGGCTGCAGAGGTCAGTTATTACCATTAACTATTCCTTCCTTTTTCCATCTGCTGCTCAGAGTCAACTCTACAGAAAACTTTTACTGTCTCTCTATGTACATTTAGATTTTCATATTTCCTTGATTTAATTTAATTGAAACTGAGTCATGGAAGAATCAGCTGCCTTTTTTCAGAAATACAATCTGCAATTTTAATAATAAAGGTGCACATATAAAGAAGACCTTTACTGTTTATTTTAAACATTAAAAACAAGATCCTTGATTACCAGGAAGAAAAAGCAAATTACTGGTCTCAAAAGAAAACCAAGGGAGAGACTATAGAAAGATCATTCAGGTTATAAGCCTCTTAATGTGAAACATGTTGGGGCCCTGCATCTCTTTATGTAGAGTTTCTTCCCTTTGTAGTAAAGGTGCAGTCCATTATAACGGCCAGTGTTATTTCAGATGTATCTTCCTTGTGTGTCTCTGTTCGTATCGTTGTGTTTATGTCTAAGAAAAAGACAGCAAACATAATTCAAGGTGTTGTTGTTGGGAGGTCCATCTCCAAAACACCAATTCTAATACTAATTAAGAATCTTAGCTGCAAACCACTAAAAATAGCATGTACTGCAGAGGCCCATCAATTAAATTCACCCCCAGGGGACAGCTATAACATTGCTCAGGAGGAATGATGTGCTTTTGCTGCATTTGCAGCATAACACAATGTAAGCTAATGAAGTACGCACATACTGTGTTACAAGGCCAGATGCAAGGACATCATCATTTGAAATGCTACTGTGTAAAAAATATCTGCTTAATATTCATTTTGATCTAAGTATTTGTAGGTCTTTTAAGTTTTCTCTACCCTTTTGTTTTGACTGTTTAGCTGATGATAGCAGGTTCACAGTATAGTTGCGTCAGTATGACACACAGTTGATGCTTTTGCAATATATTACAATACAGCATTGCATTATATTACTTACATTGTTATATAATAATACTATATTACTGCTCTATTGTATTTGTTGTATGTTTATATTATTCTATATGCTCTTTAAGGGATTAATATCCTTTTCTATTATACATATTTATTGAACGGCATTCTTAATGTATAATGTTTGTATACTACATATACTGCTCATATGTAATACTATCTACTTAATGAGCTACTTTTACCAATATAACTATACTTATATTATATATAGTCCTCACATCATAGCTGTCAGAGCTGCACAACAGCACAAAACATAAAAAGGTGTTGTATGAATGCATAAACTGTGTTTTCCTTTTAATGTCATCGCTCTAATTTCTTCAACTTCTTTATTTTTATTTATTCAATTAAAATAGTTCTTAATCTGTTTTCTCACCTCTTAGCTTGTCTTTTTGCACGCTAACATGAGAACAGTCATTTACCAATAAATCATTCACCAAAATACATTGCGCATCCTCAGGTCTGTCTCTGGTGTGTTATCTGGCTTCATTTCCACACCTGCTTCTCCAGCTCTTTAGTGCTGCCAAGGCAAAAAGGTGCACAGAAGGGAACGTGGCTCTGACTGTCAGAGGCTGAGATGCATTCAGCCCCTGCTCTGCTGTTACACTAAGGCCTTCTACAAGCTTTCTAAACAAGTTTCAACTCCACAATCTCTGCCCATGTAGGCCAAAATAAACATATACAAGGAAGTGGGTCACACACTGAGGGGCAAGAATGAGACAGAGTCAGGAGAGAAAACATGGGCATAGGAGAAAGGAGGAGAGTATTATTCAGACAATTATAGACAGAAGCCAGTGTTACCGCTCAAAAATGCATCAAATGAACATAACGCAGTAGGTGATTTGAGGGGGGATGAGGGATGCCATCCCCCTTGTTAGCAAAATGACCAAAATTAGTTCCCCTTGTTAGCTTGCCATCCCCAAGTAGGAAGTTAAAGTTAGAGAGAGTGCAGGGGCTGAAATGTTGTTTAGTTGAATATGTTAGTCTAGTCTGCCTGACTCATTGATCCTTTATCTGACTGAGTTTTGTGCAAGTTAGAATCTATGGTCCCAGCCATGGCTCTGAAATATCAGTAGCCTAACTGCACCGTGTATTGGTAAATCCATGGCGCTGTCCGTGGTGCTGAAGTAGCACACATATTTGTAATTGCACCTTTTTCTCTCAGTCCAGCTCTTCTGCCAGTTTAGTCTTGGATCTATAAAATTCTGTAAGCTATATACTATGAATTCTCAATTCTATACTATATAATAGCCTATATACCCTATAGAGTAGGGTATATATTCATTTTCAAAGTGACAAGTAGCAATGTGTACTTGTGGGGTGTGGGGCCATCCCTCGGTTAAAAATGAACAAATCACCGACTGAACGTTGGTTTTACTGGAAATGGCTGAAGAGCATCTTAATTAGTACAAAAGTGTTCTGCTCCACTACCTTTTTTCTTTCCTCTGTGACTGTAAATTGGATGTTTGGCAACAAATTAAGGGCAGAGAGGTCAACAATTTAGATATATAGCATTTTTTTTTCTTTGCAGCTTGTCATAAAAAAAGAAAGCAGGGATTGAGTGTTATCAAGGGAGTGAAGACTGAAGCAGTAGTGAAAAGTTTTAGAGGCTTACAGATCTTTCAACGGCTCCACACACGTAATTTTAAATGTATTGCAACATACTTTTTTTGAAGCTGATTAGAGGTCTGCCCATAATACAGATGTTTACAAAAATTACACATATTACTCATTGGATATAAACTCCTACTTGATGTCGGATGGTCTGGCTGTGGTGAAAGGGCTGCAACTCCCCTGTCTCACCACCCTTCGACTGCTCACGAGGTGAAATAGGACAATCAATGCCAAATCAATAAAAACAATAACACTAAATCACTGTTTTCTTTGATGAATGCTAATGAACTGCCACCACTTGTCGCACAGATACTTTAAAAATAAAGAGGCTGCACTTACAGTTGATGGTTGTTTTCAGGATAATAAAAGCGTTTTAGATTAATTAACATTCTTAGGAGAGTGCAGGGTTCTCATTGGACGCTCTACCTCTGAATACCTACATTGTCATTTACAGAAGAAATATGGAATGTTGTTATGAATGTAGGACTGTCAGGTTTCATGTCCTTACACAATGATCGGCACTGTGCTGTGCCTGTCGGGGTTCACTGTAAGATTATTCTTAAGGAATTTAAAATATTATGAGCAAACTTTAAAAAAAAAAGAAGAAATAATATTCCAGCACATAATCATTTCTTATTTTTTTTATTACATTATAATTATATTTTATTTTAGATTTTAAATTGATTTAATACTTGTTAAAATATACTGTGCTGGCAGCTGCACCACAGTATATTTTACTTCACTGCTAAGACACTGACTTTGTTGCATAATCAGAATTGTGAATAAAAACCATTTTGGGGTCATGGCTCTCTGAAATGTAGAAGAGAATTAGGCAGAAGACAAAGTGACACCATGGCCAGTCCTCCGCACAGTAACACACACATAGACTCTGAAAGTCACAGCTTTGGGCAATATAAAATTTTCAATCTGCCTCACTTGAATATCTCAGTAAACTAGAAAAAAACACATAATAACAGAGGGCAAACATTCAAATTCCCCAGAGAAAGGTTAACAGACAAGTTAAGCAACAAAACAGCTAAAACCGTATTACTATGAAGCAATAGTGGGCACTTGTGTTTGGTGAATATTGGGTAACATCTTCAGTTCTCTCTCTTTTAGCCTTGCAGTGACGAATGAAAAATATGATGCATCATGTCCAATTTTGAACCATGTACATCACACTTACAGTACACGTCCACCCTGATAGACTTGATGGCAGGGGATCCAAGGCCATTCTCAGCCTTGCAGTAGTAGCGACCTCCCTGGGTCCTCAGAATTTTTGCAATATGCAGCGTCTCGTTGAAAACACTGGAGTCCTGGAAGCGGTCAGACACACTGCCTGCTGTCTTGGTCCATCGGATCTGGGAAGAACAAAGGGTAGAAATTACTATACTTCCAGGCTGACCAACAAAGCTCCAATAGGAATTACACCCCCCTTCAGTTCAGAAAAAAACGTCTTTGGCCATTTCAGGACAGAACTGAAGAAGCCTCTTGGATGAGAGATGAAACGTCTTTAAGTATCTTCAACCAAGTCCAGTTGAGTTTAACCTTCCTTGAATAGCTACACTTGGTGGAAATCAAGGTGATACAAGAAAAGACCAGTCGCCAATACCGACCTGGTAAATACACTGAAGGTGTACTATAGAGGGTATGCGCATGATGTCACAGAACACTGTTACACTCACTGAGTGGCAGAAAGACAAGCAGCAGCGTTAGCTTGAATCAGCTAAATCACAAACAACACATCTAAAATGGGAAAGAGCTGGATCACAGGTTCTTCGGTAACCAGTAAGGATCACTGTCGAGTCCGACTGCCTTTAATTTGAGCAAATAATCACTTGTTTCACTCCTGGTTTGCTAAACGCAGCCACGGTAACAGATGTTTTGCCACTCAGTTGTCAGTGTGTTCCGGAAGGGGAAGTGACATCAACGCATACCCTCTATTACCTTTAGTCAAATAGCTTAACTAAACACTGATTAAAAAACAACAATCTGGAAGTGACGGGAAAAGACAAATGATTAAATCAGTATTTTGGAAGGAAACGCATCAATAGCAAACAATACCCATGGCACGTAAGTTATTTTATGCACGTTTGCTATATTGTCTTGTGTTCTCATGTTGACTCAAAATTGCATTTCATGCAATGCACAGACGACTGATGAAGAACATCCAGGTCTTTTGTGAAATGTCACAGTACAAATGAGGACTTAAGGGCGCAAAATCTTCTTACTTCCCTCTTTCCTCTGTTCCACACAAGACTGACCTCAGCATGGCCTTCTCAGCATGAGTACCTTTCACTAACTGATGAGACCCAGTTAGCCCATGGCATTGGGTGTAATGAAAGGTGAAATAGTGTTACTCTCCAACATGAGGTTGTAATTGACTCTCCATCATCCGCCTCTCCTGTCCTCATTAAAGCATACAGCATGAACAGGTACTGTGACAACTCTGGCCTGGGGGCCACACAGCCAGAAGTACGGAGCATAAAGCTCTATTCAATCCCTCATCCTAAGTAAGCCACAGATTGACTGGCTTTGCCTGCAGAGCTTCACATATCTCTGTCTTGGCAGGGGAGACCATGAATTAGAATCCAATATCTCCACACTGTATGATGTGGCATCATCTTGGATACTGATAACATCCCATTTTACAGAGATAGCATCAGATGGAACAGGGATATCACTGCATGGGGGGATGGGGATTGGGTGCTATCTTGGGAGATTGCCGCAGTGTTACTCTAGCTGTGGGGTTTTAACCATGACAACTCCAGCCTGCGGTTATGGCAGCTTGAAGTTTAGTCATTTTCCAAACAGACGGGAGAAAGGAAATGAAAGGGTGGGTGGCCCAAAACCTGATAATGGTGCCCTATTCCAGAAGCTTTTTTTTTTGGACCTCGGGGCTGGAAGATGACAAGGAGAGAAATTCACATGCAGCAAAAGTTTATCAGAGGAGTTTCAGATTCTCTGTCTTGCTTGGGGTGTTACTTTTCAGAGTGGCTGAAATAAATTAGCTATCTTGAAACTCAAAGACTGTGTGTGCTATATTTCTCCCTTTTATCGACCTCTTTCCCTAAAAACTGACTGTTCCTGTCCCATGCCTTTATACATACTTTAAGTAGATATATTACCATTAATGAAATGTCTCTAAATGAATACACTGCAAAAGACTTCACGTGACCTGTTTCAAATGCATCAAGAAACACTGAGAGAAAGCACTCCATGAATTTGCTCAAACTCACCAACTGATCGTTGCTAAAGCCCCACTCTTTCTGGGGCCCTATAATAACAGTTAGGGACATCATGACTTCAGCAAAACAAGCCCTAAAGTTAAGTAAGTTATGATTATAAATTAGATGGAGCAAAGTTTTTGAATTCTGTGTCACTCTTCTACAGTGCTCTGGATCCCCTCATGCAAATACAAAGAAAGCTGGCTTATGGCGACCTCAGCAGAATTCAATATTCTCCCAGCTTATACCCCCAGTCATTTCCTTTGCCTTTTGTGTAAAGAGCTTTGAGTTTTAGGAAAGCACAGTATCAATAAATGCATTGTTAGAGTGACACTAAGAAGTGGGTATTCAAATAACTCTTCATATTTTCAAAAGGCAAGTGCTCCTGTTTGTTTCACAGGGGCAGCAGACCACATTATTGGTGAGCTTTCAACTATCGCTATACCCTGAAGCTATTTTCATTCCTCCACTCCTTTGACTTTTTACATCTGAGCACCTCTATCCACAGGGGGAGTCCTGAAGTATGCCCAGTGAGAAGAGTTTGACCCTCTTCACTCTCCTTAGTGCAATGCAAATACTCTTGATCTGAGAGGAGCTGGCGGATTTGAGCAATATGATAATTGCTCCTCCTAGCCCACTGGCAGCCTGGTTGAGTTGGTATTTATTTATTTTTTCTGCTCCTTTCTCGTTTCTCAGCTGAAACTCATGAGGCCTGAAAGTATACACGGGGGAATAAGTCAAACTGCCCAAGACCCAGCTGCTGTTTTATCGCAGAAATGAATTATTCCTTGTTGGTCCCCTGCAATTGACTGCATGCATTATTACCATGAAATGTAAATGGGGTCTGTTTTCATGTTACAGCTCAAATCGTTTAGAGATAAGGAGTTGTGTGTTTCACATTTTGTATCTTCTATTTTTAGCAAAGCGTCAACACAGTGATAATGCCATCCCCTCTTAAATCAGACACCCCAATAAAAATATCAACATTTGCTTATAGGGAAAGAAGAATCTCGGCTAGATTAGTATCCAACTGAAAATCCCAGCAGTGTTTGAGACCACACATACTGCGATGTCACGGCAAGAGCTAATTAAAATGCGCCCAGTGTCTGTTGTTATGCAGAGATCATATGCCGGAGCACGCGTCTTCGGTGAACCTCCCATAATGCCTGCTGTGACGTTTCTCTCTCCCTAACTACAGACTGGTTTCTAATTGCTTGCCATCTTTTCTTTCAGGCACTGGTGGTGGTCTGTGCTGCACAGTGGTGCAGCCAAGTGTGGCTGAGCATGACAATCAAGCGATCAGAAGAAGCAACAGGGGGTCCAAATTATGAGAGCACAGACTCTACAGGTCTGTTTCAGAAAATAAAAACTGGATGATAATGTGAAACACGCCACAGTAAAGTCTTTCTTGTAAGCAAATGTTAATTTTTTTCACTGGGGTATCTCATTTAAGAGGGAATGGCGTTATTATTGTTTTGACTTTGCTTTTCCCTGTGGTCATGTTTTTGACACTTTTCTAAAAAATGGAATATGCAAAATGTGAAATTAAACAACAGAAACCAGAATTGAATTGGAACCGCACACTGATAAACAAAAAATGTAATGAACCTTTGGGGTACACACATGCTTGAGTGCTGCAGTTAAAGTCACTTTTAAGACAACTGAGTGTAAATGACTGTGGTTGCATTGGACAGGGTGTAGTTCAAGGAGAAACTTTGAGACAGTGCCCTTTCTGAAACTGCACTTAGAATAGCAAAAAGTGAAAAAATAGGCTAAATTATGTTCTAAAAAGCACCATCTGCTAAAGACACCAGCACTGTAGGCTGACTGTCATGGGAGCATCCAAAACAGATCACATACTCCAATTGGTCCGTATAAAGCGAAATGTCCCAGGGCCTGAGGTCAGCTTATTTGTACTCACTGACCCGTGGCGCTGCGAGTTGAATCTGGCCAGCCAATAATTGAAACCAAAAAAAAAAGGTGTTTGCAATGTGGTGTTGCTGGCTATTGGAGCCTGGTACTCAAACAAAGTAGTGTGGACATAATGGATGGAGGCCAGGGCAGGGGAGGCGGGGGCAGATGGCTTTATCATCAGGGACTCTTTGATGTCTGTTCACGGCAACAAAGACAAAGAATGAAGCTGGAGAACTGTGACCATGAAAGTATGAAGAGATAAATCTGTACGTGTGTGTGGTGCTCTGATACAGAGACAAAGAGAGAGTGAGACAGTGATAAAAACAAAGGAAAAGGGTTTAAGACTCTTTATATTCAGCAGGGATGAATCTAATATTAATTGTTCATGAATAATTGTTTACTATTGTTTAATCCTTTAATCTATAAAATGTCAAGAAAACGGTGAAAAATGCTTATCCCAAGTTTCAAGAAAATCCAAATTGCATTGATATTCATTTTCCATTGACAGAAAAATTTCTTAAAGTGAATGCTCACTTTTCAACTGGTGTCATCATCAGATCAAGATTGAAATTTTTCAAATACTTTGGTTATGACCAAACACCTGCAAAACTACTGACATTCCCATCAGCCTTAGCTGTACCATTTAGTGCTAAGAAGCAAATGTTAGCATGTGAACACACTAAACTACAATGGTGTACATGGCAAACATCACCTGCTAAACATCAGAGAAGCAGACAGTGAGCTGAAAGCACTAAGATTTTCTGTCTTATCCTCCTCCTCCTCAGAGAGCCAATTTCCACAAATCCTTCCAGTGACCTCTGCACTATACTTCTATGAGAATTTGACTTCATTGCCCCCCCAAGGCTGCCAGATGCCAACAGTCCCAGTCTTCCTGCAGAGCCCATAGTAACACCTTGAAATGCCAAACCCACGGGGCACAGCGAAAAAGCACATATTATACGGTGTGCGGGTGAGTGACAGGAACATATATTTATTTGACAATTAAATGGAAAGGCAAACAAGTGTTGTCGCTGCCATGAGTGTGTGTGTGTGTGTGTGTGTGTGTGTGTGTGTGATTGCGTGTATGATTTTATTATTAGAAAGCCTCTGTTTTTCCTCCGAGGTGGGTGGGCGGATGTGCACGGGGCTGACAGAGAGGCCCACTGTGAGGAAGCTGTTGCCTGGTTGGACACAATCCAGAGACTCCATCAGTGGTAAGGCCTGAGGGGCATCTATGTAATTGAAGAAGTGTGCATATTGATAGACATTTGAAGAATTAAACAGTGGCAAAATTGCCTACCCCATTTACTCCGCGGTTGGTCCTTTGTGGTGCCTGATGTTGTACTTGGCACAACACCACTCTGTAAATGTATTATCACGGGAGCTAGCAGTATCTCAAAGTCAGGGAAAGAGTCTGAAATCTGGACAGTTAAGATGAAAAAAGCTATTTTGTGATTTGCTAATGCAGAACTAATTGAAGCCATTTACAGCGATTGAGTAGGGTGACTTGGCCCCCTGTGATATTGTGGTGCAGATGGAGAGTGTGGTTTAAGTTACTGCTGGTATGGAGGTTGTTCAAGGAAACAAAATTGAATATGATTCCACAGATAGGAATGACTACTTTCTCATTAATCTTAGGCATAGATCAGCGGTGCAGGGGCGAGCTTATAGGGCTTAAGCTCTGTCTGTTTTCAGCAAAGCCCAGGATCTTTAACTGTTCATCACGCGTGGCATTTTTTTGTACTCAACACAGATCAAAGCTGAGTAGGAACCAATGAGTTTCGAACTAAGTGTTTGGAGCGAAGTGCTGACAGAATGGAAAACAGAGCCCCTCCCCTCCCCTGTGTGGTCTTTTGACATGTCCCTACCAATGTCAAGGTGAAAATCAATTGTCCCAACCAATAGTTTTAATGATATGAGTTTGTCATTTTAATTGCACTGGCGTTACTGGTAAAGTATGTGCAGAGCTTTCAAGTCTGAGCATTTTCTGCCAAAAGTCGTCTATTTTAATATAAACTGAAAGAGCAAGATATAGGGGAAACTGATCTGGCAACCCTCAGACTATACTACACATTGACATGTAGTTGCAGCATAGCACTAACATTATCATGTGAGATGACTGAATGGTGGCATATTTGAAGTGGTTGGTATTTATAGTTTATTCAAACTTCACAGGATTAAAAAATAATATCTTTTCTAACATCAGTCAGTTGATTTTAAGTTTAAATTTAGGCATGAGTTGTTAGTAAGTTAATTTGTATTCAGTGCTTAAACATTTTAACATTGATGGAAATGGCAAAAGCAAAATATGGAGACCCATTTTTCAGAGGAGCCGAAGTGTCAGTAACAGCTTAAATAATAAGAATTTTCTGCAATCAAAGATAAGCAAACAATTATCTTATTACATATCTATCTGTGTGATATTAATGTTTAAGATCAGATGAGATAGAATTGTATTCATCCCAAATGAAACAGTTGTGCCAAAGATGCTCAGTATACATATAGCAGATTAACTAACACCATACCTTTTTGATAAGGAGGGTATTGGAAGTACACATGCAGGTGAAATGCACATGATGAAATATCTGCCTATCCTCTAAGGTCATGTCCTTTAGGGGAGGGTTTTATCATTACTGAGGATGCATGAAAACTTTTGAGTTGCGTGGTCCAAATCAACAAACTGAAAGAGAGGACACAGAATCACAAGGGAAGTTTCAGAACGGAATATAGCTTCAAAAGGTTGGTTGAAATAGAGTAACATATTACTTACTTGTTAGTTTTTATTAATTTTCTTACATATTCTTATATATGAACATATTTATTTTGAAAATCTATTATATCTATCAGATTTTTTGTAATAACAAAATGTAAAACTAAATTATGTATGTGTAAGTATAGTATGTGGGTGCACGCACATGACATAGAAAAAAAATTAAATAAACACACACAACTGTTCATACTATCTGATAAAATATTTGTCTACCAATGATAAAACCAAATATATGTCCGTAGATAGGACACATTGAAAGTGGATTACAACCTTTGCGAAGAGTACTGATTACTTTCCTCCCCACACATGCTCTAAAAAGATGAAGAAATTCAACTCAATTAAAATATGGAACTTTGGGGCGAAGAAAGACTCATGAACATGTTCTGAGGATTAATATTTAATTCCAATGAAAAGATGAGCCGTATTAACTTGTGAGTCGTTTTTTTTTCCCGATGAGGTCGCATACCCTTGTGTTTTTCCACCAACATCACAAAACCAGCCTTAGGTCCACTGCCATCCCAGATAACCTCCTTGGCTTCCGAAACCACTCAGAATGAGTGTGCGTTGCCCCCGGTCCCACGCCACTACCAGAGGGGGACAAAGCTGACACATCACAAAGTCCGGAGAGACATAGCCAAACCCACTGTGCCAGGGGAATGTGCGTGAGTCTCATAATGACTCTGTTTCAAAGGAGATCCTGCCTCTCCTGCCATAGCCATGCAGGGCTTTTGATCTCCCGCCCCCCATCCTCCCTGCTCTGTTTTTCAGAAATTCTAATTAAGAGGAAAGACAGAGATGATGAATGTGAAATTGCCCCCCACCCCGACGACATAAGGAGATGAACAGTGTTTCTGAACTTCTCGCTAATTTAAGAGGCCTCACCTTTTCAAGTGAAATATAAAAATCAATATGCTCTTTTGCTTTGGCATCTAGAGGGGAAGTGTACAAACTAATTGCCCTCTTTATCGATCAAAAGGGGAATTATATGAATTGATGTAAATGAGCTCAGTCCGTTCTGGAGAGAGTGCTGAATTCTATGCATTTTTTTGTTATCAAGCAAATTGGAAACAACATTCGCTAAATGTTCGAAAGGTTAGCGTGTGCAAATCCTGCCCAGATTAATATGAGAACAAAATGTGATGGTCAGGTAATATTGTGGCAGAGCTGACATTTATACATGCATGGATCAAGGTAGTTGTTATTCTGCGAGTAGACAGGATCTTGTTTCTGCTTGTTTCTCACTTTTATTATCATATTTGTTTATATACTTACTTCTTGTATTTGGATGGAAAAAGCAATAAGTAGAAGGCACAACAAGAACTAATTACACGCCTATTTTCTTCAGGAAAAAAAGGTGGAAGGTTTTTTAATTAGTTAAGATCACAACAGTAAATAAAGGAGTTTGAGAAAAACTATTTTTCAGATGCCAAGGACCCATGTGCATTTACATGACCCAGAGTCTTTTTTTACTGTGGCCTGTTTCTCATTCGTTACAGTTTTGTTTTGGCAGATGTTTCAGCTTTTTTGTTTGTGTTCTCATTAGACTTGGAAGCTTTCATTATCAATATGCATGCACACAATGCAACCTAAACCATCAATAATTAAAGGATTAAACTTTTAAGCTGGTTTAGTGCAGAGGTACGTGGTGTGCCACTCACTGACGCTAATACAGAATTAAAAGAAAGCTGCTGAAGGAGAGCGAGGAAAGGAGAAACAGACAGGAAGGAGAGAGTACGAAATTAGCATTCCGTCCCATGATTCCCTCGTGTAGCTATTTTTGTTAGTGCTGTCAGTTAAGGGCAAACGAAAAGGTACCGAGTCCCTTACCTGTGGTCGAGGATGCCCCGTCACCAGACAGGTGAGCTCCAGGGTCTCTCCCTCTCTGATGGTGTAGACTCTCTCCGTGTGCCTCTCCTCCTCAACATTACAGGCGTGCCCTGAGTGGATAATGCGGACGCTTGGAGGTGCTGCGGAGGGAAAAAGCACAAAGTGTGTTAGCATTCTGGCCATTTCTAAATGAATGAGCAGTTTAGCACAACAGATGGTGTATTGATTAAGTGGTTGTCTCACTGAAAACAAGCACTGTGGCCACATTTGTACTGCTCACAATAAACCAAAGGTATTTGCACAATAAATTAAAAAAACACATTTTACTTTTATAGGATTCACTTCGGTTTATCTTTCGAAACGTTGCTGTTATATCAAATACATAATTGAGGAAAGTCGCTTATGACAAAGTTTTTATTAGAATGACATGACTATTGACATGTGAGTAGTACTTTCGTAGACAAAAACATGTGCCGCGCGTGCTGCACTGCCAAGTGTTTTGTCAAGCACTGTTTAAAAAATGGCGTTTTATTTCTCTTTTTTAATCTCAGCAAATTATATTTATGTTAATTATGTTTTTTTCTGTAATCAGCATTAGTTAGTGCACATGTTTTTTCACTGTTTCATGTTCATTTTTTAATTTGCACAAACAAAGCTCAAAAAATATTTTCTTTTTTACTGTATTTATGTATGAATGCATGTAAGTTGGTAGCACAATAAGATGGATGACCCAGCATTTGATAGGCTCTTAAAGGTGCAATGCCCTATTTAAACAAAGAGGACTTTCCACCACCAAAAATATAATCACAAGAAACACAAAGTAAACCTATCACACGCAGATTAACTGACAGGTTTTTTAATACAGTGACAACAAAACAAAGTTAATGTTTCATGATGCCAATAAACTATGATGTTTGTAAACACAAGAGTAAAATGATTGTTATTTTCCTCTGTCTTTTCATTCATGCATTCGGAGATACAAAGCACACACATTGTTGTCTTTTAAAATAATTTTTTATTTATGTCATTTTATTTGACCTTGTTACCCTCTACAGTACTTGCAGACCTTTTATGATGGCCCCAGTAACACTACATTTTCTTGACTACATTTTCACAGGAAAAATGACGAGAAAATAGATTTGGTGGTTACGACAAAAGCGGTAACCAATCAGTATCAAAAGAATTTCTCTCATTCTCTCTTCTTGTCCTCCTCCCTTCCTTGCAATGGGAAAATATCAGAATTAATTTGCAACTCAGTGTAATCTATATGTACATACATAAGGATGCGTTTGTGTCTAAAATGAATTAGCAATATGTTGAAATACACTGACTCTGTCAAAAAAATAAACAATTTCTAAGTAAATGTCTTCACAAGTTCTCTCCACAAATGAGTTCACCCTTGTGAGACAGTAAGGACATTTCAATCTGTCCAAGGGGTGGGGGTTAAACAGAAGGGAGGAAAGAGTCATCTTAGGTAAACCTCCCAAAAAAACAGTTCCACTGGGCTGTGAAAGCGCAGTTGCATGTAAACCTACCCCTGACAATACTAGCATCTGTTAAGCATTTATTCCTCTCCAACTTACATGATTAGTGAAGAGGTTTGGGATGAGATGATTTAGAGAGCGGATACGGGATATGATTAGGAGAAGGAGTACAAATTGGTTGAAAAAAAAAAAAAATTAAAATCAAGCAGAAATCACAAGTAGTTACAGACTGTACTGTGCCTTTCATGTTGAAGGAGCAGCTTCCTGTGTGGGCCTCGTTGCCACAGACTCAGCCCCGGCAGCAGACTCTGTTCTACCTCTATCCCGGCTGCGATGCTAATGAGTGTGGCAAAACTCCTCCTTAACGCTGCATTGGGATTCTCCGCCAGAATGTACCCTTAGCCACGCGCTAACCACTTGTCCCTCCCACCAACCATGCAGTTTGTCCCATTCAGCTTGTTATGCTTAACGCCCCATCAGGCTTGTCCTGCCTGCCGAAATGGTAAGCAGATTGATGAACACTGATACGGATGCTAAATGGCGAGTCATAAAGCCTTGTTGGACTACTCTTGCTCTTACTCTTCATTGTCTTCCTCTCTCCGTTTGCAGATGAATACACTAGTGGTTAATTCCATAGGGGGGGATAAGGGCTTGAGAAATAGGCTCACTGTAAGGGAGCTTCATGCAAGGCTGCCACTTGAAACAAAAAAGGCTTAGAAAAAAGACCCCAAGGCACTAGCCGAACAAAGTACTAATGCCATTTACTCCAATGAGCCAGTATCTCTGCAGCATACTATCAGTCCTGGAGGAAAGTAGGGAAACACCCGTAATTAATGATCTTCAACTGCTATAGCTGCTACTGCAACAGCCACACACACATAAACACACATTTGTTCTTTATGCAGACAACACTAAGCTTACAGCAACAAAATCAAATAACCCTCTCTTAACCGTACATAATGAGCACCATAATGTTCTCACAGTCGCACATATCCTTGTATAGCTATGGCATGCTCTCTCAGATCACTTGGCCCAAAGCATGATCTAAAATGGCTGTCATTACTACATAATTTCTTGTTTGTTTAGTTTTCATGTAAGCCGCTTGATACTCCACTGACAGTAACTACTCATAACATATTCAGAAAAGATATCTAAGAACAGATAATGAGAGATTAATGCAGTGGGATTTGGGGTTGCATTAAGTGAGATGTCAACGCGCTAAAAGGTTTGAGATGAAAGTTGTCCTGGTAGAGGGGAAATGGGTGATAGACAAAGCTTCAAATAGATCATAGCAGGCCAGACACATCTGGTTATATCCCTTAACATCTCAACTACATCCCATAAAAGTTCATTATGTGGACTAAGATTCTGTCTGGAAATGTTATGGTGTGATGAAAATGTATTGTTAAATTTCAGTGCTCCAAACCTGTTGTTGGTTCAGTAAGAAAGTATAGGTTAATAAGGTTGTCAACATTTTGCTTTAATTTCATATATTTAGCAGAAGAGAAAACAATGATGCACACAATTGCTACCTGCTTAGGCTTAACCCTGACATTTACTACATTTGTGCCTAGTGAATTTCCAAAATCAACAAGAGTTTGACATACAGCACTATACTTAATTTTAAACCAATCATCAATGGCAGAAGTATTTAGATTACAAAACTGAAAGTAGAAATACTACACAAAATGTTCTACTACATGCAATGTCCTGCATTTGTAATCATATTCTTAGAGGTACCAAGTGGAGTTTTCTTGTAAACAAACACAAGTTAGCTTTACATTCAGCATGTCTCACCAAAACTCATGGTGTGCATCCTTGAGGCGTTTCCTTCCACATTTCTTAAACCATTTTTGACATTTAAAATTGTGCATCTTCTCGCAAAAATGCTGCCTGTGTGCTTGTGCACCTGCATCCTCATGTGTGTACATGATGCAGGCAAAATGAGGACCCACTAGTCAAAACATTGCTCTATAGCCCCATTAACGGTCAAAAACTCTACAGGGTGGCTCTAAGCAAAACCACAGAAGTATTATACTGTACTTCAAATATCCAGAGTAGGAGTACTTATTAGGTGTAATGGCACAAACAGAATATTATATTATATTACTGAATAATTATTACTAATGTCTTAATGTCTAAGCAGTACTTCAATGTTGTAATTAGTTCAAATTGAACTAAATGAAGATATTTGATAAATTATTTGATAACAATTGTATGTTTTCATATAAAAAAATATAAAATAAAAAAGTATAATATTTCCTTCTGGAACATAGTGGGGTCACAGTATAAAGTACCATAACATGGAAATACAGTTGATGTTCTGAAGTACAGTACTTAAGTAAATGCAGTTATAGTTATTTTCCACAACTGATAGTCCGTTACCTTCAAAAAGTCCCTTTTTATTCTGTCGTTGATGTCTATTTACATTATGAATTATTTGTAACTCCATGAGATAATGTGACTAATACATGTACAAATTATACCAGGGTAATGTCATGTTGATGTCAAGTTAGAAAATTCTAGTTCATGGTGTAAGACTGAAGTATAACTTGGTTCTTTAATTACAGTAAGAACTTCACAGGGTAGGGTGGATGGGGAGGTGAGGCAGGGGTTGTGGGAGCAATGGCATTAATAATGTATTAAATAAGTCAGAATTATATCTTTATCTGTACTTTTGTACTTTGTCTTCATTTATTTTGATTTATTACTAATTTCTGATGAAAAAGGAGAGATGTTTATGCATTTGGACTATGTCTTGTTCATGATTTTGCTTTCTTTTATATTGTAACCCCCCGAATTGAATGAAAAATGAAAAACCAATAAAAATATGGTCACAAAAAAGTCCCTTTGCAAGTATATTTTATTTTTCTATAAAATGTGGGGGGTGTGCACAGTAAATGAACCCTAAAATTTCTGTTCTCTCTATCATCAAATAGTTTCCTTCAGCATCTTTTAAAATTCTATTAAAAATTTACATGTACATGTTTACAGCCAATTAATAATCTAATCTTTTAAAGCACCTTGTTCTACTCCTTGTATCCCTCCAGAGCAAAAGTCAAAGACGTTAAATGAGTGGTCATGTGACTGGTACAGTGTTATGTTGAGTAGCAGAGCAGAGGTCGTCTGGGAGCAATGAGCTGAAAAATACAATTCTGCTGGTTCACATTTGGATGTTAATTAGCTGTTTTTTTTCCTGCTGGTTGAGGAATTGGCATTGGCATAAGAAGCACATCTGCCACTCACACTGATGTGAGAGGTGCAAAACAGTGCGAGGAGAAATCAATGCTACTGTTAATATCGAATGGATCTTTACAGTCAAACGAATGCAGAGTTATTCTGAAATCACTTGTTTATTTGCTCTACAAGCGCTTGTGATTAAAACAGTGTTGTTGCTAATGTTGTCATGAACCTGTGCGTTAAGATGGGAAATTTGCATAATGTGCATCTCAGGCTGTAGTGTCATTTCCCCACCCATCCAACCACCTGCAGGCGCACGCACACTCCAACTCCAACACACACACACACACACACAGACAGCTTCCTGATACCTAAGTTAAAAAAAAAAGGAAGCGGAGGAGCTGCAGGCTAGGAGCAGGAGTCTCAGATGTGCTTCTCCTTTTTCATTTCATTATCTCATTTCCATAACAGTGACATCATTTCCCCCTCTGTAGAAACACACAACAGGGAGAGAAAAGGTAAGAGAGGGGAGGAGAACAAGACTGCCTCTGCACATACAATTGTCCTTGTTAGACTGTTAGTTTAGTGCTTTCTCTCTTTATCTTTAGTCTCTACATTGGTGTGTGTGTGTGTGTGTCTGTGTGTCTGTGTGTGTGTTTAGTTGTGTTTGAGTGCGCATTATGAACTTGTGTGTTGAATGAGCGGCTCCCAGTGGAGTGCCTAGCCTTCCTTGGCCTCAGTTGAGGGAGATGGAGACAGCTTTATCCACTACCGCCAATGGAGATTAAATTGGATTTGGCTAAAAGCAGCCTTGTCACCACGGTTCTGGAGTGTCTGAGTGGCAGAGGGGGTTCTTGGCAATAGTAGAGTCTCTAAATTTGACAAACAAATGAATGTGAAAAAAACTCCAACAGCTGGGGCTTGTTGTCGCTGTGGGCTTAATGTCCTCAGACCAACCCCTTAGGACCACTAACCATATCCTGCTAGTTTTCTGGCTCCGTCATCACCGTCTCAGGATGGGAGAGCCAGATAGTGAGAAACAGGAGAGTGAGGAACAACATATGCAATATGCATATGGTAACCATTTAAAAAATAATAGTTTCTGTTATCACACCAAATTCACTATGGAAATAAACTTCTAGTTAGTTATAAAGGTAGTTTGTGTGTGTGTGTGTGTGTGTGTGTGTGTGTGTG
>NC_060159.1:10007664-10020095 GCF_021292245.1 Micropterus dolomieu
TGTGTGTGTGTCTGTGTGTCTGTGTGTGTGTTTAGTTGTGTTTGAGTGCGCATTATGAACTTGTGTGTTGAATGAGCGGCTCCCAGTGGAGTGCCTAGCCTTCCTTGGCCTCAGTTGAGGGAGATGGAGACAGCTTTATCCACTACCGCCAATGGAGATTAAATTGGATTTGGCTAAAAGCAGCCTTGTCACCACGGTTCTGGAGTGTCTGAGTGGCAGAGGGGGTTCTTGGCAATAGTAGAGTCTCTAAATTTGACAAACAAATGAATGTGAAAAAAACTCCAACAGCTGGGGCTTGTTGTCGCTGTGGGCTTAATGTCCTCAGACCAACCCCTTAGGACCACTAACCATATCCTGCTAGTTTTCTGGCTCCGTCATCACCGTCTCAGGATGGGAGAGCCAGATAGTGAGAAACAGGAGAGTGAGGAACAACATATGCAATATGCATATGGTAACCATTTAAAAAATAATAGTTTCTGTTATCACACCAAATTCACTATGGAAATAAACTTCTAGTTAGTTATAAAGGTAGTTTGTGTGTGTGTGTGTGTGTGTGTGTGTGTGTGTGTGAGAGAGAGAGAGAGAGAGAGAGAGAGAGAGAGAGAGAGAGAGGGAGAGAGAGTGTGTACAATGCCAACATAAAGAAGCTTAGTAATAACACAAAATAAGTTCAGCCTTATTAAGATGTTCAAACAAGGCCAACACAGTCATATTAGATGTTGCCCATATCACAGACAAATTATGGATTTTGGAAAAATATTCAAAAACCAGTCAGCCACCGCTTATTGTTAATTATACATACAGTCTCTGCATTAGTTGAGTGATAATGAGCACACATTTAACCCATGTTATCCCATTCAAACAGACTTCTGTCCCAGGTCATAACTGTTAACACTAGCAGTCGGCAGCTGCAAAACGGGACTGCAACCTAATCTTTGCGGACAATTGTCAAAGTATGTCCACTAAAGTGTATGTTTTTGCCACTGACAGGCTCAGACTGCTATTCTTAATGTCTGACAACATTATGTAAAGGATCCCTACAGAGACAGATATTTTGTAAAGAGTAAGATCATTTTTGTTTAACCAGAAACAGCCTCTATATCACTCTGTTCAAAGCCACCAGACTCCATTGACAAAAACAGTAATTATATACTGGACCAATTTCAACAAAATGGCCCCATTAGTCTCATAGACACAAAAAAGATAGGGAAATAAAATCCAGGTTGAAAAGAAAAACTGACTGTCAGTCACACAGCAATTCTAAAGTTTGCTATCATTAGCTAACATTAGGCACCATAAGCTACTGGTCATACCAGACCAAGTAAGGCTATAGCAGCACAACATTTCAGAATCATGAATACTTTATTGAGTGTATTATAATGAGCAAAGATACATTGTTTTTTTTTTTTTTAGGAATTCAACGTTTTCTTTTAAGAAGAATATAGTGTCATTTATTTATATAAAATATCCACATAATTGATTTAATGCAAAAGCATACACTTGTATTATGTTATAATATCTAAATCAGCAATAATTGATTTTTTTGGCCACTTTGGGCAGCTTTAAACACAACACTGACATATTATCATCTTAAAAAGTTGTTGTGGCTAATGTTCTAGCAAAGCTCCTTAAGTCTCCATTACCTCCTGAGTGATATACAGTATCTGGCTTTTTCGCAGCTAAATGCTCAAACCTCAATACGGACCTCTCTGAGGAATCTTTCCAACACCTTGTTGAAATTATGCCACGAAGAATTAATGCACTGGTACTAGCAAGGTGGCCAGTGAGGGTACCACATACCAGGTATGATAGAAATAGATTGATACAATCTTCCCCCTTTTGTATCACAGCCAAGCACACCCACCCATATTATATTGTGGTTCAAAAGTTGTAGTATTGGCTATGTCCTCTCAGGTGATGCAGCCCACTGGCATTTGTGAAATCAGTGTGAATTCAATGGATTTTAACTTTGAGAATGGGTAAACACTGTCCATTCCCAAAGGCATCAGACAACAAATTCTATTATTTTCTATGCTTTCCCCAATGACTTAATCTTAAGAAAGTTTAAGCTTACACTACACCCGACCCTTTCTACTGTATAATTGAGAAGAAACTCATCCATGGGGTCATCCATGTGTGTAAGGCCTTGAAATGGTTTGCCAGCAGCACATGCATATTATTACATCAGGGGTTGTCAGAGCGTATTGATTACACACTGTAATGCACTCGCATGCAATCCTTGGCCTACACAGTTATTGTAAATGATACTCTGTATAGATCTGGCTTCGTACTATCAGCACAGATCATCTATCATGTATTGTGTACTGTGGACGGAAAAGCACGGACATTCATACGGTGCAGAGACTGCAGCGTCACAAACAACACAAGTCTGCCCAGCTTAGCAGAAAAGAAAGACATGTCAGGTGGTGTTTTTGTGGCAAAAGGGGACAGACTGAGGCTTACTGTCATAAACTGGGTACTTGAGTTGAGACAGATCATTAACACAGCAAAGGGCTTCATTTGTCCGATCATTCAACGGACATGGAACACCATAAGAGCACAAAACAAACTGAGCACAGCTGTGGGTCTCATTCGCGCTATTTATGGAAATCAGACACAAACATACAAAACCCACATACCCATGAGAACACACATTGACACACACCTTGTTACTCTAAAATTAGGCCAGTGTGAACCTGCCAAAACCCTGCTGAGATGGAAAAAAAGACAAAAGAGAGATGGACTGTGGAGGGTGAAGGTGGGGCGATTTACTGTAGAGGACAGATTCATCTTTGCTCCCACATTTCGGCACTCCACAGCAGGGGTTATGGAGCTTGACTGCATACAGCTGCATCCATTAAGTCCATGCAAGCTTTATGTCATGAAAACCACCTTGAGGAAACTACAAAACTTTGCTTTGTTTCATATGATATATTAAAGCTGATTAGGAGATACTTGTTTTATACTCCAAGCAGTGCTGTGATGGTGCTGTCTCTGTCCATGGTGCTGAAGCATACAGCGGTTATTCCCTTAGCCATACAGGAAGATGTCACTGCAAAAACCCAGCTATGCCTGCTGCCTACACTCAATATAAGCATTAAACCAACCAAACAGGCAGAAGGTAACTGATATAACACTGAAGGTTTATGCTCCCTCAGCACAGGCACACATATAACTCAGTGTGTTAAATCCATGATGGATTCACTGTCCCTGGGTTCCTTCAAATGTAGCACAAGCACTTTGAGTATATAACCTTGTAAAATTTAACTCACAACTCCACACTCTACAACGAGTAGTTGTACTGCAATCCAAGATTCCAAGTAGTGCTGAAACAACAACTAAACATTACCTGTTTCAAGCTTCTCAAATGTGACAAAAATGTGCAATTCGAAGACAATTCGAAGACATCAATTTGGAATCTGTTAAGGTATAATGGGCATTTTTCAATTTGATCAATTTAAAGACTTAATAATGATTTCATTAATAAAGAATTTTTTTTCAGATGAATCAATAACTGTTTGAACTTGTTGATGGTAACCCTAAAGCCACCTGTTTTACCCTATCTATCTAGTCCCCTATCACTCATGTGGACGCTTCAACATATATAGTAAGATGCATGAGAGTTTGTTGGACTTTTCAGCACTGCAAGGAAGCACAAGAGTGTTTTGTGCACATATTCTCTACGAACATAAAGAAATAATCATAGTTGTATATAATATTATTCAACCACCAGCACTACAAAAAAAGAGATAGAAAATGTTCCACTTTTTTGATAGAGGAACAGACATAGACTAACAGACCTTTTTCACACCTGACCTTTTGACTTATCTGAGCAAGAAAAAAAGCACAGGTTTAACTAATAACGTTAATCAGAGTTCTGTTTCAAGTGTCCCAGTAAACAATGCAGGTGAGCCAGCACGGATAATACCAGGGCCATATTTTTTATTAATTACATCTGTGCTTTTGCTGCTATTTCCAAATGTAGATTCTATGAAATACAGCCCAATAAATTCAAATATTGTGCAAGAAAAAAGGTGTACAGCTACACCGACATACAGAAAAAGTATCTGCAAAGTTTGGCTTAAAAGGTTTGGTAAAAACAGACAAGCGGAGGGATTGTAAAGTCTGTTTAACAAGGGTTTAATGAATTGATATAATGACATGAAACAAATGCTCACACACGCACACACACAAACACACATCACCTACTATATTTACAGTGGAAACAGAAAGCTTGAGTAGTGCTAAAACCTCTGTACTATTTAATCTAATGCCTCTGTCAACTTAAAGCGCAGGAATGTGTTATAGGCCCATTAAAGTGAACATGACCAGAGATCATTGAACACGTCCTTGCCCCATGTAAGCCAGTACAGCTTTTATGAGGAATAAACTTATAGGCATTTATGAGTACATGCTGGTAAATTTAGAATCTCATTAAAGAAAGACCTCGACAGTTACGCAGTGCCTGCTAGCTCGTGGTATTATTAAGAAAGATCATCAAGGTGAGGTGTGAAACTATACCTTTTCTACCAACAATGCTACCCAGTCAAAAAACTCAGTATCACAGTATGACAGCCAGAGTATCACAGTGTTACAGTTAAGTAAGCCTTTGTGGGTTTTTCCTATCCCATTCTACCAGTCTCTCCACTCACAGTGCCACATTGGCATAGTGGGCCTGTTGTGGCAGTTTGATTTCCCTAAACAACACTAATCGGACATCTGTAGGGAAGGATAAAGCCCAGATTGGCTGTAACCATGCAGCAGTTCTCTGTCGATAGGTCTAACTCTGGCCAACACTCACAGGATTGGCTGACGCAAGGCTGCAGCTTTCTTTATGGTTGGCTAGTAGCGAGCCAGCAACAGCTCACTGAGGATAGAGTATCTGGCAACCCTCTGAAGATTGGGTGCTGCCCGCCAAGAAACTGTCTGATGATTGGCTGTGGTGACTCCAGACTGAAATGATTGTCCTATCAATGCACACAGCGCAGGCTGGCTGACAGTGCTGCCTGCTGGCTGGCTTTGCAATATGCAGCTATCCATAACACCTCCAGGGGGCATATGTCCATGTCTTTGAGTGTGTGCGAGTGTGTGTGACTGACTGTATACCATCCATAACTTTTCCATTGGGGAGATGTGCGTCTAAACCCTGCCAGCAGGCTCTAACACCTCATTATTCTAAGCCAAGCAGGAAATGGGTTTTAGAGATCTCTCACTGAGCTATGCTCTTCGAAACAGGGACCACAGGTCTCCCAATAACAGCAGCACAGACCTCAGAAATGCCTATTTAGTTCAAGTTAGCCACACTGCGGCACTTCACCAAAAACCAATTGACTAGGCACGTACTGTAATATCACCAAACACAAACTGTTACAGTCTTGTGCAAATTAATTTGGGTCTGAGGGTTTTTGAGACTTAATGAATATGAATTTTTCCACTGAGTCTTGTTAACTGAAGGGTGCTTATTCCATGTGATGTTAAATACAGCTCAGTGAAATGATGAAGATGAAAAATAGCAGCGCCTAAAGCCTCATTAGGGGATTTTCTACATTTGGGTGAAAAACTTAAGCAAGCTAGCTCTTTTAAAGAAGAAGGTAAAAGAGACAGCAGAGGAGAAGGAGATTAAGAAACAGAAGCAGAAGAAAAGCTATATGTTTAGTGAAAATAGAAAACAGAAAACATGTTTTTTCCTTACATATGTCACATACAGTATTTTAGCCATTCACATCGAGATGAAAATGTAGCAAAATGTTCAAAAAACAATAACATAATAGGTCAAAATTACTAAAATCATTCTTGAAAGGTCAGTTAAACAAGCAAGCTGATTTCACATGGTTTAATTTCACTTTAGGCAATAATAACTAAGGACTGGAGGAGCCACCACATTAAAGCACACAAGTGTAGAAGATATTACAGGCCTCCTGCTCTTATATCTCCAAAGAATGCTTTTGATAATGTGCTCATGTTTCCCCATCACGTCCACTACTTTGCTTTACATAATGTGCCTGAAATGTCAAAAAGTAAACCAACAGGTGGTTTAAAACAACCCTAATGAGCCTCTGTAGATAGATAAGGCCCTCTGCACTGTGTAATTTGATACAATAAGCTGTGCACTAACTGTAACCACTGTAACTGCATTTGCACCACCCATAAGCCAGGGTGTGACTAAAGTGAGCCATACAAACAGCAAAACGCCACGTATAAGTTAACCCAGTAGGCTACAGCCATACAGTCCCAAACAGGACTTATATATGGTTTGTGATGTTATTTACAATTCTAAATCCCTCACAAAACACAAGGCAGTTTAATCTAAAATCCACTAATTGCCGATCTGAAGCTATATTTGCATTAGTAACAAGAATAGGAGTCTAGAGCTATGCTAGCGGCTCTGTGAGCCTGTAGTAGGCACAGTGGTGCTTGAATTAAATTCAGGCATGCTAACATGCTATCAAGGACAATGCTGATGTTTAGTAAGTATAATGTTTACCATTTTCACTGTAACATGCTATCACACTAAAATGTGTAAGCATGCTAACATCTGTTATTTAGCACCATACGCAAAGTACAGTTGAGGCTGATGTGAAGGCCATTAGTTTAGCTGGTATTTGATCATAAAACAAAATGTGATGCCCCTAGATGAAACGTTAAGAGATCACCAAAGTCAAAAACCAACAACCACAGTTTAATTAATATCTATATCTGTTCAACTGGACCCTTTTTTTTACCCTCACTGCTATTTCTCTCAACACAATGGCTTTTTACAGTAATTTTCAAATCCGCCTCATAAAGCACTTGACACCTCATCCATCAAACACAATTATATCCTGAATGGACTGTGCAACTGGATTGTGGCTTAATCAATTGCATTACTACAATAATACACCTGATTTAATTTACTATTCGCATGGCTCTTACAAGTCTGGTAATTCACACCAATTAAGACGTTGTTCATATTCAATTTATTTGTTCTGTTTGTCTGAATGTCAATTAGTGTGAACAAGATGGTTACCTTCTCAGACTGATTCTAGTATAGAGAACAAAGAGAGAGAAAAAAAAGAGACAGAGGGAGACAAGCAGTGAGCTACTTTTAGACAACTTGTTACCCGCAGATGTTCAAGCAGATAAGAAATTAGTCAGCTAGTGAGGAAATAACACAGAAATGTGTGACTTATTTGAAGACTTGCTTGTAAAAAAATTGATAATGAGTTGGATCGCAGGGGGATGCTCAACATGAACGTAGTGTACAAAACAGTTAATTGTTATTATGCAGAGCAAAAGGCAAGTGAAGGGAGCGTTAAGAAGGGCATCTGTGTCGGGCAGGACCACCAACTGTAGGAGGAGAAGGAGCTAGAGTAAGTAAGGGGCAGCAGAACAGGGTAATGTGTTTCATTTCATTGGGTGGTTATCATGGCAGCGGACTTCCTGGCACACGCTCCCACTGAAGACCAGTGCAGCGATTCTAAATGTTAAGCACATTGTTTAATAGTCCATTACATAAATTGATATTGCTCATTGACTGTTGTCCTTGGCTGCCCACATAGTGTCAGAGAAAAAGACAGAGATGTACTCTAGCGCAGTGGAGGGTTAATAGGGTATGTCATCACTGTTGTTTGCTGTTCAGGAACAATGTGCCAAAACTTTCCATCTGCTCCGCATCCTCCCACCACACCAAATCCACCTCCTAATAATGTTAAAGTCACAATGAAATGAGAAATATATTCAACATCTTGTGTAGGTCTGCGACTAAGTGTTATTTTCACTAATGACTGATCATTATCCAAACAATGAAGAGATCTACCAATTGACCAATCATGTAATACGTTCATCTCTAGTACAAAACTACGTATTAGGGGTGTAATGGGAAGTGTATTAGTCCCAAACTCTTCAGTCCATGATGTTTGATTAGGTATGTGACTTCCTCTGTTCTGTATGCACTGTGGCCCAAACAACTTCTGTCAAAATTGTCTCTGTATGTCAACTGTTTGCACATTACAGAGTTTTACCCAGAATGTTTTGGCAGTGTACCAATTGCGTTTTATCAGCTGTAGGGTGCTAGTTGCCTTAGCTCAGTTATTTACTGACATTTACTGATGACATTAATGACACTTGTGTTATTTATTTGTGTTATTAATTTTTTCCTATTGACAACATTCCAGTATTTGAGGGTCTTAACTGTTATAATAAAAACCACAGCCAATGAGCCTCTCTTGAATGTTTACATTTCTCAAAATAAATGACAAAGATAATATTTTCTAAATGTTTAAGTGTTCTCTGCTGTACTGAAAACATAACAAACAGTGACCCCAAAACCAAGATACATGCTAAACCATGAATAAAATTATCCCTCTTTGGAAACAGTGGGCCAGGGTGGGCAGGGCACTCCCATCAGCTGTGTGTCTAAAACAGAGCCCATTAAACACCTACCACTAATCTCTGTACACAGACACAGCCCGACAGCCTGCATATAAACTCAGCACAACTGCTGCTTCAGCATCAGTCCTCGGTGAGACGAGTGAAGTCTCCGAATCGACATCTTGAGCATCAACACCTTCAGACAAAAATGGACCTCCGAACAACAGTTTCTCTTCTGCTGCTGCTTCTGGGCCTCTGTAAGGCTCACAGTGAGGACATCTCCACGACTATTCTGAGGATGAACAGTGGTGAATATTTAATCATGATATTTGATTAATTTAATCATATTACAAGGAAAGTGAGGGAACATTAGAGTCTTACAATATTCAATAATAGAAACCATATATAGTGCAACACATTTTTGACAAACTTGCTTTGAAATTACTGATGGTCCGATAGTTAGATCAAAATGCATATTTTCTTTTCTTCCTATAGAATATAGTGATTTTCTGCTGGAAGGAGATGTGATGATTCCAAAAACCAGGAATGCTATGAAGTGTCTTAAAGGCGCAAACTCCTGTCTGTGGCCAAAGTCTGCTAATGGGAAAGTGGAAATTCCCTTCATTATAAGCGATGCATATGGTAGGTTTTATTTTGTAAACTACTACATTAATGGAGCTGGATTGTGCTTTTTAACATGTCTCTTTCACATACTGTATCGATTATGTTACTGACAAAGTACTTTTATCCACAATTGTAGAAAACACTCAGAGGAATACGATTGTACAGGCCATGAAGGGCATTGAATCCAAAACCTGCCTCCGCTTCATTCCACAATCAACTCAGACGTCGTACTTAAGCATTGAATCTATGAATGGGTAAGTCTATATCTGAGGCACTCCAGTATGTGAAGGGGAGAAGTACACAAGGGCAAGTGTACAAAAAACAAGTCGGACAGTCAAGATAATTTATCGGTTAAGGGAAAAGTACAGTAAAAATACTTATCTACATTTATTTAATGTATTTGTTCATAATGTGGTAAATACAATAATGATGATGATGAAGCTTGATTTATACTCCTGCGTAGGGTAGCCAGGCATTTATACTTGTGCGTCCGTGTGTCCGTCAATCTGCAATTACACCCCCAAACATAGTCGGCAGTAGCGCTACCGTGTTCACTGTGTTGACTGTTGCCGGCCGAGCAGGCTAACTTCCGGTTTAGCCCTGCGATAACCTGAATGGGGTAAAATTGTAAACGTGTGGCTGGTATAGCCTTTTCAAATGTTATCGACCGAGTGGATCACATTCTGATAGTGAAACGAGTCATTTCGCTCAGGTTGTGACGGTCAAATATATTGATCCACCGTGTTACAGCCACTGTTTTGGCCACTAGTAAAAGTAAAAGTTCTTGCTTTTAACTACAGCAGGAAGTACTTTTAAAATCCAACCCTCTTCCCTTTGGTTGGTCAAAATGCTTCATAAACACTTTGTGGTCTCCACACAACCTTTCTACATTGAATCAGCAACAAGTCAAGATCAGACCATCGGCTCACAACAAGAGTTTTAGAAGCAAGAACGAAACAATGAACTGTAAGTTTAGCTTCACAACAGATGTTTTTGCCTGTTGTTCCAATGATGCATTTCAAGGCACAGTTGACAGCCTCAGTTCAGCTCCCAGCTATGCTAACCTCCCTAAACATCATCAGATTGTTTTTAAGAAAGTACAGAGTCGATGATAATGTAAATTACATTATTTTATTAATCAAAATTTCAAGGTGCATGAAGCATTTTCATAATCTGTCTCTCTCCACTATTAGCTGTGCCTCTTTAATGGGTCGTACTGGAGGCAAGCAGTTGGTGTCAATGCAGAGGAGTGGCTGCTTACAGAACGGAATCATCCAGCATGAACTGCTGCACGCGCTCGGCTTCTACCACGAACACACTCGGAGCGACCGTGACCAGCATGTCACAATCAACTGGCAAAACATCCTCAATGGTAAAAATCTCACTACGTCGTTTATGATTGATTGATTCACATTGATTTATTTCTTGGTCTGTTGCTATTTATTGACATTTTTTTGTCACCAGGTTTAGCCTATAACTTCCAAAAAATGGACACGAATAATCTCAACACTATGTATGACTACTCTTCTATAATGCATTATGGAAGGTAAGGTAACAAAAACGTTACACCAAATCAAATCAGTGAATGCTGAACTAAATCTATCCTAATGATTTCTGAATGTCTCTTTGTCCTATTTCCATTTCCAAATCTGTAGAACTGCCTTTGGAAACAATGGATTGGAAACCATCACTCCCATCCCTGATGCCTCCGTTTCCATCGGCCAGAGAGTGGGATTGTCCACCATCGACATTCTCAAGATCAACAAACTGTACAACTGCTAGAATTGCACGAGATTAAGGATTACTGTAGTATGTTTTGATTCTGACATGATACTTGACATTCATGTGACAATATGCTAATAAAGATGATGATATATTTCATTAATTGTATGTCTTTTGTTCTTTACAGCACAATATCCTGCATATCAATTTTGTGTTTTATGAAAATTGACAGATCTAAGTTTAAAGTCCACAAATGTTTAGTGTGAAAGAAAATGTACTTGTTTGGAGACTACAATTTCATCGTCACAAACTGGAGTCAAGAATTTTCATTGACGTGGATAGGGATGCAATGCAATTATAAAGCAATTATAGATTTTGTTGGTACGATTATTGTCAGAGAAATAATCACGGTTTCATGATTATTACGATTATTATGCATTATTTAATTGCACAACACTAGTAATGACTTAGGTTGATTTTTAATATTTAATTACATTAACAATTATATTTCTATAATATGTAAGTATTATTAATATAAGAGGAATATTAACTTTTATCCCCCAGGGGAAATTGTTATAAAGCAGGGGAATAAACTGAACTGGTACTGTTACTGTCATCAACACTCATCCATACATGTTTTTGTGAAAATGAGAGAAAGAAATTGAGTGCGGTGTTGACTGAAATGACTGAAGGTCTTGAGAGGACTACGTTCTTCCATAAAGGCCCTTTAAGAAAAGAAGCGATTTGCACTGCGTGGAAGCTGCTCCGCACTAAAGTTCTACTGCTTTGACTGCGGCATGCGCGCGAGCTCGCCGTGCGGTGCACGTTGCTCGACGCAGCAACAAACCACTCTGGCGCGGCGCAAGCCACTGAAAAACAATGGGCCTCAAAGTGCGGCGGGGCTGTTGTTGCGGTATGTCTGAAAGTTTACACCTGCTTTGCTTGTTTACGTTGCACTGAATGCCCGACTCTCACCGCTACGGCATCGATTATAAGTGACACGTTTATATATAATTCCGTACCAACTTGCTACGTTATTTAATATAATGTATTAGGCCTACCTTTAGTGTAAGCTGGGTGGTGATCCCGCAGGTGCTTCATCAAGTTTAATGTAGTTATTCGTTCCTTTAGCAGGAGCCTTTTAACGGCAAGTTTTTGAACAGGTGATCCGTCATCTTCAGTGACACCCTGGTCAGACTTGGTGTACCCGAAATGCTCCCACACTGCCGACTTCGGCCGTTTCTCTGGTTTCGCCAGTGTACAGTAGCCTCTGATAAGCACGACACTTACGCTGGTGCACCGCTACTGTAACTTTGTTTTTATTTTGTGCAAGTTGCCACAGTTTCGTTCCGTGCAACAGAAACACTCGGTGTAGAGGAGCCTTTACGATTAATTAACCGTGACGTTTTAAAGCGCGGTTAATGGTGAAATCCGGTCATTGCTGCATCCCTAGACGTGGATGTTTACAAGGCATTCTGGCCCCATCATAGGGGCTTCAAGGCAAGTTATCTTTGGCTCTGCTGCTTCAATTGTGACTATTCTTGTTGGCCATTGTGTTTAAATACTGCAGTACTGATTCACTTAGAGTTATAATTTACAGTGTCTATGAATGCTATAAATGCTATAAAAGTGCAAAGGCTATACTTGTTTTGATTCCTTGAACTTTTTAGCTTAAATATCATGGTGCACAGCTGTGACTCAGCAAATGAAAACCCAAACTGTTCTTTATGTTTCCA
>NC_060159.1:10020195-10087678 GCF_021292245.1 Micropterus dolomieu
GTATTAGGCCTACCTTTAGTGTAAGCTGGGTGGTGATCCCGCAGGTGCTTCATCAAGTTTAATGTAGTTATTCGTTCCTTTAGCAGGAGCCTTTTAACGGCAAGTTTTTGAACAGGTGATCCGTCATCTTCAGTGACACCCTGGTCAGACTTGGTGTACCCGAAATGCTCCCACACTGCCGACTTCGGCCGTTTCTCTGGTTTCGCCAGTGTACAGTAGCCTCTGATAAGCACGACACTTACGCTGGTGCACCGCTACTGTAACTTTGTTTTTATTTTGTGCAAGTTGCCACAGTTTCGTTCCGTGCAACAGAAACACTCGGTGTAGAGGAGCCTTTACGATTAATTAACCGTGACGTTTTAAAGCGCGGTTAATGGTGAAATCCGGTCATTGCTGCATCCCTAGACGTGGATGTTTACAAGGCATTCTGGCCCCATCATAGGGGCTTCAAGGCAAGTTATCTTTGGCTCTGCTGCTTCAATTGTGACTATTCTTGTTGGCCATTGTGTTTAAATACTGCAGTACTGATTCACTTAGAGTTATAATTTACAGTGTCTATGAATGCTATAAATGCTATAAAAGTGCAAAGGCTATACTTGTTTTGATTCCTTGAACTTTTTAGCTTAAATATCATGGTGCACAGCTGTGACTCAGCAAATGAAAACCCAAACTGTTCTTTATGTTTCCATAGAAACAGCATGGATGGCATCAACAAAGTTCCTGTATGACTCTGAACATTACAAAACAATCCATTTATCTTCATTTGTTAGGAACAGCTGTTTATTGTATGCAGTAAAATCCTGTTGCAAATAAAACTTTAAAAACAGTTTTATATTTATTTTTTCTAAAAAATTTCATATTACTCCGACATTTACATCATCACCCGAAGGTGTTGATTGGTGGGAAACAAGACTGGAAGGCGAGTCCTGCTCCCCACATCTTTCAGGCAGCCTCTCACTGCAGATTCAGACCGTGCCAAAATAATAACGAATAGGCTACTACTGTGTTTATCACTGCAGATATTTGACCATACTTGGTTGTAGAGAATACAAAATTTAATCATATCGTGAAAGTGCTTGAGCCTTGTGCAGTGGATGTGCAGTTTAGTCAGTGTGTTGTGCCTGTCCTGTTTAAAGAAGTGCAAGCTGCAGTTGTTCAGGAAATATCAACAGGTCATTGCCTTATGATCAAGCATTACTGACATTTGTGTAATTTTTGTACTGTTTGTATCTTTTCTTATTGAGTGCTTTAACTGTTACAATAAACATATGTACAATACAATTTTTGTTTTCCCCGCTGAACCAAAAACTTACAAACCGTGAAACTAACACCGAGGTATAGTACAAACCACACTGTGAATTTTTTGTGGGATTTCGCCCCTACTATATGTCATAATTAACCCCTATTTTTTACTATGTGAGTAAAATACACGTGAACAGTGCTACCCCTACAATCAGAAACGTGTTGAATTACAGACATAAAACATAATCTGAAAACTGTTAAATACTGGAATGAGCAAAATCATAGTTGAAGTTGAAGTCCATTGAACCCATCAAAAAGAAAAGTACAGGAGAAGAAAGAGAAAGGAATGAAAAACAAAGTTAAAAATGAGACTGGGAAAAGCCTATACTACAATTTTACTCTGACAACTGATGGTTTTTTGTAGCCTCTCCTCTGCTTAACAAAGTGCAGATGTTTGGGGAGAAATGAAACATCAATCATTTTTTTGTAGATAGCTCTAGACTGACATCCAGTTGAATAAGATCAGCTTCCCCCCTGCCATTGGAGAGGCATTAGGAATAAAGTTTAACTGAATGGATGGGTCATACATCACTGAGCATTACTCGTGCTTTGCTGTGTCTCTAAAACACAAATTGGATTACCTTTGCACCCACACAGATCACCCGAATTGGACAGGCACGGACATACAGGCAACACACAGACAGGGACATATCTGTATACCCGTGCATGTGCAAAATGTATAATGCAAGCAAACACTGTAAAATTTACAATTCCATAGGGTTTTATTTGGCTTGCAGTGAAGGGAGTTCACACACCCAGGACCTGCAGACTATCTCTCTTTAAGACATTCAAACACACACACACACACACACAGTGCAATTTTTGTTCCCCGATAATAAATGCCACATTATTGTGATGTACAGTGGAGGACCACATCATATAAAGGTTGCTGTGATGGAATCTCTGTTTGAAGCTGTCGGCCTTGACATGCGAAATCAGATCCTAAAACTGTTTATGGCACTATGAAGCCAGACAGCATCCCTCTTCTCCTGTAAACAATCCACTGGAAGCTGATGATTTATTAGCGAGGCATCCAATAAATCTGAATACTCATCTCTCTAAACAACCCATTTCTGGATTTTGAGTTTTCAGAAGGCTGTGTTTTGTTCAGTCTGGAGGCCAAGGCCCGGTCTTTCCAGCTGAGATCATCACTGATGCAGCAGCAGCGCGTCAATAATGAATCCAGGACTTTATAGCCACTCACTAATTGAGCCATTATTATTATTTGGAACAACACGTTTTAAATAGAGCCATAGAACAATCGGTCACATCCAGTGTAAACTAAAAAGCTCTTTGTAGAATCTAAAGGGTTATAAAGGCCAAAGTGGCTGTTTAGTTTAACAGGAAACAAGGTTTTTGTTGGGAGATTCACTGATAGTACCTGTAGCACTGGAGGTGTTAGTGATCAAGCCATTAAGTGCTCCTACTTGGATTAAAAAGCAAGTTTGTTCTGATACCAATAGTGAAATAAATTGCTCTTTGGCATAATAAAATGTAATTTTCTAGAACAAAAAGACAGCAGTGTGAGAGGTGAACTCACAGCAGCTCCAAACCAAAGAGATGCTCAGTGTGGTGGAGCAGCTCCCTCAGCAAACAGAAATCAAAAAATAATCTTGATTTTGACTTTATAATAAAGCTGTTTTTTGTAAAAATTAATCCAAGAAATACTGATATTAAGATGAAAAAGATGTTGGGGGTAACAAATAATCTTCAGAGCCAACAAATAATAATGTATTCACAGTATTCAAATGACTGGATGTTTATCAGTATGGGGTTTACTTTTTTCTGCCCAAACAATGCCATTTTCTACAACCCTTCATTATCAATATAAATAATTATTACTTTTTAAATTGTATTTAGGATTGTCACACATTTTGTAATTGTTCTAATTTGTCTGCTGAAACTCAGTGAAAAGCTCTTTGGGTTTACTTTAGTCGATAATGAAAATATCCAGTACTATCAATCAACTAATCGTTTCATTATTTCATCATTATTTCATCAATTTAAAACACCACAGACACAAAATAACACTCCCTATTCGTTCTTTATTAATTAAAAACACTTTTATTTTACCCTGGTAAAATAAAAGTGCAGATATTTAATAGGGACATAGCATTCTTTGTTTCAAATGGTGTAGCTGTTATTTTTGAAATAAAACTTTAAGACAGGCCCAGATCTCATGTGCGGACCCCCTGCTGGTTAAAAAGGCCACCTGAAATCTGATGCTAAATGAGCTGACAGCAGCCTGTGGTCATTGTAATCCCCTCAGAATAAGATTATCCCTCTGTGGAAACAGTGGGCCAGGGTGGGCAGGGCACTCCCATCAGCTGTGTATCTAAAACAGAGCCCATTAAACACCTACCACTAATCTCTGTACACAGACACAGCCCGACAGCCTGCATATAAACTCAGCACAACTGCTGCTTCAGCATCAGTCCTCGGTGAGACGAGTGAAGTCTCCGAATCGACATCTTGAGCATCAACACCTTCAGACAAAAATGGACCTCCGAACAACAGTTTCTCTTCTGCTGCTGCTTCTGGGCCTCTGTAAGGCTCACAGTGAGGACATCTCCACGACTATTCTGAGGATGAACAGTGGTGAATATTTAATCATGATATTTGATTAATTTAATCATATTACAAGGAAAGTGAGGGAACATTAGAGTCTTACAATATTCAATAATAGAAACCATATATAGTGCAACACATTTTTGACAAACTTGCTTTGAAATTACTGATGGTCCGAGAGTTAGATCAAAATGCATATTTTCTTTTCTTCCTATAGAATATAGTGATTTTCTGCTGGAAGGAGATGTGATGATTCCAAAAACCAGGAATGCTATGAAGTGTCTTAAAGGCGCAAACTCCTGTCTGTGGCCAAAGTCTGCTAATGGAAAGTGGAAATTCCATTCATTATAAGCGATGCATATGGTAGGTTTTACTATTTAATGTACTACTTTAATGGTGCTGGGCGGTGTGGTGGTACAGTGGTTAGTACTGTCGCCTCACAGCAAGAAGGTTGGGGGTTCAAACCCCAGTTGCCCTAGCCTTTCTGTGTGGAGTTTGCATGTTCTCCTGGTGTCAGTGTGGGTTCTGTCTATGTGTGGCCCTGCGATAGACTGGTGACCTGTCCAGGGTGTACCCTGCCTTTTGGCCAATGTCAGCTGGGATTGGCTCCAGCCCCCCCGCGACCCTGTACACAGGATAAGCAGTTGACGATGGATGGATTAATGGAGCTGGATTTTGTGTATTATCATGTCTCCTTCATATACTGCATTGATTATGTTAATGATGAATTACTTTTATTCACCATTTCAGAAAACACTGAGAGGAATACGATTGTACAGGCCATGAAGGGCATTGGATTCAAAACCTGCATCAGCTTCATTCCACAGTCAACTCAGACGTCGTACTTAAGCATTGAATCAATGAATGGGTAAGTCTATATCTGAGGCACTCCTGCATGTGAAGGGGAGAAGGACACAAGTGCAAGTAGTGTACAAAAAACAAGGGTGACAGTCAAGATAATTAATCTGTTAAGGGAAAAGTGAACAGTAAACATGTTTAAACATTATTACTTTATTTCACTTTAACCTGTCCATCTATGCACCACATGAATCACATTTTGCTTTCCACTTTAGGCAACTGAATGTACTTAAAAGTTAAGATGTCCTCGTGTGAATAAAAACTTCCTCAACACAAAGTTTCTGAATGGCCTTGATGTAGACCCACCCATCTGATGCTACACATTGGCGTGGATGGATTACTGAACGGGCCTACAGAGCAGCCATGGCAGCCCAGGGCGTCTTCTTGTGACTGTTTACATTTCTTGATGAAAAGTCAAAATTGCTTGCTCCTGATAGTTATTGTTGTTGATTTTCTTCCTTCATATCACAGCTATAAAGCATTGAGGCACCAGTAGCATTTCATTCAAATACAGTAACATTAGTGAAGCTAATTAAACCAGTTTGATAGCAGAAGAGTTCTGTATATCAGGCTTTCTTTGGTGGTTTTCTATGTTGTGGAGTGTGCGCTAGTATTTAGAATATCTGTGCAGAGGAGTGTCAGTACAACAAAGAGGCGCAATATGGCTACAAAGAGACATTAAACAACCACAAACAGAAGAAAAAAAGCACAGACAGAAGCAAATGACTAATGTATGTAATCTTTTTGCATTTCTTTCAGTCTGGAGGTTTTGTTCCTATGGAGGTCACATGTTTGTGTCCAGGAGCCCATTGTCTCATGCACACATAGGTTTAAGCTGCAACATGCATCTTTGAGAATCATTCTTGCTTAACAATGGCAGGAAGTGCTTTTTTAATCCAGCCCTCTTCTTTTTAGTTACCCAAACACTTGTCAGTCATTTCCGCAACCTTTCAGTCAAGAGTAGACCATCAGCTCACAACAAGAGCTTTAGAATCAAGAAGAACTGCCAGTTTAGCTTCACAACAGATGTTTTTGCCTGTTTGAATGATGATCTATAGTTGACAGCCTCAATTCAGCTCCCAGCGATGCTAACCTTACCAAACATCACCAGAAAGTAAATTATTTAAGAATGTAAAAACAGAGTCGATGATATTATTTTATTACTCAAATGTCAAAGTGCATAAAGCATTTTAATAGTCTCTGTCTCTCTTTCACTCTCTCCACTATTAGCTGTGCCTCTTTAATGGGTCGTACTGGAGGCAAGCAGTTGGTGTCAATGCAGAGGAGTGGCTGCATACAGAACGGAATCATCCAGCATGAACTGCTGCACGCGCTCGGCTTCTACCACGAACACACTCGGAGCGACCGTGACCAGCATGTCACAATCAACTGGCAAAACATCCTCAATGGTAAAAATCTCACTACGTCGTTTATGATTGATTGATTCATATTGATTTATTTCTTGGTCTGTTAGCTATTTATTGACATTTTTTTGTCACCAGGTTTAGCCTATAACTTCCAAAAGATGGACACAAATAATCTCAACACTATGTATGACTACTCTTCTGTAATGCATTATGGAAGGTAAGGTAACAAAAACGTTACACCAAATCAAATCAGTGAATGCTGAACTAAATCTATCCTAATGATTTCTGAATGACTCGTTGTCCTATCTCCATTGTCCAAATCTGTATAACTGCCTTTGGAAAAAATAGATTGGAAACCATCACTCCCATCCCTGACGCCTTCGTTTCCATTGGGCAGACAGTGGGAGTGTCCACCATCGACATTCTCAAGATCAACAAGCTGTACAACTGCTAGAATCGCATGAGATTAAGGATTACTGTAGTATGTTTTGATTCTGACATGAATACCTCATACCTCATGTGACAGTATGCTAATAAAGATGATGAAGATGATGATGGGTTTCCTTAATCTTTTGTCTTTTATTTGACAGCACAATATACTGTGCATAAATTTTGTTTTCTATGAAAACTGGCAGATCTAAGTTTGAAGGGGAAGCTGCTGAAGTTAACGTGTGTGGATTTGTGGCGAGATTTCTGCCTGATCAGTGTGTTTCAGTTACTTTCGGTTTCACAGGCAATATGCAGTGTCAAACTGTGTAACGTTATAACGTAATGCACAGCAAAGTAAAGGGCAGGTAGACTTCTCATTAAATGATGACGTTAGTCTCGTTATATTATGACTTTTCTCTGCACATGTCAGAGAACACAGATACAGTACGGGGGAGAAATTCTGAAAGTTCAGAAATTTTTGAATATGAGCAGAAAAGCTGCTGAAACAAGTCCAGGTGGTTTATAACTGAATTCAAATTAAAACAATTATCACTGAGGTGAAAAGTTGCCACAATCACATTTAAAGAGGTTACTTCCCCAAACAAAAACACAAAGAGGAGGAAAGGAAATCATAAGCAAATATTAAATAAGATGATCTACAGGAGAAACAGATCTGGGAGCAGCACAGAATGACAGAGTTGTACCATTTTGTGTTTGTCTAAATAAATAAATTGACACCATAAACTGGTGCAAAAACATTCATCAGAATGCAGGAAATAAAGTGCTTAAAGGGGCATTATGGAGTTTCCTGCGGCCACTAGCGGTGCTTTTTTACGATTGCAACCAGGCGTGAGTGAGCATAATCCGAAACACAACCACTTTCATACAGAAATCCTGCAATAAACGCAGAAACACCAGCATGCAGGCTGTGGCTTTTCACTCAGACATGTTCAGTCTCTGTTACAACGTTCCCGTCTCAGAGACAGATCAACACCGGCGCTCCGTACCTTTCATTCAGTGCAGCGAGCCACATATCGGCACAAGAAAAAAGGCAGAGTGACAGCGGCTATAGACAAACAGGGAGACAGCTTCACACAATTTACTGGAAACTCAGGTAAACCCCTTCTGCAACGTTACAGTAATAGTTTTATCAGCTGCAGGTTGAACTAATCCATGCTCGTTACATGATAACAGTACATTTACTGCATTTACTGCATTTTTGCATGCCGTCGTGCTACACGGTTAGCTCGCCTGCTGCTTTGAGTAACTTTCTTTACTATCTATGTATCTTTCACCGGAGGCTCAGCAATATCAGCACAGCTAAATGTATTGGATGGTAACGAAATGGTTAGTGAGCTGGACTGAAAATTATAACGACATTGTGTCACATTTTATAATAATAAGTCCGCAGTAAGTAACTTTACTGTAGTGTTTGTGCATGGTTCTTCCTCAGGGTTGTTGTCGCTGTGAAGTTGCAGTATTGTATATTATGTGGGTCACGTTAGTTACAGCGACGGAGCGGTGGAGAAGCTATGTACCTGAGTATTGGTAAAACCACAATAAACCTAAATGTTACGAAGCAAACAGCGGCAGGTCCGAGCTACTGTAGCGTTAGCTGGCTGCTCCGGGCTGCATCACTATAGGCTAACGTTAGTAAACAAATCGCTCCACATTTGCTTTTTGCCGTTACATCATTTCAGGCTAAATCAACAGTGGTACACAGGATAGTAACATGGGTCGCATTAGTTGGTGAAGTAATGTGGAAAGCGATATAACTTTGCACCGGATAACATTAGCAACTACTCGGCGTTAACTGGTGAGCTAACGTGATTTTCTCTGTGTTTCTCCAGCTTTACTAATGCTCGCTTTGTTTTTACTCGACATCATCTGAACCTGTTTGGTCTGGTGGGCGTCATAAACATAATCCTTTATTGTTGTTTTGCATCCTTACGTGGAATCTGTGTTTTGCTGTGAGCCGGTTGTTTTGTGGTGTTAGTGGACTGCATGTCATTAGCTGCTGTGTTATCACTATAGAACGACAGAGGCTCGGGATAGCTCAAAGCGCTAAATCCGATCCGGTGTCAACACAATAATAGCAGAATAGTGGCTGATACAAGAAAACAAGAAAACAGAGGCGTATGCGCCAATTCTGAGGGAGTTTTGAGCCCATTGACAATAAGGCAGTTAAAATTTGATTTGAATTTCTTTGAAAAACTTACATATTGCCCCTTTAATGCTGAAAATTTTCATATAAATAAGAATTAAAGATTTCTTAAAAATAGTGCTAAAATCTCGTCTCATCTCAATCTCGTGGATTATGTGTCTCATCAAACCCCTCGTGAGCAGACATTATCGAGTAGACTACGCCACTCACTTTGCAACAAACTATCCAAAGTCCACAGATTTTAAGTGTCAAATAAAATGTACTTGTTCGGAGACTACAAATTCATAGTTACAAACCGGAGGCATGAAGTTTAATTGACGTGGATGTTTACAAGGCACAAAGGGTCTAACGAAAGACAATCTTAGGTTGCATTAGGGAAGTGTGGCCCCATCATATGGGCTTCAAGTCAAGTTATCTTTGGCTCTGCTGCTTCTATTGTGACCATTCTTGTTGGACATTCTGTTTAATATTGAAGTACTGATTCACTTAGAGTTACCATTTTACAGTGTATACAAATGCCAGTTAAAAAAGTACTAAGGCTATGCTTATTTTATTTCTTGAACTTTTTAGCTTAAATATCGTGGTGCTCAGTTGTGACTCAGCAAATTCCATGAATACTCAAACTGGATGGGTATTAAGGATGGATGGCATCAGCAAAGTTCCTGTATTATTCTGACCATTACAAAACAATCCATTTAGCTTCAATTACTGTGTATGTATGCAGTAAAATCCAGTTGCAAATAAATAATTAAAAAAAATTTTTATTTCTACATTATTTCATTTTTCTTCATCTTACTTTCAGAATGGAAACAATGTTGGGAAATGTTGGCAAAAGACAAAGAGATGCATTTAATTAGATACAAAAAAGACTGAAGGGCAAATATGAGGCAATATCTTCATAATTTAGTTCATTTCCATTTCAGCTCAGAGTAATTAAGTTTGGAATTTATACACTAGTGAAGAGTACTGTGTTTTATCAGAGTGAATCAGTACTGCAGTGTATTTAGCGAGCCAAATATTGCAGGGCTGAGTCTCTGCAGAAAGGCATAGATGTGGCAGGATACGAGATAAACTCCTCTCCTGCTACTCCCAAACCGTGCAGAGCCATTTTTTTCCACTTGGCCGCATCCCACACTCTTGAACGTTTGTTCTTTTTTTCACCCTTTGAAATCCTACGCAATATGATTCTTCTATATTCACCCCAGTGAGAGAGAGCAGTGTTTGGTGAGAAAGGAGTGGCAGGGGAGTGGCAGGGTGAGATAAGGGAGGAAAATGCCTGGGAGAGAGAACAGATTCCTATTAAGCAAATTTTCCCTCCTCCCATGATGTATAAATGCACTAACAATCATGACAGCATTGCATGTGTTTCTCCAGTGTTCTGGCTTAAATGCAGCTAAAGAGGCCGTGGCACAAGCAATGCTCTGAGAAAGCCAGTGAATCTGTATAGTTCAGATGGACATAGGGCCTTTAATGTTTAATAAAGTAGTTTCAGTTCATATCAATCGTTCTACACATGAAATATTTAAAATCTACTTGTTTATTGAAATATTTAACACTCGGCTCTTTTCATGCGCCAAGAAGCTCCGAGAGACTTTCGGCCAGCTATAAATTTAAGTATTTCTGCAAATCCTGATTAAAATAAGATTACCAATGAGAGCCTGAGATCCCATGACTGAAGTACAAACAGGCCACCACCAGAACACACAGTGGCTGAAAATCAACGTTCAATGAGACCGGAGTCATGAGAGTAATAAGAGTCATCTCTCTGAACTGTGAGGCTGAGGTAAACTCATCGAATGGAATATTTGATCTTTCCTTTGATTGTTGAAGTGTGCTCCTTTGGTTTTGGCGTTACTGAAGGTTACTGAAGCCTTATAAAACATGAACATATGAAATGGAAGTCTGATCTACAGTATATACAGCAATTTAATACTTTTTAGTATTTCCGACTTCGTTGATTACAGTTTTAAAGCATTGTCTCGATTGTACTTTAGAGGGCAGTGTGTATGTGACCAGCAGCGTCTCCTTTAGAATGTCTGTTCTAATGAGAGCAGGCCGAGCGGAGCCAAATGCAGTCTGATCTGTGATGTCACTGGTAATATGCTGGCAGGCCATAACCGCTGGCTGGCTGAGCGGCTTTTACCACTATGTTATTAACACAGATCAGTGTACCTGCCTCTCTTCAAACACGATAAGCTTACATACAGCTCTCCTCAGTTCTCTGCGTGAGCTGTCTAATACCCGCAAATAGGAAATTAAAATGTTCTCTCTGAGTGGTGCTGCCATCTTCCGCCAGTCCAACCTACGAGACTGAGTTTTCTGTGAACACGATAGGCTTTTGTCTTTGGAGGGAAAAACACTTTTAAAAAAACAAAAGCACTTTTATACTTTTAACTGCAAGTTGGTATGAGTGGGCAAAATCCACACTCCTCTTTCTGTACAAAAATGCATCCTAAAGTTAATCTGACGCTAATGTGAGTCCTGGTTTGTCAAATTAACCTCTTGTGTCCGATTGCCGCAGTTTGCCTCACAAATCACAGAACAACTAACTGCTTGGTGCTCAAACACAGTCAAGATGGACTCTTTTTCCCAAATGACAGATTTTTTTATTGCTAAGATGAAACCATATTATCATCTGGTTGCTGCTGTTTACATTCACCCCAGATGCAAATTCAAAAAATGCACTGCAGAATGTTCTTGCTGTATACGTGTATGGATATATGTATATAAATAACTGTATGTATTGTTTTATTTTATGTTACCATATTTTAAGATACACTTAATTATATGTTGTGTGTGTAGCATGAAGGAACTACAAATGTTGTTTTGTCATACAGCCTTGTACTGTATAATGACAAATAAACTACCTTGTAACTTGTTTTCATCAATATCAAAGCACTCCAGTGATAGTTCCAAGGTTACACTGTAAACAGGAACTGCTAACGGCTAATTTGACATTTATTAGATTGTGGAAATTTGCCAAAATGTAAACAAATACGAACAAAAAAAACAGGGCTCAAGTTGTAGTCCACAGTGTAACTCACTCAATCCATTATGACCAATGTTCGGGTAGTTACTCAAAAAAGATAATGGATTACACATTATTAGTTACATTTTCTTTTTAAGTAATGCCTTACTTTACTAGATTGCGCAATGCTGAAAGTAACTTGTTACACTACTAGTTACATTACAGTTGGATTACTGCATAACATCACCTATGATGCACAATAACAATAAAAAGTTTATAAAATAATATCAATAAAAAATAAGACACTGGCCCTCAACAATATCAGATAATGGTGAGACTTCAAAGAGAAAACATAGCATATGAAATGTATTTTGAACTGTGCATTTAACAGACCAAACCCACACAATAAACTTAATGTAGCTCACTTGCCAAACTATGGCTTTAAAGTAGATTTTTCCCTCTTACTGGACATGCTTATCAAAGAGTGGTTATAACTCATCAGCAGAGGTAAGCTCAAGACTGCCCAGGCGAGGGTGTCACTGTCCTTTTGCGATATGAAGTAATGAGAATATCCACCCCTCGAAAGACATCTTTAGCCATTCTGCCATTTCTGTGTCCTCATGAACTGGCGCTAAAGTCAAAAGTGAGGTCGGAAAAGTGTTACGCAAACAGGCACGAAAAGGGACATTTGATTTGTTTTTCTCTCCTCCCGTTATGCGGATAGCTGAAGAACCAGTACGCAAGTAACGCCATGATTTTATAAATAACTGTAATGTGATTACTGAAGTTGTCAACAGTAATGCGTTACATCACTGCGTTACAGATAAAAGTAATTTGATTACAGTAACGCGTTACTTTGTAACGCTGATTATGACATTATACCTTCTATTTACATCCACCAATCATCAACATGGTTCTTTTATACCTGGAACACTGACACTCATATACAAATATTTGCCCTGTGTTAAAAACAAAAAACTGTATAGTACAACTCATACAAATTGATGGCATTTGTGAGTAGCCCAACTTATTTTGAAAATAGCACATTATGTCATGCCTGGCTAAGACATCTAGCAACTCTGCTAAGAGCCTTTCAATAAAGAGAGGAAAAGAAAAGAGGAAAAGTTACAGTCTTTCAATACAAAATTCCTCCTTCTTTTTGTTACTATCCCTTTTGCAGAATCTCAGCAAAGAAACACTGTCTGGGGACACATAAAAAGGGAATTTTGTACTAAAAAGACTGCACTTCATTTGTCTACCTAAGACTGTTGAAGACTCATTGAAGTCACTGAACTGTGGAATGCATTTTTGCACATACTGTGACTGGATTTTATCCCCACTCTCTTATATTCAAATCACATTAGAAAGGGATCTCTTCATAGCCAGAATGGAGAGAAGAAATAATAACACCATCCTTTAACTTAAATGTACATATGGGCATGTGAGCATTGTTTAAGACAGACTGGAAAACATGTGAAACCATCCTTTAATACAGAATGGGTATTAAGCTGAATAATTAACATACTGTAGCCAACATAATTAAATGGCCTAATAACCAACAGGAACAAAACACAACAACAGAAATAGTTTTCAGATCATTTGATTTCGCAATCTGTGGCGTGCTTCTGTTTTCAAAGCCTGTCCTGGGTCACAAGCAAGCAAGTCAGCTGTTAAGTGCCCCTTTTGAGAGAGATGAAAGCAGCGCTCGCAAAAACAAGTAAATTCAGTTAAGGACACAATCAAAAGAAATAACAGATTGGCATACAAATTCTGGGAGTCTTTGTTGTTGCCCTGCAGGACCCAGTGGAAACGATTAGCGGGCTGAAAGATCGAAGGCAGGCAAACTCTAACATGTGCTATTGTTGAAGCTTTCATGAAGTTTCACTTAGCTGCTTTTTTTGCAGATCTGAGGAGCCTGAGGAGTCTTATACCAACTTCTAAGATGTCTAAACCTAGAATAGCACACTGACAAGTTACTGTCTGTTGTCACTGCACTCTCAAATCTCATACATATTTCATGCATTGTGTTCCCTGATACTGACATTGTGGCTGGCATTACTTTAAATAAAAAAAGGACATTTCAGAAGGCAGTGAGATGAGGCAACATGAAGAGATTCTGACTAGAGATTGAAAAGGAAAATATGGGAAAGTGAGCTATATAAACATATGTTGCCTTTGCAGGCCATGTGGCATTTCTATACCAAACCAGCCTGTCTGTGTCAAAGGGGAATGATGTTTTAAAAAGGCCTTTGTAAATGTGTAAATCAGACTGAGGCATTAGTCTACAATCCCTCTGAGCTGCGTTCGCAGCGCTGCACCACATCTCTGTTTGTCAGCGCTGAGGAATTGCAGCTGTCGAAAATGATGCGGTCCCATTAGTGACGGAATCCAAGCTGAGACGGAGCCAGACAGAAAGCCGCTGTGGGGACAAGATGATAACAAGGTACTCATTGGAGATGTGAGGGATGGTGTTTGTGCATCACTCTCTGTGTTTGTCTGATGAGAACGGGGCAGAGGAGGAGATGGAGGGGTTAAGATAAAGAGACAGAGAGGCCGTGGAGAATGAGTTAGAGAGGGAAACAGTTAAGGGAGGAAAAAGGATGGGGGAGATAAGATGAGACAAATAGAGAGGGGAACAATGAGACTGGGGAGCAAGAGGGAGTGACTGGGACAGTAATCAAGGCAAGGCAACGCTGAAAGAGACAAATCAAAGCAGTGACTGAAGCAAGCGAGTTGAGGAGCGCCAGAGAAAGAGAGAGCACGACACAGAGGCCCAGTAACCAGTGCCCTGAGATATGGGCAGGTTTATTCACTGGAAGTTACTGATCTCTCATCCTGCAGAACGTTTCACCTCTGAGCTGAGCCGTGTGCAGCGGGATAAAGATGTGTTACAACTGCTGCAAAAGAAATCACTTCATTTGCTGCAACAAATGTGAGTGCAGCTGGCTATGACGTCACACTACAGAAGAAGCCCTCAACAGTAGGGGTTGGGCAGTGTGTATCAGTGTTTCGGGGTACTTCTGTGATAAATATATTGTTGACAATATGCCAAAATACTGACAAATATTTGTGGTTGCCAGATTTTTTGGCTCCCCTCATACTCAACCGGGTGCTTCTGCTTGAGGTGGTGTATTGCCCCCGTTGTTGTTACAATATTCTTGCTCTACTGAAGTCGCTCCCCTTTTTGGAACTAACTCCTCCACCACGGATATTGCCATTATCGTGATATGATTTTTTTTATCATATAAGAAATAATACAGATATGATTTGGCACACCGCTACTCAACGGTATATTAGGCTGCAATTAATGATCAGGCTCATTGAAGTCATGATTAAAAAGCAGTCTGATATAGAAGCCAGGGAAACCATCTTGATTCAACAATCTACAGGGTTGACCTACAATTTATAAAGTACATTTCAACAGTTGGCTAGCTGTTAGTCTCTCACTAAAGAAACCACTGCACTGATTGTGGGAACTTAAACGCTAAACACCTAACACTAGAATATCAATTAAATGTGTTAATAGGGTTTGAAAACCATCTTCTACCATGTAACGTTTTTAATGTTAATTGGACAAAACACCAGGCGGGGCTGCCACTCTGCCATGTTGGTCTTCAGGTTAGGAGTCATAACAACGCTTCCATTTGTAAAGCATGTTGTTATAATTTGAAATTATTCACCACAACTCCTAAGCGTGAACTCTAGTACAAATTAAAGCAATGTTTACTGCACTTAATAGTAGGGCTGGATCAACCTGCTAGGCGCCACCCGGGTAACAATGAGCTGTGGCGCCCAATTTATAAGAGAGGGCCTCAAGATTGGGTCAAAATGTAGAAGCCACCTTGGGGCCCTCACTATTTAAATTTTTAATTGTGCGTAGGTAGTGCATATTACCAAACAGCTTGGAATTAATCAAACAGTGTAATTGTCACACAGACAACTTGAGGGTCAGTTACATTCTTGTTAAAAAGAACACAATTTATGTTTGATCGGTGACAGTAGTAACATTACTAGTATTTGCTGTCCAAATGAATGATGATAAAGGATTAAAAATCGTGCATTTAAATATTAGCAGTCTTATCCCTAAAATTGACCTAATTCATGCATGGGTTGTATTGCATAAACCTAATATCATTCCGAAACATGGCTTAACAGTAATATATCAGATAATGAAATTAATCTCCCAGATTATATCCTATAAAGATCTGATTGGGTTTCCAGAGGTGGAGGTGTGGCTATATGTTTCCCCTGAGATGATATCTGAGTTAAACATACCCACAGAGCCTCTACATTTTGAATGTGTTTTTGTTAAGGTAATTTTTCATGCAAATAAATGTATAATTATTGGGAGCATATATAGACCACCCCAGCTGAAACCTTTGATCGCCTGATCTCCACTATCAACTTCATGTCCTGTAAAAATAAAATTATCTTGCTTTGGGATTTCAATTAAAAACTGGTTAGATAAGTCATCTGATAAAGTAAAAAAATGACTTAGTATTAGTTTAAATCTTACACAACGAATTAAGGAGGCTACTCGAATCACCCCTACAACTCAGTCTCTGCTTGACTGGATACTCGTTTCACACGCATTTAGATTCCTAAGGGTAGGTGTTATGTCTGACTGCTTTAGTTATCACTCGATAGTCTACTATGGAAAATCAAACTACCTAAATCACCACCAAGACTTATCAAAATCAGACAACACAAGAAAATGAATTCAGATTTATTTGTCAATAACCTGATTGCTATTAACTGGGACAGATACCAACTTATACCTAATGTACAAGAGGCCTGGGATTTCTTCTACACTGAGTTTACTGATGTCTTGACAAACATGTTCCTTGGAAAACTGCTATTGACAAGTAATAGTAAGTTTAACAGACAGTAAACATCTCCTCTGGATCTGCCCTGAACTTATTTGTCATTGAGTTATAACAATGACAAACCCTGGTTTGACCCCACAGACAGCTGAGGTTGGAAAAAGAAGAGGTGTTTAGGAGTGGGGACCGAGCCTGGTTTAAGGAGTCAAAGTACAGGTTTAGCAAGGCGGTGCAAGATGCTAAACAGCTGTATGCAGAGAGACTACAACACCAGCTCTCAAGGAATGACCCTGCTTCTGTCTGGAGAGAATTCAGACAGATCACCAGCTACAAACCTAAATCCCCCCACTCCATGAACGACTCACGCTGTGCCAATGAGCTGAACCAGTTTTACTGTCGCTTTGAAAGACAATGGGACAGACCTGACAACATCCTTCGTCACACCCGGCCACAGTCCACCATCTCATCCCCCACCTCCTCCCACTCTCTTACCATCCTGGAGAGGGATGTCAACAGACTGTTGAGGGGGCAGAAACCTTGCAAAGCAGCGGGGCTGGACTCTGTCTCCCCATGCACCCTGAAGCACTGTGCTGATCAGCTGTCTCCGGTGTTCACAGACATTTTTAACACCTCACTGGAGTCATGCCATGTGCCAGCCTGCTTCAAAGCCTCCACCATCATCCCTGTCCCCAAAAAACCACACCACCCTCATTGGGCTCATCTCTGGTGGGGATGAGTCTGCCTACAGGTGACCAGGCACCAGGTCACCATCTGGTGAACAGTCTGGAGCTCAACGCTCTGAAGACAGTGGAGATGGTCGTGGACTTCAGGAAGAGCCCAGCTGCACCATCCCCCATCATCTTGAGTGACTCCCCCGTCGCCACTGTGGACTCTTTCCGCTTCCTGGGCACCATCATCTCCCAGGACCTCAAGTGGGAGCTGAACATCACCTCCCTCACCAAGAAGCAGATGTACTTCCTGTGGCAGCTGAAGAAGTTCAGCTTGCCAAAGACAATGATGGTGCACTTCTACACCGCCATCATTGAGTCCATCCTCACCTCCTCCATCACCATCTGGTATGCTGCTGCTACTGCCAGGGACAAGGGCAGGCTGCAGCGTATCATTCGCTCTGCAGAGAAGGTGATTGGCCGTAATCTTCCATCACTTCAGGAAATGCACGCCTCCAGGACCCTGAGGCGAGCAGGAAAGATTGCAGCTGACGCCTCCCATCCCGGCCACAAACTGTTTCAGACTCTCCCCTCTGGCAAGAGGCTGCAGTCCATCAGTACCAAAACCTCTCACCACAAAAACAGCTTCTACCCGTCTGCAGCTAGCCTCATCAACAAGGCCCGGGCGCCCCACTGACACTCCCCCCCATCAAATAATACAATCGTCTCCGTCAGTAGCTCAGTCCATAAGGACTTGGCTGAAAACTGGAGGGTTGCCGGTACGAATCCAGCTCAAATCACCGATACAGTGTAGACTGGTAGCCTTCAGCAAGCCCCGGAACCCCCAACTGCTCAGCGCGCCGTACCAAGTGGCAGCCCACTCACTCTGACATCTCTCCATGTGTTGTGCCTATAGGTCCTGTTTGTGCATGTGTATATTTTAGACCTGTGTGTAAAATACTAACAATTAACAACAGAGTGAAAACATTGAGTTTCCCCTTGTGGGATTAATAAAGTATACTGTATCTATTCTATTCTATCTAAATTCACCAATGATGTGTTCTCTGCTGCGGATAATGGTGAACTTACAGATGCAATATTTATTGACTAGACTAAAGCTTTTGACTTTGTTAATCACTATTTACTTTTAGATGAACTCCATGCTATTGGCCTTTCTGAAAATGCAGTCCTGTGGTTTAATTCATATCTCCACAATAGAAAACAATGTGTCATCCTACATAGGAATAAATCTAACTTGTTGACTCAACAAAGAGGTGTGCCCCCGGGCTCAACTTTGGGACCACTTTTTTTCTCTATCTATGTTAGAGGAGAGGTGTGTGCTGCAGCTCAGTGTTTTTCCACCAGTGGTTTTAAGGGAGTGTCGGACTAGCCGCTTGGTGAGCATTATATGACGTGCATTTTGCTTTCATCCCTGTGACGTTACAGGGATGAAAGGGAAACGGCTGGACTACAAACAAGCTGTTTTCAGGCAGTTCAGAGCAGTGTTTTCTGTGGAAGATGGGAACTCTCTTTGGGGTGGTGTGACAGAAAGGCAAGAGCAGTAACCCCACCCGGATTTGAACCCGGGTCTACGGGTACCAAACATGCAACGCGACCGCAACGCCAAAGAGCCAGGCTCATTGGTATGGAAGTCACAGCGCATACTCAACCATAGTGACGGTGGTCCATCACAGGTGGACTTTGGGCTTTTTCACTTTTCAAACCTATTACATGCACAAGAAGATCTATACAGTAACTCAATAAAGGATAGGGAAAAGGCAAAAAGCATAATACCACCTCTTTAATAATTTACCATCAATTTTCAATAACTGTTGTAACATCTAAACCTGATCTTCCACAAATCCAAGCTTGTCTTCAGAATGATTTCAAAATATTACAAGATTGGCCTTTTCATAATAAACTATTGCTCAACAAAACAAAGGTCATATCTTATGGTTTTAGGTACCAGACAGAAACTCAAATCCAAACCTGGTTCTTGTATAATAACTTGTTCTGATTGTACTCCTCTGCATAAAGTTGAAAAATTTATGGGTTGATTCTGAACTCTCATTCAAACCACATATTGATCATGTATTACATAAAACCAACTATGGAATTAATGTTCTACATCGATCTCGTAACTGCTTTACACATAGTGTGCGTAATAAACTTGCCTCTCAACTTTTGACTATTGTGATGTTGTTTATCAAAACTCTGTAAAATCAGACCTTTGCCATCTTAAAACAGCATATAACAGACTCTGCAGAATTTTCCTTGGATGTCCCTTTCTCACGCATCACAATGTATGATGCTCTTAAATGGCCGTCTCTAAACATAAGAAGACACTCACTGGCTTCAAATTATTTTCAAGTGTATTAATTTCAATTACCCTTCTTATTTACAAATGTATCTTGTTCCTGTTACTACCTTGAGGTAAGAAATCAGAATTGGCCATTTTGACCATCTAGTGGTTGTGAAGTTCTTTAGATTTCTGTAATTATTATTGTTTTTAATGTGTGTTGTTTTTTTTTGTTTTCCTGTTGTTGTTGTTGTTGTTGTTGTTGTTACTCTGTATTATTGGGTCTGTGTGTGTTTATCTTTTGTCTGTCTGTATGTTGACAAATAGATTATTGTACTTTTTTTATTTTGTCAATGTGCTGTTGCTAAGGGGTTTATCCTAATAAATAAATTTGAATATTATTAATACACGAGGACAGGGCAGGTATACTGAAGGAGGGGGAAAGAGCTATCCTATCTGGTGATTAAATAAAAGACATCATTTAAACTGAATATTTCTTAAGGGGCTTTGTTGATGTAACAGGGAAAGGTAAGATAGGTCTAGCTTAGAGTAATTTAGCTGACCCCATAAGTGTTTTCTGACATTCTAGCTTTTGGTATTTCTCACATGTACTTGTCCTTGTCAGGGAGACAACAATAGACAGATTAGTTAGAGACATCAGGCTAGCAGGGTATCAGTGTTCTCTGGGAATCTAACCAGGCTGAGTCTTACAAGAATGTTTACATGAACTCACTGGCTCCACAGATTAGAGTACAACTTATGGATAGTGAGAGATTCCAATATGACGAAGCATCGGAGTTTAAACATCAGATAGATAGTTGTTCTAGGTGAAAGGTGACCTAATAGAGAAACGTACAGGCACTAGGGGGAAGACAGAAATATAAAAGGGACCACAAGATGTTATCCTTCAGATTTGGTGTTGGCATTTGATGTGTTCACATGTTGTATGCTGGCACTGTGTCTTCTAGGGCCGGGCTCAATAAACAATGCTATGTTAAGTCTTCATCAGTCTCCGAAACTTCTTCACACCTGAACCTGGCTCACAATATTTCTCAACAATATGTATCCTGTTAGACTGGACCTATATTGTGCCATTCAAGTCATTTAAAAAACCGCTAAGGTTCCACAAACTCAAGGAACAGTATTCTGCCATACAGCTCAGTACAATTCAAACTAAAGACCTGATACATTGTGAATAACAGGGACACAATTACATTCATACAGTAAAACAGAAATACAGCGCCAACGTCAGTGTACACTGCAATTGGTCACCCCACATTTCTAAACCAACCAGTGAACAGTTTCTACTCTGCATTGGCACTAAGTTCTAGTTTTACTGATCAACATTCAGACCACACAATGTTAATTACATCAGTAGTAGTGCATAATTGTCCTTTATGATACATACATAAAGTGAGCTCTTTCTCTTCTCTCACACTGAAAAAGATGCAACCAAAAGAAAGCTAAAATGTTGTGATCCAGATATATTGCTGGTTTTGTTTTGCTTAATTGCAACAAAACATATAATATAATAATGCCGCTATTGTCGCATTTATACAAAAGTGCTTGCATGCTTTAATTTAAGGTACAAGGTGCAACAAGGTACATCCATCCATCCATCCATCTTCATCCGCTTATCCGGGATCGGGTCGCGGGGGGAGCAGCTCCAGCAGGGGACCCCAAACTTCTCTTTCCCGAGCCACATTAACCAGCTCTGACTGGGGGATCCCGAGGCGTTCCCAGGCCAGTGTGGAGATATAATCTCTCCACCTAGTCCTGGGTCTTCCCTGAGGCCTCCTCCCAGCTGGACGTGCCTGGAACATCCAAGAGGCGTCCTTACCAGATGCCCAAACCACTCCAACTGGCTCCTTTCAACGCAAAGGAGCAGCGGTTGAGTTCCTCAAAGTGTTCCTTGAGGTCAACAGGGTCCCATCCTTACTGTACACAGCTTGGACGCTTCCCCACTTCCCCCTCCTGAGATTGACAGTTCTCCAGAAACACTTTAGTGCCGACCAAAAGTTCTTCTCCATGTCATCTCCGAACTTCTCCCACACCCACTGCTTTGCATCTACCACAGCAGAGGCTGCAGTCCTTCGGGCCATTCAGTACCTTGCAACCGCCTCCGGAGTCCTCCGAGACAACAAATCCCGGAAGGCCTCCTTCTTCAGTCGGACGGCTTCCCTGACCACCGGTATCCACCACGATGTTCGAGGGTTACCGCCCCTTGAGGCACCTAAGACCTTGAGACCACAGCTTTCCGCTGCAGCTTCAGCAACAGAGGTTTTGAACATTGCCCACTCATGTTCAATGTCCCCAACCTCCACAGGGATGCCAGAAAAGCTCCACCGGAGGTTTGAGTTGAAGATCTCACGGACAGGGGCCTCCTCCAGACGTTCCCAGTTCATCCGCACTACCCGTTTGGGCTTACCAGGTCTGTCCAGAGTCTTCCCCCACCCCCTGACCCAACTCACCACCAGATGGTGATCAGTTGACAGCTCCGCCCCTCTCTTCACCCGAGTGTCCGAAACATGCGGCCTCAAATCAGATGAAACGATTACAAAATCGATCATCGATCTTCAGCCTAGGGTGATCTGGTACCATGTACACATGGTGTTCGTTATAGACAATCCATGACTAGCACAGAAGTCTAACAACAGACACCCACTCGGGTTCAGATCAGGGGGGCCGTTCCTCCCAATCACGCCATTCCAGGTATCTCCATCATTGCCCACATGCGCGGTTCTCCGGGAACCATAACCTTATCGTGGTGGAGAGGTTTGTGTGCCCCGGTGAACCTGGAGGCTGTGTTGTCTGGAGCCTAGTGCTCCTGATAGGGTCTCCCAAGGCAAAGTGGTTCTAGGTGAGGAGCCAGACTGAGAATGGTTCACAAAAACCCTTGATGACAAAACGAGGAAGAGGAGGAGAGACCCTGCCCGGAGGAAGCCCGGGGTCCCCGTCTGGAGCCAGGCCCAGAGGGAGGGCTCGTCAGCGAGCGCCTGGTGGCCGGGTTTGCCATGGAGCCTGGCCGGGCTCAGCCCGAAGAAACAACGTGGCACCCCCCTCTCGTGTGTGCTTGATCCAGGACGTTAATTCAGCAGGTCTCTCTTAAAGATGTGGGCACAACATTCTCTGATTTCCATTGCTTGGTCAACATGAGTCCCACTTTGTCTAGACCTTTAGGAGCAGCCTGAAGTCCAAGAGGGGCGAACCTGGCTCCTTTCTCGGCTCTCTCCTTTGAGCGTTCATCACACCTGTAGTGGGGCTTGATCCGGTAGTTAGGGTCGAGTGCATCCTGTTTTTAATCCAAAAACCCCATCTTCCTTTTCCAATGACTGAGTTCTGTCATAGGTAATACATGTTTCAGCAATAAAGCCGGAAAAAAATGTTTTGTAGATTTTTTGGAATTTTTTTTTAAATTCAACTTGATATGCGCATCTGCAGAGATGATACTATCGTGTCATGTGTGTGTTACGCACAGGCATGCTTAGAAGGGCATGTTCTCTAAGTTCTGAATGCTAAGTTAGTGTTTGTGTACACGTGCAACTGTGCATGTGAGCATGTACTGTATGTGAGCAGTGTATCAGTGCATACTAAAGGTGGGATTGTATAATTACTGCTATAGAAATATAATTACAACCTTGAAATGTGGCAATTATATGTGGTAATTACACAGGTTGTATGAGTCTGACTTATATGAGCAGCGGAGTGGATGACAGCTTCCGATTCCCCATGAAGTCTTCCAAGGCCATTTATTCCGTGTTATATTAATAGCACCTCTCTTGCTTTCATAGGCAGGATGCCTAGTCTTGCTTTTTCAGCTAATTATCATGACATTAGACTGTACTTCACTCTCTTTGTCCTTGGTGGACTTGCCAATAAACCCAGGTGGATTGTGATCGTCCGACAGCTGTTTCTGATTTTTGGTTGGTAATACATCCCCAGTGTTTTGTGAATGTGCTTAATTAAGTTTTTGGTGATGGCTCCCAAATTAGTTTTAAGCCAACAAATTGGATCGTCATTTGCAATCAAACTGTGGTTTAATCATAGCACAGTTGTATCATGAGTGCGGATGAAAAATCAAATAAAAACGGGCAAACAGATGAGATGACAAAATTATAAAGCAATTCCCAACAGCATTAGTGAGTGATCCCCAAAGGTAGGACGTTTACTTGTTGCAAGTGTAGAACAACAAATACGCTTTCAGAATTCTAGCGCTCCCAGATATAGCCAATAAGGGGAAATTATGTTCTATTTTTTATCTAAATGTTTCTTTTTTCTTTGTTTACAACATAATTTTCCTAGGAGGACATATTCTCCCTGCAGAGATGTGTTGCACATTTAAGATATTTTTAACTTAGTATACTTGTATAGCGCCCAATTAAAGCCGTAATTAATGCAGCAGCGTTGTGCTTCCAGGAACATGTGAAACACGCATATGACAAACACAGCCAGGATCAAGCTCCTCCTAAACCACCAAAAAGCACAAGGCACAAGCACAGCACAAAGGTCAAAAGTCTCAGATTGTGCTTTGAAAATGTTATTTCTATGAAATTCACTTTGGTAGCACGTTTGTGGGCTCTGCTCAGTGCTGATTGTGTTTCTACACACATCCTCTTGCCCCCAATGTATTTCCGTCATCTTGCTGCAGACAATTGGAAAATGTGATTTCTTCTCGTTGAATGAATGGGTTGGAGAGCACATGAACGTCCGCTCAGGCGATGTATGTCTCTGTCTTGGAGCAAAACACACAGTGTCCACGAGGACATGCTAAATCAGCAAAAAGGTCAAACAGTAGAGAGGGAGGCCTTTACAGGAATGTTTTGTCGGTTTCTCTGTGGGTGTCCAGTCAATGCTTGTGGGTACTATAGGCATTTGAAGCAGTAACATTTTCACACACAGGAGAAATAAGATTTTTTCCTTTCAGTGTCTGCCTGTTTTAGTTTGTAGGACACGCATGGCTCCAGCCATTCAAGCATACCTGAATTACATTCTCCTTCTACTTGAAAAAATAAGTTGCCATTCAGGAGATAACCTAAGTAGGCTTTGCATGTCTGGCCTCTTCCTCTGTCCTCATTGTGCTTTTATAGCAACTGGAAAAACTTTCTGCTTCTGAAAAGGAAAAAAATCCATTTGAGCTGTGTTTGAAACTCTAAATGGGGAGTTTCCCAGCGGTTGGCAGTAATGTGCTTGTGAGTTGTTAACAAACCACCAATAAATCTAAAATAAGAAACCTCCCTGCTCCAGCAAAGGAATGATAACAGTGTGCAGTGTTGTGGGTACACCCTAATGCTCTCAGTTCATCGTATCTGACACGAATAGGAACAAAGGATCCCATAGTTCTTCTAGCAACCCTTGACATCAGGATTGAGGTAGCCTTACAAGTGTTTTTCTCATGACACGGCAAATTTGAGCAGGCTAGTCTGTAGGCTACACATAACACAGGGATACAGTAGAATATTTTTCAAGGCTGCTGCTACTGCAGCAAGCAGGGGCTGAAAAATGGTGAAGATGGTGCTGGTGCATTACCAGTGCACAGGCTCATTAGCCTTTACCTCAGCTCACCAGTTCTGATTATGAGTCGTGTCATAATTTCTTCGGGCGTGTGTGTGTGTGTGTGTGTGTGTGTTTTTTTTACTGCCAGTGAGAGTTTTGTGTGCAAATGTGAGGAGTTTTCAAAAGGGAGTATGTTTGCTGAAACCAGATGTATGCTCCTTTTGTGTTTTTCTTTCTTCTATTTACATTTCTGATGCGTTTTGTGTGAGATTGTTAAAATGGGTTTACAGTTCTGAAATCTGACAATCATGAACATATTATCAACAACATATTATTATCAGGTTTGGGTTAAGCTTCAATCCCACTTTGTGCCAAGAAAAAACTTTATTCTGTGTATGTTCAGAGTATGTAGAGTCTCTTTTTCTCAGGTAGTTGTTTTGAGAGGGCAGTCTTCCACACCAGTTAGTACAAGAAACTAATTGAAATAAAGATTTATTCTCCCCCTTCCCATAACTAACTTGACATGTTGTGAGCCAGTATGATACCTCATGCGATGAGAGGCTCATTAGACCATGAAATTGAGCAGTGTTACCTGTCTTGTATAAAAATTTTGAGGGAGGAAAATAAAAAGATAGAGAGAAAAAAGAGTGCTAGAAAGGCTGTATTGTTTGAGTCCTCCAAATTAAACAACAAAAAACATAGACTATAGTCATTATTCCTACAGTCGCTAGAGGGCTTTGTCACTTGAACTTGATGTATTATTTTGTGGCATTTTGCTGAAACAACTGGTTCTGTTGTTTTTCTTGGATGGACAGCCTCGCATTTCTGTGTCAACTTAACCTTGGCTATGACTGTCACCTAGCATCGTCTCTTGCAAAACAGAATAGGACTTTTACTTTGAGCACCACTCCTTCATCACTTATCCTAATGCAGCATGTTTTCTGCAACGTTTTTGTCTTTAGCTGTGATTATTCACTTTCTTTCTTTACAAGATTATAATCAGCCAGTTACTTAAGACATTATTTTACTCTTATCAGTAAAACAAGTGTCATCCCATTTGGAACAAACTTTTAAGCCCACACTGCCTAAAGAAGCAGTTTGTCATTTTGGAAATCATGCTTATAAATTATTAATTGCCGATAGATTAAAGGATTGATTCCACTCATGTCTGTATGTTGAGCATAGCAATAGAGCTGAGTGTCCATTAGCTTAGCAAGACTGGAAGCAGGTGGAAATAGCTAGCTGGACTCTGTCCAAAGGTCCAAATAAATCCACCTACCAGCACCTCTGAAGTTCACTAATTGACATGTTATGTGCAGGACTATTCACTGGCTTGGAGCAGTGACTTCATGGACTGTTGTCATCACCTTGAGGTTGCGAGATAACCAGCAAAGAGATAACCAGCAAAGACTCCATGAAATCACTGCACACAGCCAACAAATAGTCCAGCACATAACTTCACTTTTACACTTGTGCAGTGTGCTATGTGCTAAAAGTGGTAGCAGTAATGTTAAGTATGTGTGATTAGATGTGATAAATGTGCAAAAACCATACTATGGTCCTTCAATCACACTCATCAGCAGCCATCAAAGAGAGAGCTTCGTAACCTCCAATTTACCGGGCTAAAGCTACATGCACACGCATAGCAACAGTGCCCCCCCGCCCCCATCATATAGTGCACATCCTGTATACTGCAGAATAAAAACTGCAAAATTTTAGAAGTGGTTGTTTGAGGTGTGTAGTAAACAGTGTTGCTCCATGGGGTGTAAAATGGGAGGGTTTGGCAGTGTGCAGAAAGGGAGGACAACTGGGGAGAGGAGAAGAAGCGTGGGTCGCTGGGGTAATTTAGCTCTGATCGCTGTGCATTGTCGTGAAGCCAGGGAAGGGGAAGCCCATGCATCACACAGCAGCTGTGTCCGGAGTGCACTCTTATGATTGATCACCTCACACTCCGCTTTAATTTAAAGTCAATGCCATCTATAGATACCTGTCAGAGCGTAGCAACCTGTTCTGTCTCCTCACAGGCCAGGACCCTCAGTTCTCCAACTGAGGAGCCGCCAAACACCAAGCAGAGCTTTAGCAGAACGATCAGTGCGGGAACAAAAAGACGAGAAAGAGAGTGAGCCAGGTAATCACTCATCCAGCTGTTTTATTTCTGGCAGCTGTGACAGAAAGTGTAAGGTGTTCACCGGTGATTAAAGTCAAAAATGGATTACAGCACGTGAATGCAAACATAATGGACGGAAAATCACATTTGTTATCCAAGATCTCCAATTTATTGTATTTTGTATTTTATTATAATTTATTGTACATTATATTTTTTAACCTTTAGAGGATAGTAACCATACTATATTTTGTTGCTCTAAGCCAGCTCTGATTTAAATTGCTACTTCTGTTCTTTATTTTTCACATTAATCTAAATATCAGGGGAAAGATCAGAAAGACATATGAGGTATTACAAATGAAACAAAAAAAAGATAAGTGTAAAATAGTTCCCTTTATGCACTTGGCAAGTCTGCAACTTTCTGTATTATAAATGACAACCGGCCTCAAAGGGACATGAGATCACACCCATTAAATGATTCATATCCTTCAGCAATTACATTTTATTTTTGGCAAAGAACTTATGAGCCATCTAAATCATTGAAATAGGTACAAGGTGATACTGAATTACTTGAATGCCAAATTACACCCTTTGATTTATGATCATAAAATCAACAGTTTTTTATGCAGGGTAAAGTTGACAAATATGTAAAAAGTTAAAGTTGACAAATGTGCTTTTCTCCTGTATCCTAATCATTCATAAGACAACTAAAAACATCATCGCAGCAAAGATCAGTATTTATTTAAAAGCCTTTTGTCATTTAGATGTTGCAAAAGACATTTTAAAAGTCGTACACGCCCCTTATCTGTGCACCATTCTGGACCATGCTCCTCCTCTTATAAACAGGACCTGGTTTTGTCTGGTGGCCTCCTATCACAATCATTAAGGCAGACCCTCAGGGTCCCTGCTGGCAAAACCATATTCTGATTTGTTGTTCCTGACCTCCACTCTTGCATTTATAATGCAGGACCTTGCCCTGGAGGGCATGCAAGGCGCATACAGAGCTTCAGGAAGAAAGTAGCCTGGAGCAAGAATGATACGAATATTTGACATCTTTTCAGGTTTAGGGTCATGTGCTACGGGCACTACATATCCACTCACACATACACTTTGGACGCTTACAGTCTATGGACCTGATATGTTGTATCTATGGATGTGAATGAATGCCTTCATATGTAGACATGTGTGTCTGGCTGTGTTAGTACAGCTATGCATCCTGGAATGCATGAACCAGAACCTGCACCTTTATAAAGGTTTTTCAGGTTTTGTACAAACGATATTAACGATATTAAACGATATTACTCCCCCTTGTGAGTTTAAAAAAATGTAATCAGTAACTTAATCCAAGTACCAGAAAATAAAAGTAAAGTAACCTGATTACTTTAAGTTACTTTTGGATTTCTTCAACACCAAATATGCAAATAAAGACAATAGAGTATCAAAGATGCCTTGTCTGCGCAGTGTATTTTTAGAGAAATATACAATTATAAAATATCCCATTCCCATGAAATCAAAATCGATGTTGAGGCCTAAATGTTTTTATATGATGTCTTGCACTAGGCCTATACGTCACATGGCAGGATCTGGCCCATCAATGACAAAAAATGTTGTTTTGTAGGTATTCTTGATGATATTTTAGGGAGTGTCATTTCCTGGAAAACCATTTTAAAATGTTGATGAATCATCCTGTACTGGGGGCCTGTTTTCATTTAGTGACTAATGAAAAGCTTGTTTTATTTTTATGACGCTGCAGAAAAATAGTATTTCTGGGACCGGGCACCACTGATTACTGTACGAAAGCACAACTTTATTCACTGATTTTGCTGAAACTGGATCTGGATTTGATTTTTGATGGAAAATATTTTCTGGTTTTCTCTCTGATGTTTCCGGCTGCTCTGCCTCAACTCCGTGATTTACGGAGTCTCCTGATGGACAGATCGCTTTATTACTTGTTGCTGTAGCTGTCAGCTAACTGGCTGCCATTATCTAATAAGCTCAGTTAGCCTGCAACTACTGGTCTTACTCTGCCTGTACTGGGAAAGCACTCCGCTTTCTGTTTCATGGAAACTTTGTGCTTATAGCAATCTCCGTTCAATCCCCGTTTTTAAAAAATGTACCTGTAATCTGATTACGTCTTTTTTTTCCTGTACTGTAACGGAATACAGTTACTTTATTTTGTATCCTTATTACGTAACGCCATTAGGCTACATGTAATCCGTTACTCACAAACCCTGCACTACGGTACTGATCAATGCTACAAAGAAAGTTGGAAGTGAGTAAAAAATGTTTTGTACTGAAAAAGTAGCTGCCTTCTCTGCCAGCTGCCTACTCTCAATGGCTGAATATGGATGACGACTCGACAGATAGCTTCAGATATTTAGCATGCTCAATATCTGTCTGGTGTCAGCAATGCGTCGGCAAGGCTCTTTGATGCATCGTTGTGCAGTTCACACATAATGATCACCAATCACTCGCTGATTTGTAGCTGATCACAGCCCGACTGTTGGCGAGCTCGGCAGCTCGAGCTTAAAATCGTGTGAACTAGGCATAACACATTATGCCTGCTGCTGAATAATTAGAAAATATTTTTTTTACATCATATTTTTTAACAGCAGACTACATTGTTAAAGTTCTATGAACATGAGATTTATGAATACAAAAATAGCCCTACTTAGGACTTCCCATCCCAATGGTTTTCATATTTCTGGCTTGCAACCCCATAACGCAAAGCTATGTCACCTGCAACCCCTCATCTACTGGTCGTGATTGGCTGTGATCAGTTCAACCAAAGAGTGAGTCCGCCTTCACAGATTCTTATATTTGAGTATTTTTTTTGTCTCCAGTAAAGAAGGGGGAAAAAGCGTTGTCTTACAAAGAGGAACAAAATCTCTTTTGTTTGCAGCATACAGCAGGCCATCACATGTTTGAGCAAACTAAAACACACTAAACCCACAGCAGGGGAGGAGCATATGTCTGTTTTGTTTATTTCACGCACAGTAAACTGTGTCTGATTGTGACATGTCACCCCTTTGCTCTACATCAGTGCCTGCACATGCATAGCTGTGCATGTGTGAGGGGAATGTGTGTGTGAGCACGAGTGTATCAGCTGTAAAGAATCATATTTTTGGATACACTCCATTTCACACTGTAATTGAGATAAGTGCTTTTGCCCTGATCATCCATACAGAAAACACAGAGGGAGTAAATCAATGTCCAGTCATAAAGCCTAAAGGGTCAAAGGGGAGGTCTGGTGTTGCATAGTGTTAGTCAAAGTATATAATTTCTAGGTAAGACCGCCACCTTGCTGCTACCAAACACATCAGATCTATTAATTGAACAGCTTTACTGATTTGCATTCACAATGGTTTACTGTTTTTGTGTGGAGCATATGAGGAAGTGACAATGTATGATTATTACAGCATGGCTTTCACTGAACCAGATTTGCATGAATTGAATTATCAGATGTCTACTGAAGTGCTTGAATATCACCCAACCATATTTGAATCGTGTGAATGAGATGGCTAAATTATCTGCCACTCTCGGTCAAGCCCAGTTTGTGAATTGGTCTTCTGAGAGAAAATGGCCAAGAATTAAGTAATTTCTTAGCAGATAAACATAATTTTTGGTTAGCTCTAACCATCTTGCCATCAAACTGACTCATTTGGGATGAGCAACCAGGATCTCTGGCATGCAGTAGAGGATATGAAATGAAAAGCAGCCATGGAAATTTGACTAAGACTGGACAATCACACTCGAACCCAAGGGACTACACCCACCAACCAGCTTCTTATTATAGACGATAATCGTTGCGAAATGCACAATAAAGTTTTTGAATATTTTGGAACTAAACGACCAATTAAGGTACCGGCAGAATGACTTATAATATCTCCTGGATGTGGCCAAAATCACTGTGAAACTAAACTAAACCCCATTAATGAGACTTTCAAACGGCATGAAATGCACCGTTGGTGCATATTTCATGTGCCCTAAACCACACCAACTCTAACACTAAGCCAAAGAAATAACAACTTGACAATAAGAAGCTTGTAATTATGCTGTCAGCAAATAACACATTGTTTCCTACACCACAGCGGGCCATGGCATACAGTAACATGCTGTGTTAATACAGAGACATAAAAGGCAACCATGTAAAGATATCTTGAACTGAGCCTTGCTACTGTGAACCATTCAAAACTGTCATCTTAACATCAACACTTGCAGCAGGAGAACTTTACAGTCAGCTAAGTTTGCTGATCATAAAGGCTTTTATTGCCTCATGCGTTGCAGTTCATCGCCATGAACTAAATGTGTGCCTATTTGCATGTACGCTACATGTTAAGCTTGAAAGCATCCAAGCCAAACCGTTACCTGCTCTCTCCTTAATGACCCACTCATGCCACAGGCATGACAGAGCTTCTCTAATAGACAGCGCTTAGTCAAAGTAGGCATCCCTGAAATGCGAAAATCAATCATGGATGACAGCTCATTTGTGCTATCTACCAGCGGAAGGCAGAGTAAGGAAATAAAAGTGTAGAAATTCCAATTACACAGTTGATGACCATTTGCAAACTTCTGACTGACGTTGTTGACGCCTCCATCCAGTTGTATAATGAGCATGCTCTGGGCATAATTTATTCAATAGAGTTTAAAAATCAGAAGAATAAATTGAGTATTGCTATGTAAAGGAGATCCAGGTGCGTTCTATGGAGCAGTCAAGTGGGTAAGGGATGGGATCACAGACAAGTATTATCTTGCTGTCACACTGAGACAGGCAAATTATCCCGTATAGCTGGTTTAACCGGGCTACATTTAGCTGATTAGAATAATTAGAGAACAGCATGCTATACTGTGAAATACCTGTCTACCGCAATATATAGTATGCAGTCCATTTTAGTACACAGTGCATGAGACAAAAGTTCAACTTTAAATGGCAGCAACAATTCAAAAGATGAGATCACCATGCACCAGACTGACAGCAGCTTACATGACCCATTTAGCCTTCTTGTAAGCCATGCAAACCCCACAATCTGTTCATTGGCCCTCCTGTCACCCATGGACGGAGCGCCACAGCGGCCTGCCATGGAGTCAAACTGCTCAAAACTAATATAATTTTGTCCTGGGTAATCTAATAAAACACAAGAGCCATTTTCCCTCTTTTCTGTCTCTCCTGCCCTCTTTCCAAATATACTGGCGGAACCGCTATGATTCATAAGAGATGTGGTGGCAGCTCTCAGTATGTGATGAGCGAAAGGCACCTTGGGGAATTTTATGATCCATGACGAAGCGTCCAGGATCATTTTGGATGTATGCATGTGTCACTGCATATTAATAATGGCCTCTGTCTCATGAAAGAGCCAGCACACCTTCAAAGGAGACAATTTAATCTTCTCCCTGCTGAGCCTCCTCTCCTCTGCACGCTTGCTAATACTCTCCCTCAGAATCCCAGTCAAAGGAGCCATCGCTTACATTGTGCACCTTGGCTTTAGGATAATAAAAAGAAGAAACAGGAAATGATAGAGGAAGTAAAGCCAACCAGGAGGAGGAAATAAGCCCCAGATTCAGAGCACCGCTGAGGAAGATAAACACAAAGCTGATGGAGAATCTCTTGTCTTTTTTTTTTTTTACTTATGTAAAGTGAGTGGCCACACATTGTTACCAAGGAGCTAGTTGCTGAGGAAATTGACTTTTTACCTTTCTGGGTTATCTGTCCACTACTGATAATCATGTGCAACCACTAAACATTCCCTCATTAAAAATTACCACCCTGCTGTGCTCTTTTTTTCTTCTGTCCCCATTTTTGGACTGTAAGCCTGCAAACAAGCAAATGAACAATGCAGGGTTGCTCTTAAGTGAGTTTCATGTGCCCTTTATCTCACAGAAAGATTTCATTCTCTTTAAAGAGCTGGCGCCCTGCGGTCGAGCCAACAAATGAGGAGACCATTGTTCCTAGACTTGTTTATGGGACGCCATGGCGAGCATCATTGAAGCTGGAGCTCACACTCATTATTCAGTGAGTGCACAGCATACCAAAAGGTACCAATCTCTGTAAAACTCAACCACAATGTATTATTTTTGATATATAACACTATGTGATCAAATAATTGCATGTATATGTATATGTATGTATACATTTCATATGTATATGTAAATCAAAGTTGATATATGATAACTTTAAATGCCCTCCTGTTTTCTTTGTCATACATGGTGTGGTGGAGGCATAGAGCAAGTTAACTAGGGAGCGGCCTCCAATGAGACCCGCCATTAAAGACCTGCCATTATGTAAATAGATTCACCAACATATTCCCTATATACCAATAAAACATTCATAGTACACAGCAGCCACATATTAGCACGCATGATGACATACTGCTGTTAACAATAGGGTAATGTCAGCTGATGATGTAAGTGCATTAAGACTCGTAAACCTATGAAAAGAACCATTAATAGTCCATCTAGAGAGTAACTATCTAGAAACAAAGCAAAGTCAACGTTAAATATCAAATACAACATGGCAGTGAATAGCAAATGAATGCAAATTTGGGCTAAATCCATTGAAATGCAGCAAAGAACACTTAGCATATTAACACAAGAGCTTGATCTCTTGATCTTGACGGGTGTTGTTTTGACTTAAATAAGTTTTAAAAGCTTTGCAGTGTAGCATGTGTAACTGTTGCCTTTGTGCACTCCTGAATACCAGTTAGTATTAACAGCTGCTTACTTTTTCACGTTGAGAACGCAGTCCATTGATTTTGGTCTTTATCTTTTTACAGTTTAGCTTTTCTTGAGAGTGCCAATATATCTTGGGGGCACCACATATCTGAGGAGAGCAGCACTTACTAACAAATGCGGGGAACAAAACAGTATTATATGTTATGGATTTCTGGCAAAGCCATCTGCATAGCATTGTGGCAGCTGGGATTACAAGGCTAAAAACAAGCTGAGAAAATATGCTTTTCAAATATTAGGCAAATTCTTACATGCAGCCTCTTACTGAAAGCTGTTCTATTATCATGAACAGAGGCAGTAATCTACAAGTATTCAATGAGGCCTGAAATAAAAAGAATAAACTGTAGTAAATCTGATGTCGCTTAACCCTCTGTGACAAAAAAATGCCTAATGGAGTGTGTGGATTCAGCATCTCGTGCCCTCCATCAGCCAGAGGTGTCACTACAGTGCAGGAAAGGATCTGGCAAAAGCAGACTGTTACAGGAGTTCGGTGATGGATCTTTTTGACAGACTATCTATTTGTTTTAGTTTTTTCTTCAGGGTTAAAATGGGAGACTGCTGTGAGTCAGTTGTAGACACGGTTACAGTGAAGACCAGCGTGTAAACAGGGACCTACAGTCCCATCGTGAGGGCCGGTGATGCATAACGAACAAGCCTCAGTGGTTTCCTGCTCTGTATACAGTATGAGTGAATACATTAATCATCTACTGTAAGCCAATATAATCCTGTTGACTAATACTTATCCAAGCTTCATATGGCCACAATGAGACTCCTTAAAATATCTTATTTATGAGAGCATATAAACCCAATTTGAGGATCTCTGCATTGGTTGCTCATTCTTGAGTGGATTTACAACATAATCATCTAAACATGTCTCTTTTTATGTTTTGTGTAAGGCGATTTGTAATTTGTTTTTGAAAAAAGTTATATGATGTCAGTTATTAATAATAGTGTATATAAGTATAACAGTTCATTTAGAGAACATACTTTATGTTTCCCAAATTACTTTTCTTCAAAAGGCCGTGAAACCCCTAAACAGAGTTCTGATTAAGCTAGCATCATTTACAAACGAGGACATAGAAATATATTTATATTTAAATGAAGCACAGCCACTAATCACCATCACTATCTAATGTCCAATAAGGAGCAAGAATCTACATACTGTTTTATATTGCAGGTGTTTCTCTCATTTATTACATTTCGTGAATGTGAATATCAATTAGCGGCCGGTAATATGACTAAATATGTATATATATTGAAAGGTGATTGCAGTTGCAGTTGCTGAATAAACATTCGAGGCGTTGTGGGGAAGCTACAATAGGGAAATCCGCCGTAGCACCCGGGCACGACGGACCCCCTTATAACCCTATGGAGAGGAACAAGGAGATCAGGAGGCAGGACAGAGAAAGGGGTGGGGGGGAGGGATGCAGGATACGAGAGCGAAGAAGAGGAGTCAGGATGTGTGGATATTTATGGAAATGCTGCGATGACGTGGTTGATGTGTGGTCGCGCTCCTGAAACTCTGCTAATTAGCACCACATAAAGACAAAGGATTTTAATCACATTGCCCAATCCTAATTGCAAACTTTCCTATATCAAACCAAACCTCTTTCAAAAAGCTCAAACGGTGCTCACTGTTGCAGCAGAGCTATGTGTGACCATGCAATTTTATGCCATAAGTTAATGAGTTTTAGCATATTATGTCATCCGACAGGGCAGTGAGCAATTCCCACAGCTCTTTCCCGTTTGGCTTTTCAATGACGTTATCATCATGGCTGACTTCCACTTCCGTCGCAGCATATAACCTCGTAACATGTATAACAAGCCACTTAATGGCAAAATAAATGAGTCAGAGGCCTTGTTTTCCTTGCATGTGTATGTAAGAGAGAGATAGAGAGAGGCAGCAAGGGAGCAAAACATACCGGGAGAGAAAGCAAACCCATGCAAGTGTGATCCTTTCTGGATGTATGTGTGAATGAGCTACACGGTTCAGAGAGTGCTCTTTTATTCACTCTCATCCGTCCCAGTAAACCGCGTTTGTGGCAATGACGAAATCCCCTGCTGTCTTTAAGGTTCCGTCCTGTTGCCACACTCTCACCTCCCCGCAAGAGCGTGGAGGAGGTGAGAGGGAGAAAGCCTAAGCTGTCATCACAGTTTAGATCAGTGTCCTGCCTCCACCCCCGCTGCCTCCCTCTGCCCTCCACCCAAACCTCCAGCACCGTATTATGCAACTTCAAAAACAAGGTCATGGAGAAGAATCACAGATGATAAACAGGAAAGGAAAGGAAAGGAAGATCCTCTTCCTCCTCCCTTTCTTTCTGCCCGTGCCCATTGCAGTGTGTGATTTCGTGGGAGGTTAGACCACTGGAAGGAGAAAGCCTGCAGTGTCTAATGCATACAAATGCCTGCGGACGCGCATTTACACGCACACAGTCGCATGCTCAAACACAACATCGACACAGATCAGGATAGTTTGAACAAGACATAGTCCATCGTGTCATTGTTTTTGCGTGTGTGCGCGCGCGTGTGTGAAATTCAGGCTGCATGCAGTGAGGTGTATAACTGTGAAGACTAATACTCACCCGCGGTTAAGATCAAATTTCCTAAACAAGGCATCCTCTTGAGTAAGAAACCTTTTTCTGACCCCCTCTTTGTCATGCATTATTAATAATGCATCTAGTTAAAAAAAAAAAAAAAAAAACTAGCCCTGGTGAGCTGAAGAGGCGTCACACAGTGCTTCTGCATTGCACTGGGAATTAACGATACCAACTACTCCAAGGAGAGGAAAGACGTGCGTGACTTAAAGACAGCCAGGAGTCTAACAGTCTCTATGCCTATCCATACTGCTTTATGAGGGAATAAATGACTGAATATTGTGACGCCTAATTAGTCAAGGATATTAATCAAAAACTATTTTGATAATTGATTTTCATGTCAGTCATTTTTTAATCAACAAGACAAAGAGTCTACAGGCATGCTAGGGGCTCTGTGAGGCTGTACTTAGTTACAACGGTGCTTTGAGCGAAATGCTAACAGTAGAATTCTAACATGCTCACAAAGACAATGTTAACATATTGATGCTAATGTATGTGGTTTACCATGTTCAGCTCACACTTGTACAGTACAGCTGAGGCTGATACCAACGTCATTAGTTCTTCATAAACCAAAGTACTGGACAGTTGAAATTTCGACCTGATGATGGCGATAGAAGTAATTACAATTGATTCTGTGGGTTCACATGAATACTTTGACCAGATTTCATTGCAGTCCTTTCAGTATTGTTGAGATACATCATGAACAAGGCTGTTGACAGGCATTGCCTTCCCTAAAAAAAAAAAGATGTAAAAACACTTTCACAGGTTCCAACTTCCAAAATATGAGGATTTGCTGATTTTCTCAATTTGATATGATTAAGTTGTCAGTGCTAAATAATTAGTAGATGAATCTATTATTTGAAAGACTCAAAATAAATCAATTAAATTATTCTGACAATCCATTATGCCGTTTATCAAACAACAATTTCAAACAATTGCTGATTCCAGTTTCTCAAATGTGAGAATGTGCTGCTTTTATATATTTTATATCACTGTATATTGGTGTAAATATCGCTGAATATCTTGAGATTTTGAACTTTTGCACCTGTAGGCAAAGTATATCTGGAGTGTTTGTATGTTGGCTAGACAACACAAGCAATTTAAGGATGTCATCTTGGACACAATTTATTTATAAATAAATATTTTACATTTATTACTTTAAAAAGTCAGAGTGAATGAAACAAAATCATTTGTTGAACCCAAAACTGAATAATTTGGGGTGTTTCGGACAGAACAAGCAATTTGAGGACATCTAACATGGCTCTGGGAAATTGTACTGCCACGTTTCACACTTATATTTTATATAGACTAAACAATCACTGTAATACACAGATTAACAAATGAGGAAAATAGTTGTTGCTGTAGCCCTATAATATAGCAACTATAAGAACTTGACGTGCCAAGTCACCACTATCCATCCATCATCACAAACACAGCAGCTCATCCCTAAATGAATATTTAGTATGATAATGTGACACTATACAAATCAGTTAATTGCCAGTTCTCCTGGTTATTTACATGCTAATGTTGTTGTGTCAGCTTGCAGACATTTTTTTTTTTTTACATTTCCTGTAGCTGTTCGTCATTCCCAAACATCCAAGCCATCTTTAATTAAATTCAGACTGTGTAAAACTCAACTCTATGCCAGGGTTTAGGTACATCTCCGTTCATCAGGGATCATTTAACACTCTTGATACTTTTGAGCACCTGCCTCAGAGCTGCATCAGCTCCATGAGAGAACAATCAGTTCCCCAATCCTACCAAAATAATTGTCACTGAAAAATCAACAGTTATTAACAGGGAGCAGGGTGTGTATCCCCAGCTGTATGTTTCCCTGTGACTGCCGTGCATGTGCACAGTCATGTCATTACATGTTAATGGGCTTTCCTCTGATGCTACAGCGGAGCAGAGAGACGGAGGCTGTGATGGAGAGAACAGGGAACCATTTGATGTTTGCCAGTTGAAAGAATAAGCCTTACTTTGGGTTGTGCTTTCCACAGAGGCATGCTGGGATTGAAAGAGCGCTTGCCCAGGGCTAAAGGGGATTTTTGGTGGGCGTCACACATCCAATTACCTCGGTAGCATCACAGAAATCCATGGGGAATGCACACACAAAGACACAGATACACACATTCACACGTGGGCGCGCGGGCACCTACGCACACACCAACATGTAAGGCAGCCACTGCAGGAGGCTCTCACCGCAGAGGGGGCACAGCCAAATTTCACTATACTGCTTCTGAATCGGTTTCTACGGAATTCATGAATATTATCAGCATGTGTTGATATGTGGCTTATGATATAAATAGGGATAGCAATATGGAAACACCACCCAGGTTCCCCCTTTTTGAAGAACATTATTAATGCATTCAGAGAAGCTATTACTGAATTTGCATGGGCTCTTCTGATGAGCCAAAAGGACCTGCAGATCTACTAATATGATGAGGTTTGTTGGTGCATTTCAAAGCTGTTTTGAAGTCCTCTGTTCTGTGGCAATAGCTGGGATTTCTAGCTGTTTAATATCCCCACCAACAAACTTTAATAACTACATGGTCCCACATCAGCACACCAAACACATAGACCCACCAAACTAAACTCATTTAAAACATAAGATCCTGGAATTAATGCATTTTTTTTACTTCTACCTACACAGGTTAATAACTTTAACATTTCCTCTTTCCTTAAAACAGAGGCCTGAAGGCCAATGGGAAATCCAACGTTACTATAATATCGATTTTTTGATACATTTTTAATTACACAAGATTTCAATGTTTTTTAATAATGTGACAAAATGGCCTGGAGCATGACTTTTCTCTTATTAAAGCTGATCTGTTAAATCACCTGTGCCACTATATAGAAAATGATAGACCCACAATATATATTTTTTTCAAACCTAAAGCATTTAAATGAATTTTGGTCAAAGCTTTAGCCAAACTTCAGATCTTGGGGAATATGGTCACAGGTAACGTTTTAGAAGTCAAGTGGGAAGCTAAGTATTATTTTCTTATTATTATTTCAGTCTCAACCGAGAATAAAGTACTAAAATACATAGGCAACATATGCATTCAGTGAGTAAATACTGGTGTTCTTCTTTAGATCCCAAGGACTTGCGCAGCAGTCCCCAAACAATCAACTATAGATTGACTATTGACCTGCAATTTCACACAATCAGCCTTACCCCCAATTGAGCTTAGAGGACAAAATCCATGGCAAGCCTGGCTGATAACTAAAGAAAGGTGCTGTTCAGGAAAGCTTTTCTGCTTAGCAAAGAGACCTTTGATTAAACAACATATATTTTAGCAACCTTCTCAAGGTAATGACGCCAATGAAGGGTCACTGGAGAGTTCAAACAGGCCCATCCCTTATTATTGAGATGTCTTAACTGTTCAGAGATGATGCCACTCTTTGAGGCATTTGATACACAATCAGAACCGAAGGAGTAATAATATTGCATGCAAGGGAAAAAGGCAATGTAAGGGCAGACAGAAATAAAATGGAGGGAAATAGGGAGAAGCAGAATAAATGAAAAAGGGCAGGAGGTCAGCTCGGGCTGTGAATGTGGCATTTGAGGAGGCCTCCAGGCTTCAGTCATCTTCAGATGAAACACAGCTAACTGACATGAAAGAGGAGTTTAAAGGATGTCTAAGTGAGCGCCTCTCTGTATGCACATACATGCATGGGAGTTTTTTCACATCGCTACAGGTGTCATATCACTGACTGACTCTTAACTGAATTTCAATGTTATTACATATAATCTATATAATAACAGTGAAATGACAAGATATGATCAACTGACAATTCATTAAGGACAAGCATCAGATTTCCTACAAGAACTCATGCTGAACATAACTCAATTTCCTCATGCAACAGCAATTTTGAATTAATCAGTAATTTAGATGGCTCAAAGAAAAAGGAACCCGTGCCAGGAGTAGCTGATGCAAGCCTTTGTTGAGAGTAAACCAAATCAAGTGAGATATTTCATTGAAGGCACAAAATGTGGGCTGGCGTGAGGGAGAAGCTCTCCATAAGGAAGCACCCCTCATGCTGGGCAGACATGTACGGACTGTGTCATTATGAGTCAGATTGGATTGCTAATAACTGAAGGCCAAAGCATGAATTTTTAAAACAATGCACCAGACTGTGAGGAGGCAACACAGCAAGAGTTAAACCATTTTTCGCAGATTCTGCACTTATTGAGCATTATTGGTGTATTGTTCTCAGCATGGTGCGTGGCTACCTCTGTAAAGTCATTGTTATACACCAACAGCGCACAAATAAAACTCAAGGTAAAATGCCTATAAAGCACAAAGCTATTGCTACAGCAGCCTGAATAAAGACAAGAAGCGAGACAGCAGACAATCAGAGCTGGACGGGAACTCCAACATCTGCATTACATCTCGCTCCAATGTTTCATTCTCCACTTAGTGAAATCTCAGTGGAGAAGAGCTATGCCTACTCCAGATAACTCTGCTTGCTTTGCTATAGGAAGCTATTAACTGACAGAACACGGCTTGAGGTTATCCCCATGGGTGTTACAGCCTCTGGGATATACTGTGTCTGGCGGGGAGATGAAGAGAGCATGACGCTAAAGAGATTAGCTTTTACATTGTGAATTTCTGTTAGAAGAATAAGGTTTTTATAGACTATTGAGGGATACACAGAAAGCCAAATAATACAAAAAAGGCTCAGCAGACAGTTAGATATCCCTTTAAAAAGGGTAGGAGGTTTAATAAGTGTAAATCTAAGTGTAAACGCAAGTGTAAAAGCGCACGTAATGACTGCATAACATGTTCACAGGCACTTTGAGGCGCATTCGGCATCCATGGTGAGTCTTGCTCAGAAGGGCTGATGTGTGAATGCGGTGATAAATCACATGCTAAATTAATATCTCAGCAAAGTATTGCCCTATATAGATGAAAAAGCAAACACACACACAAACTGCATGTTCATCTGTGTTTAAATTTCACAGTGCCTCTGCAGCACAACTCCACTGTCTCAGTCTCCATTTGCCAGAAGGGGAATGACTAGATTTGAGAGAAGAAGGGGGGAAATACAGCATGGATAAGTGTGTTTTTTAGTTGCATATGTGTGGATGGATGGGTGGGGGGGTAGTATGGATATGGTTGTAGTCTTATGCAGTGGTGTCTGTGCGGCTCCCCTGCTGTCTGGCATTAGTTTTGAAGCTAGCGACTACTGAAGGCATCATTGTCAACACATTTACCTCGCCACTGTTCTTGCTTGTCAGAGAAGCTTAAGCCTCATTCGCTTTAAAAGATAAGTAGGCCCCTTCCTGCGGTTGCCTCACAGCAATGAAATGGTGGTGATTTTTGAAGAGACACATTCAACCCCCACCCCTAGAACCCTCTACACCCCCCTCCCGCTGCCACCGCCCCACCCTCACAGCAATCTCATCTGCTCTCGTGCACAATTGTAAGGCTGCTGCGAGGGGCTTTCGTTTCTGCAATCACTTCACATTTGTTTCAGCGATTGATTTCCTGGCATGAGAGGGGAAGGAGAGAATGAGCGAGTGGGTAGGTGGACAGGGAAGGAGGGGAGGAGCGAGCGAGGGAGGGAGGCAACAGGGAAGTCAGAGGATGTGCAATGCCAGGCTCACATACTGTCACCATGACAACAGACATCACTTCACAGGAGCAGCACTTAGGATGCCTGTGTGGGCTGAAGTGACATAGTTGAAGGTTGGCATTAGCCTCTTGTGGGTGCCACAACGTACCAATCCTCTCCCGGCTTGCTTTTTGCTTTATTTCCTCCACGGTACTGCTAAAAGGCGCCCTGTTGCTCTTGTCTGCTACCTATTGGGATTGCTGAGTGATTTGTACTTTTTGTGTGCAAATGTGGGTCCTGCCAGTTTGGCTTAACAAAGACAATTCAATTGACTCAAATGCGTAAGGGAAGACAGGAGACATTCATATTCAATAAGCCCCTTTCATCATTCGCGTCACTTTGAAGCTGGCTAGCATGTATAATTCTCTGTGATTTGAAGTGACGCCACTAATGGAAATGATAACTCAAGATATGGAACCACACCACAAACACTAAAAAGTGTCCATCTTAGCAACAAATCCTGCTGTTCGTTAAGAACAATCTGTAACGTTTTATGAAGGCATACAATTCATGTTTAGTAAAAACAATGAATCACTCACCAGGATCTAATGCATGTATTAATGGATTATATAATGCCATCTTAATGTTAATAAATCAGCAGGTTTATGCAATGATTTAACACCTCATGGATCTTTAATTTACAAAATGTATTTTAATACACAGTTAAGTCATACATTAATAAAGATTGCATTACTTTAGCTATAAAGCAGGTAACATATATAATAAAATAAAAGCCTCACTCTCTCTCAGCCTCTATAAATGCATAAATGTACCTGTTTCTTCTCTCTGTGCACAAATTATAAACCTGCCTAACGGGATTTTGGTCTGCTCTTATCAGCATGCAGCATATACTGCATGCCTCGCTCTCTCTTGTTTATCCATCCACATACAGCATACAGTATTTATAAGCTGACCCAACTACGATGCATATAAGAGGCATGACGGCATAATGAGAGCATGAATGTCTACTGGAAAAATTGCAGGGTCAGGAGGTAGTGGGATAAACCAGTAAGTGGCATTTAAGCTAACAAATAGCTTATGCACAATGAGATGTTAATGAATGTATGACTTAAATTATCAGTCAGTGGTTATAAATTGAGCAGAAAACGTAAAACTCTAAAACCAAAGCACAAAGAAAAGCTCTGGCTCATGCTTAAGCCCATGTGTGTGTCTGGGGGGGGTATACTTACTCATATTCATTATTCCGCCAAAGTCTTTACCTCAAAAACTGTAAATCGAGCACACAAGGGTTATTTTAGAATATTTTGGGAATATTTTATATTTTATGCTGCTTTATGCTTCTACTTATATTGTACTTTTTACTCTACTACGTTTATCTGACAGATGTAGTCCCCACAGGTGTTTTCAATTACTCTGGCTAATTAGACCTCACCAGGTGCATTAGGTGGAGGTATGCTGGGAATTACATAATTTCACCAATATCCATGCACTAATAAGAATCATGACAGGGTAAGTTGCCCAGCCCCAACAGGTACAACAAAAGGGTACGGGTGATGGCAAGCAAACTCAGTTTGGCCGTCCTGGGAAGAGGTCTACTCAGGGATTCCACCTGAATGGGTGGACTACGTGTGTGCTGTGGCTTTAAGATTATCCATAGAAATTGTATGATCAGTTTATAAAAAAAATAGAAAGCATTTTTATTGATTAAACTACCAACCAATAAAGTAAGTCAAAAGAAGTTGCAAGTAATAATGTGGAAATCCATTGCAGATGTTCACCATGTTTGATATTTACGCATTTTGAATTTGATGCAGAACAGCAGCACTCCCTCACCTACTCTTAAGAAAACTAAATTTGTCAGTTCCAAACTGCAAAGTGAAACTAATTTGAAAAATAAGATTCAGTGTTCCTTATAGCATACTGTAAATCCCCACCTGTTGAATATGGGAAACACGCCATTATGCTTCTGTGGTGGTGAATTACAGTCTAATGTGAGCAGCTGATGTTGACATGACATTTTAAAAACATATTTTCTTTGCTTTGTTTTATTTTAGGATAGCATATAGCACAGAGCGGACAGGAAATGATGGAGAGGGAGAGATGTGGGGGATCATATGCTACAAAGGTGACATTGCTGAAACCCCTGGGCCAATGGGATACTCTTGTTACTGACATCTCATGATAGTCTTCTAAGCCAGTCTAAGCATTCCACCATCTTCAGGAAAAACATTAGGCTTCTGTGTTGCTGGCTATTGTTGCTACAAATGGTGAGGACAAGAGCAAACAACAACAACACCATATTACGGTTCCACAGCGTAAATGTTTCTATGATATTATGTTTAATTTTCCCATTTTTTGGCAAAAGAGACCGGTAGGTTATGGGAAGGAAGCACAATTCAGTGCCAATAAGTGGAGCCTTATCCCAAGGATCTACATCCGTCATACTACAACTGCACCAGCACTATTCGCCACTTTGTCTTCTGAAAGCAAGATATTGTAGCTTTAATTTATTGGAGTTGGACCATGTGTCTGTCAATATGAGGAAATTAACACTATTACAAGAAATGAAAACACTAAAGATAATAGCCATACTATTGTACAAGGTAATATTAGCAGGACCAAGGTTGACATTTAAGATTTCAATCTTGTTTTTAATGATCCAGATGATAAATGGCCACTTCATTAGAATGTCATGAGACAAAGGAAAACTCTCTGGTTCTCTGCAGGTCTTCTTTGCAGGTTAGCGGCCATTCTAGACTTTGTTACAAGTGTGGAAAGACTTTAATGATTCTAAATAAACCAGAGCACAAGGTTGGTCTAGTCATGCACCATAACAGGGCTTAATGAATGACTGACTACAAGATCATTAGCAGCAGCTTTCTGTCCTCAGCACTGTACAGAGCAGGACAAGTGGCTCAGGGTTTGGGGATGTGGGCTTAACAGTTGAAGCAGCCAGCCAGGTTACAATAAGCTTCTTTGGTCCGCAGTGGGGATTTGGCCTTGAATGATCCAGAGGTAAATTGTGTTCCTGAACTCATCCAAATCCTCACAGTAGAAGGAAGAAAGTATTACAGCTGTTCATGATGTGTGCAGAGTAGCCAAAGCTACATTATACTTTCATGTTGTTTTTGTTTTGAGCACAAATCACCAAGAAAAATATAAACATCCCCGCTGAAAAATATATTTCATTTATCACAGCTGCACACGACTCTATATCTTTGCATTGAACTATGCATGAGAAAAAAGGAATGGCATTGCTTATTTTCTGTGCAGAGGACATTGTAGTAGTTGACAATGTTGTTAAAATCCCTGCTACAATCCTGAAGCTTACAGCTCCATTTTCCATTTTGCCTATTGCCAAACTGTACTCAGTCACATCGTTCAAAATAGCTAAAGGGGGCAGAGAGAGGGCAAAACTGGGAGTGGCTTCCTTACAGTGGAGAGAGTCACCCCGCGACATAGACACACACCTTGCATGCACAGGAAATCACACAGATATAATTAAAAGGACACTTCACTGATTTTACACATATGACAAGTATGACTCATATGCGTGAAATGAGTCATACTTCTCATATGTCTCGGCAAACTGTTTTACTGTTAACAGTTCTATGATTTCTTCAGCGGCTTCAAAGTAGCTTTCTAAAATCTGAGAAAATAACCCAGATAATGTCATACTCATGTCATCAGGATTATTTCCACTTTGACTTTGAGATTATACATTTATAACAGAGGGCATGCATTACAAACTGGGAGCATACCATTTATCAGGCAGGGTGAGTAAAATGAAATTATGAATCTTGGCTCCAACTCGGGACTAAAAGTCAGGATATTCTGGCCTCTGTTTCTTAAATTTTGACCTTTTTTTTTATATCCATCCGTCTCTCACAAGTCCCCCCGATATAATGGATGTGCCACACTATATTGGTGGAGAATTTGGAGAGAATTTGACGTCTGGTCCCCAAAATTCACCACAGTGAAAAACAGCTGTTTCACCTTAATCACATTGTATTGGAGTATTATGGTAAAACTGTCAAAGATTATCCAGTGAATAGGGAGCACAGAAGGAGTACTTCAGACTTTAAGTTCAAACATTGTCTTTGCAGTGTATATTCAGCGCCAGTCTCAGAGGACCCGGTCCAAAGAGAACTGACATTCGATGTGATTAAGTAGGTGCTATCTGAAGCCCCACCCAGGGGTGCGTTAGTAATCCCCAGTGTGCATTTCACACTGTTCTACTGCAACAAATTACTTCTTCTGCGCTGCACCCATACCTATATCCGCATTTGCCACTGATTGAAGCGCATATACTGTAGACGTCCATCGGCTGTTCCCTGGGGGGAATGGAGAGAGAGAAAGACAGAGGAGAGAGACAGCCAGGGAGATAAGGAGTGGGAGTGGGAGGGGGGGAGAAGAGATAGAGTTATCCGCGGTCTCATTACGGTGGGAAATGTGAGGGTCCCGATCCAAGGGAATGATGAAGGACTCTGTGGAGGAGGCCTCTGAGAACCAACAAAGACGGCTTTAGTTTCACTGGCAGAATGCATTTGCATAGCTTAGAAGCCAAAGCGTCTGAACCGGGGCTCATGAAAAGAAACCCCAGCAATTGGTTGGACTTCAATGCAAACGAGAGGGAGCGAGAGACAGAAAGAGAGAGAGAGAGAAAGAGAGAGAGAAGTGGGATGGGAGAAAAAGCAGAGAACTTTTTCTCTTCAGTAGCATAACACAAAATGAGATCAGGAACATCTGCACATCCCATGGAGGTTGTCGCCGACTGACTTTGATGCAAAGAGAACATACTGAAGGCGGTACATCTCCAGATAAAGTAACAAGCAGAAAAACATTTCCATGCTATCATAAGAGTCATGTTCCATTGTAGCCGTTTGATATTATTATTTAGTGCAGTTTGGTTGTCAGCCACATTAGAGATAAATGCCAATTGAGAATATTTTATCAGGTTACTTATATTTGCCAGGACAGAAGAGCAGCCGCTGTCCGACTGGAGCTCTGGAGAGGAACACAGAGATGAGAAGAGGTTGAGATAATGGAGCAATCTCCTGGAAAAGGTGTGTGTGTGTGTGTGTGTGTGTGTGTGTCTGTGTGTGTGTGTGTGTGTGTGTGTGTGTGTGTGTGTGTGTCTGTATGTGTGGTGAAAGTGATGAGAAAAGAGAGACACGTTACGAGGGAAGAGGGAGGAAAAAACAGGAAAAGACAGGGACAGCAGTTGAAAAAATGAGCAGAGCAGATGTCGTACTTTAGTGGTGTGTCTCTTTTCCCCCTCTGTGGCCTGGAGTCATGGAGGGATGACTAGCCTTCATCAATCCTCTTTAATGACTCTGGCAGCACCACTTAACACACTAGTATGTGATTTCTTCATTACTACATCATGATTCCACCATTTAGTCGGCGGCGATGATGTATACTGATGCTCTGCGATAAAAACAATCGCTGAGAGTCTAATTTTCGCAGACTGTTCCATTTATCTGCTCCTCAGCCAGATTGGAGATCTGGGAAGGAAAGTGGTAACTATAGCTTTGAGATAATAGAGTCTGGAGGTCAAAAAAGCAGTGTTAATAGTTATTGTTGAAATGCATTTGACTGTGAAAAACTAAGAATCTCCGGATTTATATGATTACCCCGATTTCAAAGATATGACCACAGCAAAGGATTCAGAGCTTGCCCTCTATAAAACCTGTTGTGAATGTCTACCACTTCAAAGTTACAGGCACCATTATGTGTTCCTATCCTCTTACGGACCTCATTTTATTCAGTCACACACCCACTCCCTTTCACCTGTGGTGCACAATACTCCATTTCATTGACCCACCCACCCTGGCAAAACCTTCGATGAATACAGCGGGAGACAACACAACATGCATGCTAATGTTTTGCCACTATCAATAATAAATGTTGATTTTTGAACCTTGCCAATACATTTCCATTCAGACCACCTCCCTGGAGATGTGCAGTATGCTTTAAACATGAAGCCATATAGAGGACTATATGCAATGTGATACACAAGTTTGGGTCCATAAACGTCCACCTGTCTATCTCACTAAGCCCTTTTCCAGTTGCAGTACCAGAATATACAGCAGCAGCAAGAAAGCAGGACATATGTAAATCCTCACTCTAGCACACTTGCTGTGGAATAGACGAAGCACCGTAGTGAAGGGGAAAAGGGAGGGGTGACTGTGCTCAAGAGGATTCTCAGGCTGTACAACATACATGCAAACGTACAAACACAGACCGTTAAACGCTCAAACAATTCCATCTGCTACATCTCCCTGTCTCTCCCGCTGCTGAAAGTCTACAGTCCACAAACAACCACCTCTATGGCAACACCACATCGAGCATTATGGATATGATTCCTTCTAATGGGCTTGCATCTTCATCTACACGCACACACTGTAGCATGGACAGCTTGCTCACGCCATGAATCTACAGCTTTGATCTGACATTCATGCGTTCAGTTTTGATGGGTAGCGCCATGGCCATCCGTCCTGAATATATGTATATCTTGGAGAGGCCGATTTTGTAGATTTTGAGTAAAGAAGTTATGCCCTTGGGCTTAATGTGTAACTGGAGGAATTCACTAACTACAAACAACAACACCTAGGGCCTATGTACAAATCTTAAACTGCTTAATGACTGCTTAGAGGTTTGACAATGAGGTAAAATCAGTTTTGTATGTTCTGCATCTTTAAGACACGCCTGACTATAAAAATATCTCTGCAACAGGTGTTAGAAGCTGAAAGCTGGTAATAGGAGTAACTGTGCACATATATGAGCAGCCACGCTACCGCTGGCCTGACCTGTGCTGTGATTTATTATCTTATTCATCTCCTCCCTCTAGAGAAAGAGAATAGATAAAAACCTGGCGCATCATTGGTCAGGTGCAGCACCATGACTGTTCCTGTCATGCTCACAGTAACCTTTCATTGCTACATCATCTCTGCACACACACACCATAGCGACAAAGATATTTTTTAGTGCCTGGCAACGGCCTCTGAGACACACCACCCCACAACTCTACTTGACCTCGCATTGTCCCTGCACAGCCTCTGCTTTGGTCAGAGCCACTGCCGCTGCCAACAGGTCAGGGCTGTGCAACTCAAGGTCTCCTCTGTGTCCCAATGTTAGTGCACATGAATCATTATTTCCCCACAGTGCTGCTGCTGCTGCTGCTGCAAGGATGACGACTCATATGAGACATTATCTGTGCCACTGGTTGCACAAGCAGACTGGGTAAGAGACAGAAATGTGTGCTCACTGTTAAGTGTGTGCATGGGAGGAAGAGACAGAGAGAGATTCAGACACACAGACACAATGAAGCAGTAGGCAAATAGATCCACCACACATGGAAATTATTCATGACTGTGCATACTAAATGCCACTGCTCAACAGATTACAGACCTTGTGATGATGTTCAAATCTACATTTGGCTCAATGTAAGACCAGTTCCAAGTCGACCTTTTGAATGATAATTAACTAATTACATCTTTGTGTGACCAGTCTGAGAGGCTACAGGTTTCAAGACAAATCTACCAGGTCCCAGTGCAATAATCTACCCAACTAAATTTAGCCTGCTCACCGACCATCATGAGTGATGAATTGGATGAGAAAAGGGGGCTGTGCTTGATTGGCTACACACGCGATTTGCTGTATAACCTCGGGGTTGCTGAGAACATTTGGAGCCTCTCACTCGAACATTCAGACCTGGTTTGTCACCCTTACACGAGTTGATGTTGCATGGGGTTTGAAAAAACCTTGTGAGTCTAAAAGGTGGCGATTTATGAGCGACCACTGTTTTACAAGGTCATGATCACATTTGCTTTCAGCAGGAGCAAATTGCATACACTCACCGTACACTCCTTGGCAACGGATGCCCTCCACGATCAGCGCCAGCAGACCCAAAACACAGATAATTAGATCCATCCTTTCACGTTAATCTCTGCATATCCAGCTCTCAACGGCAAGAAGTCCTTTCCGGGGCGGTGTAACTGAGGTGCATAGACACAGCACTGTTCAGATCCTCACGTCGATTAATTTAGTCTCAGTGTGCGCTGTAAAGGTATTTATGGCCGCAGGAGGCAAACAGACTAGTGATAGTTATTATGCCCGTTGCCATGTAGTCAAAGCGCGGAGCGCTCGCGGCACAGAGACGCCGCGGAGGAAGCGGGGAAGCAGGCAGGCGCGGGGAGTGGGCTGCAGAAAGCCCGGCCTTATAATAAACAGCAACCTCTCCTCGACTCCAGGTAGGTGCGCACCACTGATAGCCTACCGTGTGCTGCTGGATTTTAGCGAAGACCCCCGAGGCACCAAACCGAGGTGGCACACTGATGCTGTCGACTACAGGCGGACGGAGGCACGGTACCCACAGACATAGCTCCTCATTTCCAGCTGTGGCCACGGCTCGCTCCGCGGATGCTGCTGCTGCGTTGGCTGCGCGCTGTCAAACGAAGCCATCACCTCTGCTTCACAAAAGCACTCACACTGTCAGAATTGTCACCGTCTTCACCTTCTGGGCGGTAAAGTCGTCAAACTGCTGTTGTGTGCGCTCACACAGTCACATCACGACTGCAGCCCGACACCGCGCGCTCGACTCATCTCTCCCGGTGGCAATGACAAGGGGAGGGTCCAGTCCGGTGAGGAGCGGCGGATGGTTTCTCTACAGCTCCTCGGCGATGCCTGCTGTTGTCTCGGCGTTATTAGACCACTTTTTAATGAATTCACGCGACGGTGGGACGTGGGAGCCGGATGTGCCCGCCGTGGAGCCAGTTGAGCATCAGTCACGTTGCGCAATACGTGCTACGGAGACCGAGTGGCACCGCAACCGGTCTGTGGCTACGTCAAGAGGTGCGTGGCTTCCAGCGCTCATCTGTATGGGAGGCTTCGCTCAGCGTCAGGAAAGGCATGAGAGGCGCAGCTGCTGGATGCTGTGAGAGAGAGGGGGAGAGAGATGGGACCATTGGAATTCAGATCTAGCTTTGACAGACCTTTGCAATCAACACAAAACACACAGTCTATACTCCTGTCTGCTCATGTTTCACCATGCCTCCTTTATCAGACAGGGAGGATGACATGCTGTCTGTCAGGTAGCATTCATCAGATTTCTTTGGCTTGAAACAGCGAGACTTCTGTGTTACAATCACACACTACTGCTGCTGCTGCTGCTGCTGTTGCTGCTGCTGCCACAGGCCTAAATGTTTTGGACAACTTTTTCGCAATTCATGAGTTTTAAAGTTTTGAAGAGGTACATCTAAGTGGTTCCCAAATGGGGCCCCATCAGGCCCGGGGGCGACCTGCTGGCAGTTCCAGGGGGTTCCAGCTAAATGAGAAAATCTATTTAATTGCATTCAATTTTGCCATATTTAGTGACAAGAAATACCCCAATTAAAAGTGTAAGAAAGACTATCCTGACCACGGGTTTCACTATCATCCTCCAAGTACCTTACCGACTCATGCTTATATGAACCATTTCAAAGTAAGAAACATTATACTGTAAATGGCTCTGCTTTATTGCATTTCCTATTGAAGTGTTTGGTAATGTCAATTCTGACAGTTGGACTATGTCTGTTTCCTAGCAACACAATTTCAAAGAAAGTGTATTACGGTAATTAGTATATTTTCTCCAATGGGGACAAATGAGAGATGTCAGAGCCACAGTCTGATTCCTGATTACACATACAGAATAAAACACAAAAGCAAAGCACAATTTAATTCATCACCAAACTGGGTTTCCCTGTGATGCCAAACAATTGTCTTTTAAGGCCTTGTAGATATCGGAAAGCGATGGCTAATTCAGTATGCAGCATACATTTACAATTGACACTATATCCAGATATCTCACCGGATTGTTTTCTGGTATTTTGTCACTAAAATGTCCACGCATAGGCTATGTTGTAGTATTGGCACAGTCCAGCAGGAGATTAACTTCTCTTCAAAACAGTAACATTGTCTTAACAAATAGGCCTAATTTCCCTACTCTAGTGTTGCATTTTCCTTTCAATCAAGTTTAAAAAAAAAAAAAAAACTATTTCATGTTGCAACAGGGAAATAAAACTATTTAAGGGGTTATAGTGCTTCATCTTTACAGGCAGCTGTGGATCCGCTGGAGCAGTGACTTCTGGAGCTCCAATGGGTAGTTTGGCGCCCTCTACAGGATTTAATTAAATAGATCCTTAATCATGTAGTCATTGGGGGTTATGTCCAGTTTGTGACGGGCTATAATTTTGATGCACATGCTCACTGTTTAAAATCGACATGAAGGTGACATCATGAGTATTTCATTGCCTCGTGAGATTTCCATTATTGTTATTCGGCTGAGCTGTCAATATCTGATCATCAGATGAGGACCTCATAGTGGAACGGAGGCATAAAATGAATTTAGCGGAGTTAATATTTGATATAGGCTATTCTAAATTTAATTTTTAGAACCTAAATGATTAATCATGTCCATCCATTTTACACTATCATTAGGGTGCCCTTGAAGACTAGAGTGGTGGAGCAGTGAAGATAGCAACTTTTTTTAAAAATGTTCCGGATCTCTTGTTTTCTGCCAATAACTGTCTTTGTTTTATACCACAGGTGTGTGGGAGGGCTCTATAATTTTATCATCTCTATCATTCAGGATGTATAACTCTTCTCTTGCTCTCTGTCTTTCCACTCCCTCTCTGTGAGAGTGCATCTGCAAGTGTAAGGAAAGTGGTCCTTTCATTGTAAATAACAAAACCAAGCACAAATCGTCATTCAACAAGTCATTTAAAATTGAGTGTCTACTTGAGCTTGAATTTTCTTGAAGCAAGTGGACTGGTATGTTTTTGGGGGGTGGGAAAGTTCTTGACACAACTGGACATTGACCTACTTCAACTCTTTGACAGACAGACTGACAAGACAAACATCAATACTTAGGTAAATATTAGGCTTGGCTATACCGTTAAGTAATTTGGATATGGATGTAAGTCGGTTGAATGTCCTGACAAGTATAAAAATGTGTGTTTTGTCATATGGTGATGTGTGTGTATTATTGTCACTTATCCACCACCTGCTTGCTGCTAATCATCATGTTTATTACTGTACCTTTGCATCACCCATTCAGTATAGACTGGAGCGGCAGACCACCGGGGGAAGCTTAGACTCCCATCTGTCTGTTTTGCGGATAAGTCTGCTCTGAGCATTTCCCCATCTCTCTGTCTTCCCCTTCCCGGTGGAATATATTGCAACCCTTTTTATCCAAGATGTCTAATGCTACTACTGTGCACTGACACTGGAGGGAATGTGATTATGAAGCCCATTGTGAGAACAGCATCTCCATGTAGCATCATGAGGGGGTTTATAAATATAATGTGCCCTCACTACTATTGTACTTGGAGCTGTATGACATTTCACAAATGTATTCAGTCATACAGTGCATGAGGTGTTGGATGTGGTATGAAACAAGACAATTTGGCATTTGGGGAAGCCTCTCTGGGCTTCGCTTCCATCTTCAAACACAGCAGCAGACAAAGATGACGTCACAGTAAAATACAAGGCCAGGGTCAGACACAGAGGAGTGTGTATCTGTTATTGTGTATCTGCGAGTGTGAGAAAGAACATGAGAGGGTTATGGTTTTTGTACTCTGACAATATTCTGCTCTGGTTGGCATCACACTTGAGCAAATCCCAAATCGAACAACATGTATTTTTACGTCTCGATGGCCTAAAAGTCATAACAGCCAGTGGCCACTTGTGGAAACAGTTCCACTGCCTACTGTAGCTCAAAGCTTGTCAAGCAATGCTCACTTGTTTTTTGTCCGGTTATGGTTGCTTCATTTAGTCAGCATCACCATTCGAGTGTGGCATTTGAAGCGAATGATTACTTTAAACTTCTATCTGGCGAACAAGGGAGACATCATTTGGTACACCCTGCGGGGATTGTGAGATAGAAATGGCACAGGCCTGAGCATTTGGATTTGAAACACTTTAAATGGTTCCAACAAACTGCAATTATTTTTTCCTCTGAACCCAATGGGGGTATGGTAAGCTATACAGAATTTTGGCAACCTCTCAAAAATTGCACATTCCGACTTCCTGCCACCCCCGCATGCATATTAGCTACAGTATACACACTCACAGGACACAACCAAGCATCCCCCTGTGTGCCCCTGTTGACGAATGTTTCACTTCGAAAATAGGTCACTGCCGCACTGGCAGAAAGATTTTAGAAAGGACAACATTAAAAAGTGGGCAGATGATTTAGTTTCTGCGTGTCGTGATTCGTTTACAGTGCGATAATGCCTTGTATGTGGCTTATCCGAGTCCAGCTGGAGTAAAAGAGACGGCGGGTAAAAAGGCATCTAACAAGAACACTCACGACTCTCCTTCAGGCTGCAGTTTAAAAAGATGCAAAGGCTGAGAACCAATACAAATCTTAGCACTGATGAGTTAATGCACACTTCCTCTGCTGATTCTCTGAGAAGGCAACAAATAACTTTCTTATATGTTAATGGGATCTTGACGGCATCAGTTCTTAATGCTCTTGAGTGGCCTTCCACATAAAAAGAGCTGACTCCATTTAGAGTCCGTGTTTTTAGTTTTCTGTTGAAAAGCTTCATCTTGAGCGCACTCTTTTAACACGGAATAGTGTGGGTTCTCATGCTGAGAGGCAGGCCATAGCCTGACTATAAAAACAAAAGGAAGTCCTGACAGGCATGACGTGTGTTTCTATTCTACAAATGTTCCCTCAGACACCCCTCCCCCTGTTTTCCCTGGGTAGCGGCACTTTGACAGACTCAGTATTCACGGTAGCAGGAAGCCTTTCGGCAGTATTTACACACATAACTGGGGTTAAAAGAGGTAGATTTCACAATGAAGTGCAGCGGTTCATGGCAACTGGTATCAAGACGGCATCAGAATCCAGAAACAGTAGCCCTTTGTGATGGTCCCTGGTGAGATATCAGGGTTGGTCTCCACAGAGGTTGTGATGTCAATGAATTCAGTTCAACAAGTGGTCTGAAGTTACCTGCACATTTGAAGCTTTGCAAAATTTGCCACCACTGTGTGAAAACTATAGCCAAAACACATTTGTAAATAAAAAATCTTTACTATTTTTATGTGCTTTGCACATTAGAGGACTTCTTATGACCCCCTTCCACACTTCAATCTGATTAAAATCGCCACAAATCAATATATTCATCTGTCTATACTGTGATGTTATTTCTCCCTTAATCTAGCTATACTGCAGCTGTCCATTTTAACACAAAACAACTTCCTATTGGCCTATTGATCAGCTGCGCTCCCAAGTGATTCTTCCCACTTCAGATTGATTCTGTCAGGGCTGTTTTGGTGAGACAGTTAATGTGGCTTGCTAATCAGGCTGCATGAACCTACTTTACCAATTAAATGGCCCAGTACTTGACATCATATACAGGCCACTGATATTTTATTTCATTTTAGAAGGTTACAAAGCAATACACCAAATAACTAGAAATAATCATTTAAACAGTTTGAAGATGAAATTGTGAAAGACGTATGAATGACAAAACACTCTGCTGCAGATTGTTGTCGTGGCAGCAGCAAATTGGTCAGTTTGCTCAGTTCTTGATCAAAATAAATAATTAATTTCTCGGTATGACAACATATTTTGGTAAGACTTATTTAAACTTTCCTATTTGCAAATCGTTCAAAAGTAAAACTGTATGACAATGTGTTCAAAACCTCTGAGGGCATGTGGAGCTTAAAGGTTCTGGTTAGTTTAACAAAATCTCAACTCAAGGTCCTCTTACTAATTTATATTTCTAGAGCTTTCGGCAGCATTTCATGGTCTTCATCAGCAGATAAAGTTTGCTCAGGTCATGCATGATCTATGTAATACATCTCATACTCCATGTCAACTGAGCAAACTTTCACACAATAGTATGTAATTATATAAGTAGTAAATACAGTTAATAAACATGTGATATTTTATATGAATACAATTATAATATAAATAGATTATATCTTTATATAAATATTACTATTGTGTAATTCAACTGTTTACACTTTATAGAGGGTTATAGTTGCACTGCATGAAGAACATACACACAACACTAATCTGTCTTTATATTTGTGGACAACTACATAATAGTAAGTTATAAATAATTAAGTGTTACATGCTTATATATGCAAAATAAAACAGTAAAAATAAAATACCACCTCTCTTTTCATTGTTGTATATATGTATATATATGAAAGATATATTGATATCAAAATTACAAATACATTTACATTTCCTGCTATTACAACATGGTTACCAGAAATTTTCATGTTGTTGTTATTGAAAAAAAGATGAACCAGCGACAACACTACCGTCACATGTCTGTTCAACATTTTGTCTTTTACAAAAGTTGACAGTTAACAGTCACTCTAGTGGGGCAAATTCTGTTGTTAACAGAAGAGATTGTGAGTTTTTTAATGTTGGAAAAACTAAATGTTGTGGTATGTTGTAGTTTGCAGCCAGCAAGTATGTTTAAGCAGGCAAGGAATTTTGACTTGAAATAGAAAAAAAAACACACTCGTAACGAAAAGGTGTGCGGATTTGTTTTTCTCATGGCGGTAATAGAGTGTTGTGTATTTCCACTGCTGTGCTAATCACAAATACCATGATCTAAGCAAGTGCAATCAGATTCCCAATTTAAACCCCTTTCAACTGCGTAGAAAATGTGATTCCCAGTTTAGTGTGCAGCGCTACTTGGCTCAGTGTCTGTGAATGTAATTATCTCTCTGTAAAGAAGGTACAGTGAATCCCATGTTAGGGTTTGTGTCCTTGGCTGCAACGGGGCAGGAAAATAAATCTTCTGAAAAGATCTCATTCTGGGTACATTCATTACACAGAATGCATTGCACTCAACAGAAGTGAATTACATTACTAACTCCACTTAAAATTGCAGGTAAATAGTGAGAGAGAGGAAATCCTTATTCAAAAGTAAACTTCAAGTATCGGTTAGTATCTTTGGCAATCCTCGGATCAGCACTAAATTACACATTAGTCCAACCTCTTCCACTCGAAAGGTCATTAGTAATCACTGTTTGTACCTGTGCGAGTGTACAAACAGATGCAGATAATTGGGTGTTTCATAAGAAAGACACCATAACGGTGTAATTATTTTCTTTATCTGCAGCAGATCCTGTGCCTGATTTCACGTGAAAGCCTCATTGTGAGTCGGGGCTCTTTCTGAAACCGTAGTAGGGCCAGGAGCAATAGCAGAAAGCAATGAAGTATGGGTAAAGTGGTGTGTGTGAATGAAATACAAATGTCACTCCATTCAGCAGGACAGAGTTTGCCATAGATATATACCCAAATGAAAAAGGGCCACAATCACTTTAGTCTGAGTTGCGAGCAAACAAATTAATTATTTATGAACAATAAATATTGCATATTGCTCTCAAAATTGTTGTTGCCTCTCCTTCATAAGCCAGCAGATTTGATTTACAGGGCTGGATATTCACTTCCATGGAAACTGAATTCTAATCACATTTTCTACATAAGCACATGGAGAAGGGAGAAGCAACAAACATGTGCAGCTGATCACACACCGGCGGTAAAAAAGTTTTTTAAAAGATACCTATGTTCAATTATCTGCTTTTCATTTTCTTGACATGCAACATAAACACTGTTGCCTCCTCATGACACTGAAAAGAAGTTTTTACCTTGAACACAGTCATGTTTATGTTTCTATCATGCGTGGCCAATAAACAATGTTCCTCTGGCGGCATCACATCACGTTGTGTCCCTTATTTTCACCCAACATTGCCTTCTGATGTGCCCACTTTAAAAAGCAATCGAGTGGTCAAACAAAGCTTGAAACAGCCTCTGTGTAACCACTAGCTTTTTTATTTTGCACTGTGGTTCAGATGTAGGGTAATAATGGCTCTGCCATCTGCTCACCCAGTTGTCCTTTAAATTGTCTTCTTTTGCTATTGGCTTAAAACAAAAACCTGTGCACACTGCTGTTTATGCCTGGCACGCATTCACTCTGGCTTCAAAAGAAACACCATCACCAAAAGATAATTTTGAAAAAACAAGCAAATTCTGGGGTTTAAGAGGCTGTTCTCAAATCGTTAGAGTAACACCAATTCAAACCATTTGACTTTTTAAAATGAAAAATACATCAATGATATGTATGTAAACCAACACAGAATCTTTTACTCATTTTCTGTAAACAAATAACACTCTTTCATTTTATATGCACTGTTCTTCTATTCCCTACGTTATCATTAAAGATCAAGGCTTTTCTTTCCATCCATCCCTCCATCACCTGAACCTGTTCAGGGTCATAGGGGTTGGGGGTCGACAAAAGGCAGGGTCCGCCCTGAACAGCTCACCACTCTATCATAACGCCAACACACAATGTACAGACAGACAACCGTATGCCCACCTACAGGCAGTTTAGAGTTTCCACTTCACCTAACCTGAATGCGTCTGGACTGTGGGAGGAAAATTGAGCACACAAAGGAAGCCCACACAGGCACATGGAGAACATGTGTACTCCACACAGAGACTCCAGCTGGTCAGGGCAGGTTCAGACCCAAGGCCACTTATTATCCTGTCTATCATTTTATGCTAATTTTAATGGAAACAAACAAACATATGAGTCACAAAGCTTTGCTTCAAATTGGTCCATTTTTTCACCTGATAGCTCTAGCTCTGAGAAGCGGCTAATAGTTCAGACATACTATTTTATGGAGACTTAAACCTACATTAATGTTTTGGTTACTCGGGGGCATAACAACACTGTGAAACCAATATTGACATATTATCACCTTATAGAGGCAATGTGGCAAACATTTAGCAAAGTTACAAACATTATCATTGATTTGGCTTCATTTTTCACTCTACCTGATGAATGTAAGTCACTTTGTGTGTCTGCTGTTCAGTGCTGGAGCTTATGCTGAAAACAGCTGGTGGATGCTGATGAGAGCTGTAGGAGTGAAGCAAAACATTAAACCAAAACAAGGAGCTGAAAGATGCCAAACCGTGGGGACCTGCAGAGTTGGGTGAGAGTTGGATTGTCAGGAATTAGCCCATTTCACATTTAGTATAGTATGTTGTACAGTATTTTCATCCATTGTTAACATAAAATATATTAACAGAAGCAACATACAATTTCATAACACAAAGAAAAGGAATATAAAAAACATTCTCTTATATTTATCTAAACAAAGAGAGATCAATGGGAACTGATAGACACTGACATATAGCTCGTCTGGACTTCACATCAAACACTGCTGCAGGAATGGTGTGACAGCAGAAGCCAAAATATATCCAGGAAGACAGAGCCTGGGGGAATGATCTCTTTGCAATGTGTCATGAAATTTTAGAAGTGAGCTACTACTTACTTCATGGCAGGTGATGGATACGAATTTGACCAGATTCATGCCTTTTTCTTTTTTTTGTTACATGAAAAGCTTTGCTGTCTGTGGACTGTGGCTGTAAAGTCAGTGGTTGAAGAAAACCTTTGTTCATTGCACACGCTGTCATCATGAATATTGCAACTCTCAGCAGCTCAGTGATGATGTTGTTTAAAGCCTTGCTACATCAATTTGAGTTTGGGTAACATCCAATAGATGAGTAATAATACTATATTAACATAAATACCACATATATTCAGGATCATTTCATACATTAGTAATAAATAACAATTACATGGATAGTTACTATTCATTTTTTCATGAGTTTGTTGGTATTTCAAGATCTATTTTACTCATCCTTTTGTTAAGTGGGATTTGGGGGGAGGGGGGTATGAGCTAACTTACCGTGCTCTGCCAACAACTCAAATATTCATGCTGTTGTAAGCTCCACAGTAACAGCGAACCGTTTCCTCAAGGTTGTTGAAACCTCATCACACAGGATCCTCTTTTAGACCTCGTCTGGAAATCTTTACCCAGAGCAACATCGGGGATGTGATCGTCTTTTGGTGCATAGCTGACAAAAAAGACGGCAGTAATATTTAATTCAACAACAAACTTAGCACATGATCCCCGTATTTTGTGTTTACTGGGGCTTTCGTTACCGTGTCCAAGCTACTGAGACAACATTTTTCATGATGTTAATAGACATTTGTGTGAGCAGAAAGCAAATTCTCACTTCCCTGTAGAGCTTGCAAAACCGTAAATCTACCTGCAGAGCTCATTGGGAAAATTAGATTTAATCTTGTCTGAGGTGCTGATGCAAATTGCACCTAAGATAAAACTTGCATTGTTTTTCACATCACTTAATTTGAATGCGTGGTTGTTAGTTGCATGTACGCAAATGTACCGCACAACACGGATAGAACAAACATTAAAATTGTGCGGGCATAGAAGATTTCAATCATCTCTGGGGTTTTTTCTCATTAAGAGTGCACTGATTTCCTATCATTCCCATCATTCATCACATTTTCCCGACTGTCATTTAATTACTGGGCAGGCATCCAACACTGTAGACTTATATGTTGCTAATAGATGTAGAATGAGACAGACACCAGTAGCTGCAGAAAGGGAATATAAATGCAAAAGTTGTTACAGTATAGCATTTGGCAGTTTGACAGCATGTACCATAATCAGGTTTGACTATTAAAAAACTGATTACTTTGATTCTTTGACCTCTTTTAACATGGGGATTGCCGATCCACAATAGCAGTGCATCATGGGGTTACAGTTCATGTGTGTAAAATGTAATCGCTTCCTTCTTTCTTCATACATATACATTATACTATGCCTTTATGCAAGGCAAAGACACATGAGCTCGTTTGTGAGTGTATTTTTCTCTGCAGTGTGTGTGTGTGTCAGAGGGGTCAGGGGGTTGGGTATCCAGGGTATGTGCGTCAACACGAAAGTACGTCTCTGGAGAGCACAGCCAAGCAGAACTGTGATATGTAGAGGCGGGGGGCCTAATTATGGTGTGACAGAGATTCAACGTGCTGCCCTCAGCACTGCTGACCGAACACTTCTAATGGGACATGCAGGTGCCAAGGAACATGGGAAAACGCAAGGAGGGCTGCTTAATAAATGGATAATCGCATCCTCCTCTCTGGCCGATCAGGCTCGACTTCATTAAAGAGCAGATGAAGCATCACTCTCGCTATAGGAAGCTGACTGCATTGACACCTGAATATGTTTTACTTTGCTGATTGTTCTGTTGTTATCATGAATTATTCTCAAAACAGTGTGGGCTATGGGAGATGCTCGGTGCTCCCCTGGATGTGAGAATGGGTGAAGGAGGCAGTCTGCAATGAATTACACTCACTGTCTGCATACAAATCGGCAAACCAGCGACGGGAGGCAGAGAGGCCAACAACAGATTTAACATCTCAGTGAGCGGGTGAGGATGGTGCAAGCTGGCAGCTCCCATCTTCTCTCTCTCCCCTTCTACGCCCTGTCTTCACTCAGCCAGCCTCTCTGGTGATGATGGTGGCTGTGGTGGAGTGGCGGCGGCAGCAGCAGCAGCGGGCCAGCTGGTGTCCCATTGGAAGGGCAAGTTGGGAGGGCAGCCAGCACGAACTGTCAGAGGCCTGCCAGGGCTGCCGAGGGGTCGGGCGCTCTACGTTCTGCTCAACATGATGTACTGCATGAAGCAGTAACAGGGAACACACACACACACACAGCAGATTTGTATCATTATACAGTACATACAAGACATACATATTCCCTATCCCACGATCTTCAGATTAGGCCCTTTCACTACATGTTCACTATAAAGCCAAGTCTGAATTCCACTGGACCGTGTTGCGACATTGCCGCTGGAGCTGATTGCAGCCATTCTAGACAATGCTTGTGATTCCACCAGATGCACCGCAGCGTGTATCAGAAGCGTCACAGCCTTCCACAAGAATATGCTGCTAGTCGTTTTTGATGGAAGCCGCCTCAAGTTGCACAGAGTAGATTGAACCACGCAGGAAGTCATATATAGAAATGCCATAGAGAAAAAAAAAAGAAACCATATAACTACATAAACTACATACCTATGGTAGAAACACTAAAATCAAGAAAAAATGACCAAATCTGAACAAGTCAACAAAATCAGACAGGCAAAACGCTCTGCATGGGGTATGAAGCCATTTGGACCGAACAAAACCATGAGGGGAAAGAGTTTTCATATTAGATTGTGTTTCACTATCCAGATTCACATTGCCCTAATCTGTCAAATAAACTGCCAACCAAATGAACCACAACCAACTGTAGCCACTGAATGACCCATAACTTCAAATTCAAGTTTGATGAACATAAAGCAAAATTTCTACACATCGCTACACATTTCCTTCATTTTTTTTTCTCATAATCAGGATTTAGTTATTTACAAGGCTATATTTAATGCACACATATTTTCACCCCTACAACCTTTCCTGTGACTCTTGTGAATCTTACTTGCATTGTGTCTACGTCTCCTTTTCCGATGTGGAGAATTTTCACCCGCAAAACTGACAAATAGCCTCAGTGAATCTAGCGGAAAACTCTGTTAACCTCTGTTAACATGTCCTCCTATTATTTGCGCAATCCTTCCTTAATGCATATGCAACGAGGAGAGACGCACACCTTGCAAACACTCACACAAATGACACCCAAACTGCGACTCCAGCCGTGCCTGTTTGCTTGATAAATGCAGCACGTTTTGGGTAGACTGCATCACATCTGCGCTTAAAAAAAGGTGCAAATGTTAGGAGTTGGTTTTGTGCTGTTGTTTTTCCTGTGTTTATTTGATATTGTCATGGTTTGGAGTTTCGTAGTCTAGTTTATTATTTTGTTCATTAGCTTTAGTTTTCTTAGTATCTGTCTAGTCTCATATTCTAGTTATGTCCTGCATTCTTATCTGTGTCTTAGTGTATACTCCTGGTCCGTGTACTTTGATATTATTTTGTCCATGTTGCCCTGCGTTCTGTTTAATCTTAGTTCAGTCTGTTTTCCCTGTTAGTTCTAGTTTTGGTATATTAGTGATCTGTCTGCTTATGTTCTGGTTCAGTCACTTATTCTCTGTTTCTTCCTGGTCATCATTAGTTTCCCTATGGCCTTATTGGTGTCTGTCTGTTTTCCCCTGCTGTCTCTCTGCCTGCCTGTGTCTCATGTCTGTCACCTGTGTTACTCCCGCCCTGCTCGTTAGTCCCTGGTGTATATATGTTTGGTGTTTCTCTCCAGTCTTCGTCCGGTCATTGTTTGTGTTACCCCCTGTCTGTCGTGTGGATACGCGCCGTCGCCTGTTGTCTGCCTTGCTTGTCTTTTCACCTTGTTTCCTTTGGATTTCTGTTGGGATTATCTTGTTTTTTTGGACTCTGTTTACCAGCCACTCTGTCAGTAAGTGTGCTTGCCTTTTGTTTGTTTTGCCTCTATAAACCCCCGTTGAACTGTACCTCCTCTGCCTTGCGTCCTGTGTTTGGGTCCTCCAACCTGCCTTACCACCAACAGAAAAAGCTGCAGTACATTTGGCCATCAGAGTCTACAGCCATGCTGGATTTAGGCACAGTAGTGCTTTGAGCAAAATTCTAATGTCAGCGGGCTAACAAGTTCAAAATGCTAACATGCTGATGTTTAGCTGGTATAATTTTTACCATGTTCCCCATCTTTGTTTAGCATGTTAGCATGCAAACATTTGTTAATTGGAACAAGACACAAAGTAAAGTTTTGAGAGGGGTGTTGCCAGTTTTGCAGGTATTTGTTTATAAACCTAAGTAAACCTAAATACTGGACAAATAAATGTTTGACTCGCTTAAGATCAATTAATAAGTTATTACAATTCATCCTCAGTAGGACATGAATGGCTGAACTAAATTTTAACAATCCAATAGTTGTTGTGATATTTCAGTCTGGGCAACAGCTGTAGACTGATCTAAAAACACAAACCGTACAAAGACATGCTGCGTATCTCTCCATCTTTTCGCGATTCGTCATACATATCCACACACAAAGACACAGACAAATAAACCAAGAGTGAAAGAGGCAAATGTTCCAAGTCTCCATAATTTTTCAAATCCATTTATTTCAAGGCTTCGTCGAACAAACGTTGATGGCAGAACTGCAATCTTTATTTTAGGTTGAACTTTCTTGTGGAGACACACAACAGCACAAAATGTAATTTTTGATTCAATCTGTAATCTGTTGTTCGAGATTGACAGTTTTGTCAAATTTCAATTAATTACACCATGTGTAATGTTCCCTTTTTTGGGGGGTTTTCCACCTTTCTTGTTCACACATCCACCTGTCTGTCAATCTGCTCCTGTCTGTCTTCATCCCCCTATGTCTGTCTGTCAGTCTGTCTCTCTGCTCATTAACAGGGTTGTGTGTAGTGAGGCTCTGCGGACATTACATGCGCCATCTATTTGCCAGATGTTATTGCTTACACGGTGGCGATTTCATAAGGTGCTGTGACAATTTCATTAACTTGGGGGAAATCAGACTCTCTTTCCCAGAGAAGGAGAAAATGGAGAGGCAAAGGGGGTTCGGGATCTGAAACGCAGTTACATTAGCAAGATGGGGGAGGAATACATCTCCAAGGAATTACTGAGCACAATAGACACTGCAGAGCCATTCTCCTCTATTTTAATGAGATATGCTCGGCTCATGCTACCTGCAGTCCTGTAGGTAAATGAAAATTCACCAGGATGGCACGCTGAATTGTTACTGACAAGAACCTTGATCTGTTAGAAATGCGGCTGATTTTCCTATCTGCCTCACTAGGGATTCAAATTTTCAAATTGAGAGACATTGGATGATATCAGACATATCCCATTTCAGGGACATATTGTGCTCTCAGAGTGAGTGTAGGGCTTGGAAGGGAGAAAAATTGCTGAAGCTCCACTGTCACATGGTTAATAGGGTTTCATTGAAAGCAAAAGACGAGAGGTGATAGCCCTCCATGATCACATTAGTCACATATCGATCAAGCCCCTCTGTCTGCTTGGTAAAGGTGAACACGCAAGACATAATCCTGTTAGCAGCTCTTTCCCCAACCACTCGCCCAGATGGAGAGGCATCTGTGATAAGGGTTTTTATCTGCTTTCATCTAAGGTTTCCCTGGAAGAGCTGTTTACAAGCTGCCTTTGCTCATACTGGAACCAAATTTACAATATGCTTTTTTGCAAATGCAAAAATAAGTTGTTGTCTTTGTGTCTTTATCACTTTTGGAGCCTATATCTTATCTATACACACCTACACACACATAGAAGTATACACACTAGAGTTATTACATACTGTATGTGCACACTGCATATATAAATGTACATAAAGACAGAGTTCCTGACAGCAGTGTGTGATTGCTAAAACAGATGAAGAGATAAAGGGGATTTATCAAAACACATGACGCTTAAAACTCAGTGGCCAGTGATGCATACTGATCAAATTTGACAAACTCTTATCTTCCTATTTGTGGTTTGTTGTGGAACAATGCTGCTCCTGTTTTTAAAATTTTTTTTATGGATGCATTGTATCTGGTTGCTGCAAGAGTGAGAGGAGTCTAATTTGCATTTTTGCAGTCAGGCCACATTAGCATACATTTCTCCATGCAGTAGTGTGTGTGTGTGTGTGTGTGTGTGGGGGGGGGGGGGGGTCAAACTGGGGTCCTCATCAGATAGGATTAAAGAAGAGAGTCCGCTGGAGCAGAACTGATTTGGGGAGAGACAGGCAGCGATAGTGAGGAAGGGAGAGGAAGAGGTGTACAGAGGGATGGAGAGGAAGGGACAGAGAAATAGTTGGACCATGAAACATGAGACGTCGATCTGGTTCCTCTGCAGTACATCTGAACCAGTTATTAGATGGTATTTGAGTCTCTTTGTAAAAGTCATGTCTGTTCAGGCTTTGATTTTTCGTTAATGGTAAAATCAGTACCTCAGAAGTCCATTCACCCACCCAGGGTCAACCTATCACACTGGTTCATATCAGACCTTGAAGTTGAAAGGGTCCAGGAAGTGATATTCTGCTCGCGTAATTTAACTTCATAGTATTTCTTAGTACAATGTTGTTTTGCCCTTGTAAAGTGCATTAGTGAGATTGATGGTATTTTTGCTGCAACTGAAAAACCTGGATAGACCATTTAAGTTGCACTCAACAATGAAAAGGTATCGCCATTCACAGATATTTTATAGCTTTCAAAGGCAATGCACTGTACAGTGGCAGATACACGAGTTTTCACACTCAGGATGATTGACTTGAAAGCTTGAACCAGGGGCCTCAAGATGAATAGTTCCAATTCAGAGAATAAGTCAGGGTTTGTTTTGTTTTCTCTGTGACTCATTTCAATCTTTATCAGTTACTAAGTTGTGCCCTTTTCACTTATCCACTGGGTCCATGTCAATGAAAATCAAAAGTGATTAAAACTTAGAGATTCAAAACAGTTCCTCGTCCGACATTTATCTCATCTTATCCAAGATGGCAGCCAAGGCAGTCCATTGTTTGTGTGTTAGTATGTGAGATCTGAGTTTTTATGTTTTTATGCAAGATATTTTATGTCATTTGGGCCTGAATGAAAAACATCTCTCCTTCAGCTTGGATCTGGTCCATTTTTTTATTAGATGCCTTTAGATTGCTACAGAACTCTAGAAGTCTGGACTGTTTGATGCCCAGACATACCTGGAATCCACCTGCTGCTGTACAGCTCCTAAGAAGGACATAAAACTTTGCGGATCTTCTAAGTGGGTCAGAGGTTGCCAGATTTGTATTATTCTGCTATTTTGGTACAGATCAACACTCACTGTGGATTACATGCTTCATTTAAACCAAAATTAAGGACACGCTCCTGCTGCTGGATTTTGGATTTTAAGGCCTAGTAGCACACTGACTGTCATAACTGTGGATCCTGGGTGAGCGCTTCTCCTGGTCTGCAGATTTGCCCTCAGCAACTGTTTCAATCTGAGATTCCACACTGCTACCTCGTCTGTCTGCAATAAAACAGCAGATAAGTTGGAATCATGTATGTCTTTATAATTCTGATGCTTGTTCATCGCAACCCGGGTCTAAATTTACCAACTGGGCACAACGTGGAGAGTGAATCCATGTTGTACTAAACACTCCAGGCAACTCTCAATTTCTCAGACAAGAATTCTTGAGTCACATCATCAGACAATCAGTCCACTTCATCAACTGAAGATTTACTACTCTGAAGGGCAAGTCAAAGAAGTTATAATAATAATAATAATAATCCTTATTTGTAGAGCACTTTTCAAAAACAAGTTACAAAGTGCTTTAACAAGTGTAAAGAATAATACAAAAAAAAGATAAGAGCATGAAAATTTAATATAAAATTAGTAAAATACAATAAAATAAAAGGGATAAAATAAAGTCAAATAAGATCGGGAAAAGCTCTCCTATAAAAGTATGTTTTAAGAAGGGACTTAAAAGAGTTCACTGACTCAGCCGACCTGATTTCCTCGGGCAGGCTGTTCCAGAGCCTCGGGGCCCTGACAGCAAACGCTCTGTCCCCTTTAGTTTTCAGTCGAGACTCTGGAACAGACAACAGACCTCTGCCCGAGGATCTCAAGGTACGTGCTGGTGCGTATGGGACTAAAAGGTCAGAAATATAACAAGGCGAGAGGCCATGAAGAGCTTTAAAAGTGATCAA
>NC_060159.1:10087778-10197909 GCF_021292245.1 Micropterus dolomieu
AAAGTGATCTCACATTGAAGAGAGCCATTTTAAATGTGTTTGTTCTGGGTGCTGGAGTTGGTGCAGTTGTCCTAATCCTTAAGAGATTACTAATATTTCTGTGTGGGATGTGCATATTTCGGTTTACTGGTCTATGCGTGATGATGACAGGAATAGAAGTCTTTGGAACAACACTGGGAGCAGACGGCTTTACATGCCAGCAGGTGGAGACAGTTGTTTGTGGCAGTGAGGCAGAGATCTGTTCAGTGAGCGGTGGTGTGTCCAGGTCTGCTGCATGAATGATTAGTCATTCACGTAAGTCATGTGTGGACCGCACCACATGCTGTATGTGCGCAGCTAACATTTCTGAGCCCCGTTTGTTTGGGTGAAGTCCGTCTGTCTTAAAAAGAGACATTCTTTGCCAGAAAATATTAAAATTATCCACATAACACACACGGTGAGCCCTGCAGGCGGACTGGAGCCAGTCGTGGAGGCCAAGGAGTCTACTGAAGCGGCCAGCACTGCGACCAACTGTGGGAATGGGACCAGAGAGAAAAACGGACTTTCCGCACTGCTTTAAAAAGTTAAGAAGACGGTTAAAATCTAATTTTGTCAGCTCAGACTGCCGAAGAGCTGTGTCATTTGTTCCGACATGGACTATCACTCTTGTGATGGAGGACGGCAGCGACGGCATCAGGTCCTGGAGTTTTTTTAAAATGACAGCCGTGGTGGCACCGGGGAAGCAGCGAGTGGTAGCGTTAAAGAAACGGATGTTTCTGGTTATGGAGTCACCAATTATTAGTGTGGTTGGGGAGAAAAGAGGATGAGGAGATGCTGGTTGTGGGGATCCAGAGCAGGACTGAGCAGAATCTGCTTCAACACTGCGTGCGGACTGAGGATGGAGTGTGTGAGCTGTTGAGTGTTGTGTTGGAGTAGCAGTAACAGACCTGAGAGAAGGGCTACCCGCCGGTGCAGGGTAGAGACGGCCAACGGAGCGTCTGAGCACAGCCTCCTTCAGGATCCTACGTCGGGAAGCGGAGGTTTTTGACCGGGATGATGGCCGCCGATCAGGCCCGGCGGCAGACCGGCGGCCCAGTGCAGGAGATGTAGCCGGTGGAGGAGATGCAACAGTGTCGGCTGTGTCCGCTGGTTGGACCGGAGTGTCGTTAGACAAGGCTGCATAGCGGTTGGAGAGGCCGATGTGCGGAGGAGAGGCAGCCCCGTCCGAGCCTCTCTTGCAGCCACGGACCACCACTTCAGCCCAGGTTGACTGATGCTTCGGAGTCGAGCAGGATGAAAGCCTGGGAAGACTAGAGGGGTCCCAAAACACGGTGTCCTGGATGTTAGCTGTTGTGCTAAGAGAAACAATCTGTTTGGCTTGTACTGAAGCCACATCCATAAAGCCAGTCAGCAGGGAATCTTTCTCTCTGAGTTCCTCTGAAAGTCGTCGGATGTCTTCCATAAGGTCAGCAATCTTCTTGTTCGCTTTCTTAAGGAGTGTGCAGTCCTCATGGGGCAGAGTTATTTCGGCTAGCATGGCCGCCGGAGCTTTGTTGCAATCAGTAGCGTTGATCGCGTTTTTACGGTCATCTAGCTTAAAATCCATGTCGGATGACTAAAATCCTTAACCTACGTAAAACTTAAATAAAGTTAAGTTAAATAAAAAGGATATAAAAAATGTAACGAAAAAAGAGTGGATTAAAACTGGATAAGAGTCCGGTTTAAGACGGAGCTTCCGACAGGTGGCTACAGACGCCAACGCATGCGCAGAGTGCAGATTACGTCAGCAATTACGTCAGAGATCTTGCATCTTCAGAATCTAATGCTGTTATCTGACTATTTTATTGTCAAAGAGGACTCTTTCTCACAGTTTGCACGTAACAGTGGTTCTGATAATTCATCTCCTGTTAATCTAAAACTGCAATGTATAGTGATGCTTTTATTGTTGTAATGTTCAGACAAATCCTGGGCCTACTACCTCTGTGCAATGTCTACCAACTCCCTCAGATTTCAAAAGTAGATCAGGCCTTGGTTTCATACATTTAAATGTTAGAAGTCTGGTCCCTAAAATGGATATGATCAAGATCTGGGCAAATACGACAAACGCTGATGTAATGGTTCTATCAGAAACTTGGCTTAAGAAATCTGTAACTGATGACTTAATTTTTATTGTTGGTTACAAAGTCTATAGAACTGATCGGTTGGGTAAAGGAGGTGGGGTTGCCATGTATGTCAAATCCAAGCTCATTAGCTCTGTAACTCTGTCAATTACTAAAGCTAATCAGTTTGAGGTCTTGGCCATCAAAGTAGGCGTATCAAAGGATTCTTACATCACTGTCGTTGGTTGCTATAGACCCCCATCTACCGCTATTTCAGATATTTACCATGAATTAAATGACTCTGAATTCATACTTATTGGTGATCTAAATCGGGACTGGGTTTCAGGGACGTCAGATTGTTTTAAAGAACTGTGTGATTCATTAAACCTAGTGCAACTCATTAATGCTCCAACAAGGCCATATCCTAAAGCACAACATAAATCTACCTTGCTTGATTTAATTATAACAAATATCTCACAAATACACCTCAACTGGCATATTTTGCAATGACGTCAGCGATCATTGTGCAATTGCTTGTGTCAGGAATACAAAAATTCCCAAGATAAAACTGGTTCATTTTTAAAAGATATTTTAAAGGTTTTCAAGAGCAGGCTTTCCTGCAAGATTTATATTAGTGATCTTAACAGAGTAACTCTGATGTTGAATTGGCATGGGATATATTTTCACTCAATTTTTCTGTCTATCTCTAATAAACAAGTTCCAATTAAAAAGTTTAGGATCAGTGGTAGGGAAAGGAAAATCCCTGGTTCTCAGACAGTCTTTCAGAGCTTTCATTTAAGAAATAAATCGTGGGCCACAGCTAGATTTTCAAACTCCTCTGCTGATAGGACTACGTTTAGAACCCTAAGGAACAAGTGCACCTTGATGATAAGAAAAAGTTTTATCGGAAGACAGTTACAGAGAATCTAAATAACCCCTCAAAATTCTGGAAAGTAATTAAATCTATGTCAGGTACACATGTTGCTTCAAGCCTCCCTGAACACATTCTGGTTGGCTCAGATGAAATAAAGGATAAAGCTGCTATGGTCAGTCAGTTAAACAAACACTTTATCTGTGCTGGGTGTGCATTCGACAGCTCAAATGTAAATGCACCTGTCCCATGTTCTGTCACCACTGCAACTGATAGAAATCTGGATTTGTTTGATTTTATAACAATTTCAGTTTGTAAAGCTCTGAAAGGCATTGACCACAAAAAATCTGCAAGTCCTGACAATCTGGATCCTTATCTCCTAAAGTTGGCGGCAGATGTTATTGCTGACATTATTACTCACATTTTTAATTTGAGTCTTATGTCCAATTCAATACCCGAAATCTGGAAAGCTGCTTATGTTCTCCCCTTATTGAAAGGTGGGGACCCCTCAGAGCTAAACAACTAATCTTCAAACTCTCAATCCTGGCTAAGATCCTTGAATCCCAGGTAAATTTACAGTTAAAACAGTTCTTACTTGATAATAATATTTTAAACAATTTTCAGTCTGGTTTTAGAAATGGCCACAGTACCATTACTTCTGCTATGGTGGTAATAAATGATCTTTTTGGTGCCTTAGACAGAAAACAGCATTGCGCTGCCTTATTTGTAGATCTATCCAAGGCTTTTGATTATGTGGATCATGAATTGAAACTTAACAAACTTAGGGATGCTGGTTTCTGTCCTAATGCTGTTAAATGGTTTAGAAACTATTTTGTAGATCGGACTGTGTCCATGCAGAAGGCCACAAATCTGAGTTTCTTGAGATATCTAAAGGGGTCCCCCAGGGGTCTATTTTGGGACCTATTCTGTTCTCTATTTTTATAAATGATTTAGGTAAGGATGCAAAAATACACTTCTATGCTGATGACACTGTCATTTATACTCGTGCTCCTTCCATAGCACAGGCTGTGCAAGAGCTTCAGACTTCAAACTGCTCTGCTCAATTTAAAATTGGTTTTAAATCCTCAGAAAACAAAGTTTATGGTCTTCTCAAAAGCTCGCCTACAGTTGCTTGATGATCTTAGCATTTTTTTTTACGTCTGATGGTAAATCTATTAAAAGGGTACCCACATACAAGTACTTGGGAATATGGATAGACGACAAACTTTTATTTAATGTGCATATTGCTAATCTAGTTAGGAAGCTCAAAGTGATGATTGGCTTTTATTTTAGAAATAAATCTAGCTTTACTGTCAATGCCAAATAAAACTTGTGGAAGCTACTTTTCTGTCTGTGATTGATTATGGTGACATATATGCACGCAGCCTCCTCCATCTTACGGATACTTGATTCAGTGTATCATGCATCTCTACGCTTTATTACAAATGCAAAGTCCCTCACTCACCATTGCGTTCCTTATGATCTGGTGGATTGGACATCACTGACCACCTGCAGAAAACAGCACTGGTATATTTTTATATATAAAGCCATACTAGGTAAACTTCCAGCTTACCTCTGTACCCTTCTCTCGCTCAGTTCTGCTAGTTACCAGCTACGCCCCTCCGAGTAGTTGTTTTTTAATGTACCCAGGGTTTTGACAGATCTGGGGAAAACTGCATTTTCATACTATGCACCCTGGGCATGGAATAATTTGCAAAAAGATCTTAAACTAGAAACATGTATATCAATTGATAAATTTAAGAGCATCATAAAGAATGTGGTGAAGGAGACATGTGGTTGCTTTTTTTGAGAGGCCATTGTGTTTGAATAGATGTGTTTTTTGTGTTGTTTTTTTGTTTGTTTGTTTTTGTGAATTTTGTCATGTTGTTTTTATGTATGGCTTCTACCTTGTATGTAGTATTTGAGCATGTTGTGTGTTTATGTATGGCTGCTACCTTGGCCAGGTCTCTCTTGTAAAAGAGATTTTTGATCTCAATGAGACTTCCTGGTAAAATAAAGGTAAAATTGTTACTACAAGCGGTATTAATAGTTAGCTGTAACTCTGGAAAGCTCACTCTGCTTCATTTGACAGGTCTCCACTGTCCTATGCTTCGCATTTGGTCCTAAAATTAGCCATTTGCCAAGTAATCAAACTCAACCACCCGTGCATGATTTGATTTCCCCTGAATCCATTGTATTGGATGACTGTTGAATGCATGATATGTATCTACTGTATTCTTCATCAATTTATAATGTGTTTCCTGCCAAACTGATCATATTCAAGATCCATCTCATTGGAACACAAGCTCTACCAATCAGGGTATGTATAATAATATGACTTTAGTTTTTCTCAGTGGTGGGGATTCTATGAGACCAACATACTCATGAAGAGAATGTAATGATCTTTATTCCAAAACATTTACTCCTAAATTGATGCTGCGAAAATCTGATAACCATGATAAGCAGGATAACCAATTTAATCACTATTAAATAAAAATATGAAGAATTTCTATTACTTGTATGTACTTGTGTTTTCTTGTTTTTGTTTTTTTACCTCTAACTTCATTTCAAAATGACGGCCTCATAAGCAATACATAGAATATAATAATAATATAAATAAAATAGAAAATAAAATAAAATAGGTGAGAATTTAAGTAAAACAACAAATATTTACCAAGGTTTTACTCAAATCAAACCTGTGAAGTAGTGAACGTGTTGCGTGGATAGTTTGAATCGCTATGGAGATTCTTGTCAGGTGCATACAGTATAACCTACTGGCAATGATGATACTTGTGGTTTCTGAAAACCATAAACAGAGTACAAAAATAAATATGGATAAAGATATACAGTTAAACAAAATACTGTATTTTTTATCCATGCAATCATAATAATTTCTCTATAAACAAAACATGTACTTCTGCAACTTCATACAATTTCCTATAAATTGTCTATCATGCATGCAGCATCCATAAACAGTGAAACCGAAAAACAAAGGCAATCTATGAACTGTGTAATCCCATCATATGTACATAATCAGTACGTTACTTCTACAGTTTCAAATAAATACAGCTCACTCAGAACAGAAATGGGCTGCTATATTTTACGTAACTTAAATTCTCTCAACAATGAGAATTACACATCTACTTATCATGGACGCACAAATCACACTGAAAGCTTTTTTAGCTGGCATAATGTACCACTGAAACACAGACTGTGGTATTAACTAAAAGTTTCCATGAGCTGGCTACTCTCCTCACTAGTAAGCTGTCCTTTCTTCTGTGTTGGGGCAAGTTCAGCGCCAAAAAAAACGTAGCAGTTTCTTTCAAAGGAAATGGTGGTGCCTCTAACACCCTGTTGTGTATGCAAGCGCACTGCATTTTCCTGCCTTTTTAACACTGTTGTGTTTACAAACTTGTCACAGCTGATTGGGTAACACTTGTGACACACCCACCAAACGGGAGAAAACTTACCTCTAAGCATGTTGCAGAACATTGCCCACCGTTTCGAGTAAACATGCCATTAAATCAGAAAACATTGAAAACCTGTGCAAATAAAATTGCAAATAACAGTTACATGTGTGAAGTCACGTCAGAGGCGTCAAAGTCCACTGGAAGCGTCTCAGAAGTATTTCAGCAGCGGAGCGTGCAGCCTGCCCCACGTTACTGACTTGTTATTAATTTGTACTTATACTTCTTCTAACTTCTACCCCGTTTCATTGTGTCAGCTTCAGGCTGCATTTCCCACAAGCAGCATTTCAGAATCAGAGCGTTTTGTCAGCCTGATTTTGCTGACATGTTTAGATTCTGTTGATTTGGTAATCAGTGTTTGCATTTTGTGCTTCTACTATGATTTAGTAGGCTACGTAGTTAAATGATTTCTTTTTGTGCGAGTGTTATTGTTGTTATTGTTGAGTCAGTGGATTTTAGGGGTAATTTCTCCTTTACTACCATTGTTCGTCCCAAGCGGGAACCTCCGGGTCTGAAAAGTGAAGCCAATGCGGAAGTGCCCTAATCCTGCATTCTTTCTAATAGCCAGCAGGGGGAGATCCACTGGTTGCAAAAAGAAGTTCAACTGCATTCGATTTAATAGCAAAATGACTCCACTTCTTACTTGATTTATTAACTCATTAAACATTTTCCTAATGAGTTTATGGTCTCAATCGCTAGTTTCAGGTTCTTCAATACAGCATGATGATCATTTAGAAAGTTATTGTCCCATTTAGAGGAAATAGACAAGAAAGGGTATGCTTTAGGGTGTGGCTATCTTGTGATTGAGAAGTCGCTACCTTGGTTATCTATCAATCAGGATAGAGGTGACTCACTGCACTCAACTGTACTGTGTAGATTTGACCAGCGCTGTTGAAAAAGCTTATTAGGAGTTGGCTGTTCCAGTAAGTGCATTTTGTTTTAAGCCTGTTTTTCGCTAGCCAAAATTAGCATCCTGGTTAATATCACAGTTGAACGTGATTTGCAGATGCACCTTGTTAACCAAGCTTTCTAGCGCTATACTCTTGTCCAAATTAATTCACATCCAGTTGCTGATTGCAAAAGACATGATGGCGACGGCCAAAATGCCAAACTTGAGGCTTCAAAACGGTAGTCCACAAACCAACAGGTGACGTCACGGCACTTCTTTTTAACAGCCTATGTTACGCTACAACAATAAATCGAAATATGGGTGGTAAAAATGTGCTGAACAAACAACCTATTTGGTCGTTTTTCTGGGGAGGACAGGCTGCTCCTGGAATATGAATTATTTACAAAGGCATCATAACCAATAAATAAGAGAGACTTTATAGTAAAACTCTTTATGATCCCCTCATCAAAAAAATGTGATACAACCAAACTTTGATGCTAAAATGTCAATTGGATTGCCATGACAACACACAAGGGGGGGTTAAAAGTCGATAGGGTTAATGTCCCATTTGACAGCTTGGAATGTGGAAAACCTGTAAATGTGGATTTCTGCTTCTCCTTGAACGCACTTTATTGCTGCACCAGCATTAACAAAGACTGAAAAGAAGAATGATACAAATGGACGACTGATGGCCAAAGCCTTTTGACAGCAATAGCTGAGGGGCAGGTGGGAAATCCCAACGCTCCATATTGAACATCCTTGCAAAGATGCTCAGATGATCCTCAGTACTTCTTTTCACATGGCGTGTACAAAGTGTTCCGATGCTGAATAGCACCTCCATTTTACGCATCGTTTTAAAGAGTTTTATATTTCCAGAAAAGGGTTGTCCATTTCATCTAAAGCCATTCATCTTAGGGAAAAATACACTTTTAACTGAAGAAATACAGAATCAGTTCAGCTAAACTCTCTGTCTGGCCATATGATGGAAAGAGCAATATTTTGTTTATTCTGTGGTATAAAATGGACAACAGACAATAATTCTGCAGTGACTGAATACAGGGAGCTCGTTTGAGTGATGAATATTCTATTCAAGCCAAATACTTTTCCAGCAGTGATTCATTGCTGTATTTATGAGGTCAACTATTACAACCCATGGACTGCACTGGTGTCATGTGGCCTGTCCTGTTCAGCACATTTGTGTCTGCGGTCCTGCCTGTTCTAACCTTCATCATCACTTATCTCTCTCTCTCTCTCTCTCTCTCTCTCTCTCTCTCTCTCTCTCCCCTAAAAGTGCACAGACATCCCTCCATGTTTAATTCACCATTCCATTCCTCTGCTCCAACAAGATAAGTTGAGCACATCGATTATAGACCTGTGTGTGTGCGTGTGGTGTTTTCGTTTGACACACCTGGATCAGACAAGGCTATCAAAAAATATTCAACTGTGCGTGTGTGTGTGTGCATGTGAGAGAGTGAGTGACAGAGAAAGAGTGATGTGAGGTGTTTTTTTTGAAAAATTATTGATGTACTCAAAATATCTGTTCTGAAGTGTTCCACAGAGCAGCTTCACCTTTTTGTGTACGTGGAGTGAAAATATGGTATTTACTTTACGTGTAAGAACTTAAAGAATCATAAAATGGCATTTAAAGAGGCGGTATTTTGGTTTTTGGCTTGTTCCCTCTCCTTTATTGGGTTATATATCTTTTTTGTGCATTTAACAGATTTGCAAAGTGAAAAAGCCCACCAGGACCCCACCAAGTCCACCACAAAGGGAGTTCCCATCTCCCACAGAAAACACTGCTCTGAACTGCCTGAAAGCAGCTTGTTTGTAGTCCAGCTTCTACTTCCCTTTCTTGTGACGTCACAATGAAAATACGTGTCATAATGCTCGCTGAGCGACTACTCCGACACGCCCTCAAAAACACTGGTGGAAAAACACTGAGCTGCAGCACATATGTCTCCTCTCCCTTCCAAACACTAGCTACCCTCCAAGCAGTCAATGACATAAAGTTGTTACTGTGATGTAGAGACAGAGCTCAGTTAAAACTTTATGGATGAAAGATACTTTTGTTACAGATGAATAACTCACCACTCTGAAACTCTTGCTCCAGTCCAAATTGCCAACCTGGTCCGCAACATGTAGCCTACAGCTGAACCGAAGCTGTTTACCGGCCTTTCGCTGACCCACCATTCTCTGCTTCTGATTGGCTAGTAGTCCTTAACTAGGAACTGTGAATGTGCTACTCCCAACAAAGATCATTTAGAGACAAGATGTATCACTCCATAGCTAAAAGGAAGACTTCAACACACAGGGTGAAAAGAGGAGCTGCAGCAACCATGTAAATCTGTTCTGGTACAACCCCTAAATAAGATTTTGAACCTGAAAATGAGCATAATACCACCTCTTTAATACAAAACGTCATGTCTTGGCAAACACTGCAAAATACATGCTTATTCAGAAAACATATACAAAGGCAGATGAAGTAAAGCCAAACCAAAAGGCAAATGTTCCACAGAAGTTGATTGTTTAAAATTAACGGTGTAGAAATAATGCTTTTTTTGTTTTAAAAAATCTTTTTAACAACTTTAGACTCACTTGTCATTAGTAGATACGTGTTGCAGTATTTTGCAGCTCTGTAACTCCAGTGTGTTCAGGAGATATATGAGCTAGTGTTGCAGCAGCAGTTCAGACTCTCTGGAACGCATCAGAGACTGAACACGCAGAGCTGAAAACTCAAAGTTGATCAAAAAGCTTATTTGCCAGTAAGTCAGGATGCTGAGACACATCTGCCAGCATGGCTCCACTTCGTGTACTGATTTGTTTTATATCTATTGTATGTTTAATGTCCAGATCTGGGCTTTTGAGCAACTAAAATGTTCTTACATCGTTGTAGTTCAACCTTAAATTTGCATTTTAAATGCAAATGTTTTAATATGTAACCCATCATGACACAAATCTGATTTCTTTCCCTTTTAAAAAACATAAGTAATATAAACAAACCCTTTAGCTTCAAGCAAACAGGTTTATTGTTTATTGAAAGTCCTATTTTCTTAAGAGGAAAACAAATGTCAAAGCTTCACTATCTCTGTTGTGTTAAATAAATTATGTATATCACTGATGGAAAATGGTGTTATTACCACATGTCTTTATTTGTTCATATTTTTGTTCCATTTGTTGAAAGATTGTTTGAATTAAATTAAATCATTCTGTTTAGTCAACAACTAAAGGTGACTCAATATAACAGGAAATTATTTACTAGATTGAATCCAGTGTCATTCGATAAGTAAAAAATTCTGCTTGTGAAAAGTTCTTTGACTAACTGGAAAAAATGTATAAACTAATTAGACAGAAAAGCAAACTTGTATACATAAGATCAAAACCCATTTAGTAGAAAGAGATTTAAAAAGAAACTAAGTAGACTTTATGTTTTTGTAGGAAGTGCATGTGGATTGTACAGTCTGTAACTGCACAATGTGCTCAATATGGTCAGGTCTTGACGGTGGACCGTTTGAAAGAGACTGCAACCTTGTTGAAGTTACTCTACACTTTCTGGCACAAAAAAAGCACAGACAATTGCAGTTGGAATGATACACATACTGTAGCTATAATAGTGTCATAGCCACAAGTAAAGACTTGCCCTGTGGTCAAGGACTCTCCATCTTTGCCAGGTGAGATTATCCCACGGAGGGTATTCATCAGATTGAAAAAGACAAGACTTCACTCAGTCTTTTCCATCACAGTATCTCTGACAGGGAGCCTCAGTTCTATCTTCTGCCGGGGGGCGAGAAAGTCTGTTCAACTTTTAAGTCAACTCCTCTCTTGCAAAGGGATCGAAATTAACATTGCTCCACAGAGTTGCAAGGCATATGGATTTGAGCGGGGATTTATGATGAGCACAGCACACAGTAAAGTTATCATTACAGAAGGTTGAAGGTACATTTATCTGTCATTGTACACATGGCAGCACAGTGAACTGAAAGTCATAGCTTTCTTTAGCATATGCACACAGGACAAATATATATAAATATTTCAAATTAGAGTAGAATAAAGAAAACAATATGTACACTTACTTATATGCATATATCATAGAAAGGTGGTGGTGTATGGTATGTGCAAAAGCAACGTGACAGAAGCTACATACACTACGGCTTGCATTTGAGCCCATACAGTCAATTGGAAACTTATTTCTCGTAGCATCAGCTCTTCGAAACACCGTCAAAATTCTGGTCATATGGAGCTCTACAATAAGCGGGGCTTCATCATGGCAGGGAGTTTAGGTTTAGTGACCAGTACTTTTAATGCAGTGACAGCAGCAATATAATGAGTCCTGCAGATTGCTGATTCCTCTTAATGCGCCCCACACAGGAAATCACCAAAACTCTAGCTGCTCATTATCCACGTGGCTGGATATAAAAATCTCACCGTTCACATGAGTTTTAGGTGCGTTAGAACATACACAGACATGGATATGCACGCACACACACAAACTCGCAGACAAATAGACCTCACTCCACTACCCACTCTTTCCATCTTATATATTTCCAGCATGACTGAGCTTACCGCATTCCCCTACAGAGCCCTTCTCCAAACTTGCAGAGTGCTTGAGCAAACACTGTGTACTAGGCCAATTAAAACTCCTGCGGCGTGGGCGAGGGGGTATGGCAGCATGGGATGGATAGATGGGGCATAACGACCCATTTGGGTAATGACCATCTTTTCTTTCTCCCTCCCTTCGTCCCTCTTTATATACACCTCTCCTCCATCTTTTGTGCTTCTATATCCCCACTCCTTTCTATCTCTCCATGTTGATTGTCTGTCACTCCCTCTGTGCTGCTGGGAGCAGCTAATTGCACCTCTTGCACTCCCCCCGCTTCCCCCTTGTGTCATAGGATGCCGATTGTGGCAGGTGCCCACTGGAAGCGATCAATGGCGCGAGTTGCTAAACAGCTCCGCGCAGAGCTGGCTGCCGGGATATGGCGGCTCTGGTCGATGCGAGGCACTTTTGCCTGTTGTTTATGTATTTTAAAGGGCTTACCGCACATGCATCACACGTTGTGCATCATCTTTAGCTGAAGTGTGTTGTTTGGCAAAAACCACATGTAGCAGCAGCCTTTCAAAGCTGTACCCTTCCACCAATGCTAATGAAGATGACCAAAATGGAAAAAGGCTGAAATAAGTTACTAGTATGACACATCAACCCAGGGATAAACAATGGTGTATTTTTTCCCGGTGTGCAAGACACATAAATTGAAAATTTAAACCTTTTCACTCGTGTATAAAGGATGCTGACATCTCTTATGTGTCCCTGTCAGGTGTCATCACTGTTCCGGTTGACACAGTTCATTCTGCAGCGCGCAGCAACACCTAGTCGGCATAAAGGAATAATGACAGAATGTGACAAATTACCACTCACAACTTGTCAATCATTAACACCCAGGGGTTGTTTGTTGTGACACAAATAGCAGCAGTAAACTTAGTCACAGGGAAGATGACATTTGCAAAGGTTTGGGTTACGTCTTCAGTACACAAGGAGCTGCGTTCAACAGCCTGCGACACCAGCTCTCCTATGTGTATTAAAAATGGAATACTCTCTGAAAGGACTGAGGCCATGTTTCACACAAAAGGAAGCGGATTGGCGATAATGATGTCTCGTTATCGTTTACTCACTCTTGCATGTGCAGACACATTCGACTGCATGCAAACACACACTGCCGGTGATTACATTGACTATTACAAGAGGGCATTCTATTTGCATCCTCTAAGTCTTTATTTTTGGCAAAATGTCAGCTTCAAGACTCCTTCTGCCACATCGTTGAAACAGAAAAGATCTTTTTGAGAGTTAAACACATTGCATGGCGTGCAAAAGCTGTCACAAATGATCTGCTAATGTGATTACAGAGTAATATCCCTGAGCGCTGAACATGAATTGACGGTAAAGAAGGAAACGAGGAGCTTTTTGTTTTTTAAAGTGCAAAAAAAAAAAAAAGAAGCACCAACAAATGAGAGCAGGGTAAGAACAAACGTCTTTCTGAACTGAGTGATTTGCTAACATCATTTCTTGCTTTAGAACCACAACAAAATGAAAAAAGGAATAGATAGGAAAGACATGCTCTTCTATCTCTCCCTCTGTTCACTCTTTCTCACTGCAGTCCTACTGGAAAGGCAGACATTACCAATGCCTAATTAGGCTTTAGATTTCTCATCAGTTTCAAATCTAATCAAGTAGAAAATTAATATTTCAAAATCATATTTTCTGAGCAATATTCAACTTTATTCACGTCTGCTAATAAGAGAGGCGTACATACACTAGACAGGCTGATGTACTCTTTAATTATCCCCTTCTTGCTTGCTCCCCACATTACACAGGATCACTTCAATTGGCGCTCCCTTTTGACCAAAGCATGGAGCGGAGTTCGTTTGTGTTTTTGCTCAAGTGCCAGATGAGATCATAATAGATTTTCTTTGCCATCTGTTCTTGGCCATATCCTTTTTTGTTAGAGCCTAATCAGAGCAGTGCTGCTTGCAGTATGTGCAACTCAAAATGGAATCAGAAACTGGAATCTGTTTGGTTAAATTGAATGTTGAATGAAAAAAATATGAAGGATCAAATGTTGGTGTCTAATCCTTTACATTCTGAAAAAAAACAGAAAGGGGGTTGCATATCAAAGCAACCCGCAGGATTATCGGTCTATTAATGTATTTTGAGGTTTTTGTAATATGTCATGTCGTCTTGCCTGTCCTCTCAGCACACTAATGGTGCTTTCAGACCAAAAGCAAAGCGAGTGTTTGGGGTGGTGAGTTTACATACAAAGTCAAAGACGCGTAGAGCCGCGATTTCCTTTCGGGGGGTGCGAAGCGACGCGAAGGGGCCGGTGCCCGGCGGGAGTTGAATATTTTCAACTCAAGCGAGACATTCGCATGACGCTGAGTCGCGATAGCCTATCAGTGTTGAGATTGTCCATACGTCACCGACGGCTTCAGAGCGTTTTGTGGAGAAGGCCAGGCAGAGCGGGCAATTGAAAATCTGCAGACCGAGGAAGAGCTGCTAAACTTGGGAGAGAGGAGAAGGGAGCAGCGCTCCAGCTTTTGGAAAAAAACACCCGTAGTTGGACTGGATTATGCTCTAACAACTACGCCGTTTGCTCGGGGGAGGAGCTCTGAGTAGACTGCTTTTATTAAATTAGCTTTTTACTTTAGTTTTTGGGATTACAACGCTGATTTATCTTCACTCGAGCTTCTCAGCAGCTAGATTCCGTGCACATCCGGTTCCAGTGTTGTTAGCATTGTTTGGCACTACTTCATGTTTATATAAAACCAGACAAAACTGGACATTGCTGGGAGAAAAGAAAGCGAGCAGGTTGAACTACCTGGTGAATTCAGAAAACATGTGTATGTAACTTTATTCCAGCTATTGTACTTTACTGTGACCAAGATAGCATAGCCCTGATTGATCCGAACTCCATTCAGAAAACAAACATTTTAGAAGTTGTTGTCCTGCTGTCTTTCTGAGAGACCTGACAAAGCAGAATATGTTTAACAAATCTGCATCATATTATAGTTATTTCGGCATCAGTTTGACCCGTTTATTGCTATTTAATCACAGCAAATTGTTTACTTTGGGTTCATACAGCTGTAGTAACGCTGAGTTGTGTTTATTCTGGGTTTATTAGCATTATCGCGTTGTGTGTGAACACTCAGCAGTTATCCAGCGATAAAACCCCAGTGAGGAGAGCATTGCATGGATTAAATTCGCATTTGGTCTGAATGCTGCATAAGAGCTGTCAATAATTAAAACATTTGAGCAACTAAAAGGCAGGAGAGACCTGTAGCATCACTAGGAAGTTCGATAATATCAACATGTGTTTCAACCGGGCAGTAACTCAGGACAGACTGGGCCTCTTTCGGACTTGTGCGTTTGGTTTGAAACGCCGTTTCACAGATATTTCCTGAGCTGACTGGTGGCTATGTGTGTGATGCAGGTGCCGATCGCCACAATACACTTACCTTACTACAGGTGTCTTTCTGTTGTGCATTTTTTCTGTCCGTCAAAGCCGCGGATGGCCCGAAGATTTCACCCACCATCACCAAGTTACCCGTGGGTGGCAGGAAGCATTATCTTCATCTGCAGACTGCTTTCCTCTTGGGTGTCATGTGACCAGAGTGTAATCGCAGCCTTTGCGATTAGAAAATCTTGTTTTATAATAAATGCAATTAATTGTTCAGCCCTAATATATCGCAGCTTCGAATACTAAAATCATCGTTAGCAGCAGCCCTAGTTAGATTATCTAAACTACTTTATTACAATAAAAACAAAGGGGTCACGCTTGTGGTGCTCTTGAAGGACTATGTGTAGATTAGAGGTGTTGCCTCTAGATGCTGTCACCTTCATCATGTGTAGTTATTTGTTTAAGCACCAGCAAGGGCGTCGAAGTGGGGAGATTACCCAGGGCCCCCATGGAGGGAGGGCCCTTGAAAAACCTGGAATGAAAATTTTCTTTTTGTTTGCAATTTTATATTTCTAAGCAAGTACTGTAGTTTCAGAACTAAGATAAAATAGGCTGAATAAAGAGTATGTGCATCTGCACTGGTCTCACGATTCGATTAGGATTATCAGGTAAACGATTCAATTCGATTCCTCGATGCATCACAATGCATGATGATGCATCACCTCAAGGGTGGCACCTCTTTACGGTTATGAGTGCTATGATGCAACTGTAAAATCAATAGGAAAAAGATGTATTTTCCTCACTGTGTGAATACTTGGTACTTTTAAAAGCAAAGTATATAACAACAATCCAAACAAGTAGGTAGTAATGAAATGCAGATATTTAATGTTACTTCATATAAATGTAGCTAACATTGCATAGCATTATTACATTACAGCAGTATTACCGACATCTGCTGCTGCTATTTTTATTTCTGATACTGCTGTTATTAGTATAGAGTCAGATGGGGGTTGAACTACGCACTTTACAATGCTCCAGCCAAACCACGTTCACTCCACCTCAATATATCTGTTCCTGTTTTTGTCTCGTCTAGTTACATATTTGTGTTTTGTCTTGTAAGTTAATTATTGTAATCTTTTATTGAGCACCATGGGCCTTGAGAAAGGGCATTTGGTTCATTATGTACTCGATATGTGGATGAAAGACTTGAACTAGCAGCCAAAAAGCGTCCTACTCAGCTTCCAGTCCGCAGTCTGAAGAGGAGATGTTAGCTAACGTTAGCGCTAACTGCCTTAACTTATCCAGCAGTTGGAAAACAACAGACAGACTTTAATAAACAGACAGGCTGTGACCTAACGTTACACTGTACATTTACTGCCAGACTTAAACGTAGCACTCATCTTTTCCGCTACTCCGCTCGCTTTCACCGTCACCTATTGCCGCCGGTCACGTAACTTTGTAAAGTTTTAATTATTTTTCTTTTAGGCCAACCTTCCTTTGAAACACTAACTTACACTGTGGGCTTGGACACAAAGATAGATAAAATGTACTGAAATAATACAAACAGCAATGTAAAGGCTATCATTGATTTGAAAATTGATTTTTTTTTGTCTTCTTGTTTCTGCAAATGAAACATGACTCTAGTGAAGTCTTGTTCAGTTGTCTTTTGAATTATAGTAAGCATACATCTCAATGTAGGGCTATGACAACTAAGATGGTATTTATTTCAGCGTTGATTTATACTTTGGGAATAATGAATTCTTAAATAACCATAAACTAAATAATGTTATTTTAAGCATGATACTCATAGCAAACCTCATTTAACCATAGCAAGTAATTGTAGGATACAATGTGTTGAGAAATGTGGTGAGTTTTCAAACTGTGCAGACTTAAACACAAATTACAGATTATAATATTACTTGTTTAAATGTGGTAAGAACGGTTCATTATTGACTACCCTGAGAAAGGGCCTACTGAGACTGCTTGTAAATAGGGCCCAAAATTTGCTACACATCTGAGTACAGGAGCGCACCTATGACGTGTGCTTTAGTTCTGGCTCATTTCTAAGGTTACATTTCCACTCTTCTTACTGTGTTTTTAAAAGGTTACATACTTTGGTTACCTATAAATGACCACACAATCAAATCAATCAATCTGACTGACTTTCTGAATAGTTTCATCATGTTGAAAATATTACGCACAGCCAAACATCTAGCTAAATAGTATTAAGCTATACCATGGATGTAGTAGGTTGTAATTAGTGTGGCATTAATTAATCTCTATGATCACCTGACTGCTTGTGTTTCAACTTCATTTTTAGCAATGTAGACATGTTCCCAGATCTAAGCAATAAAGTTGGTGAGCAAATTTTTTTTACCAACATGAATGGTGACCAAAGTTACAAAAAATATGCCTTGTGGAATATGCCTTTATAGACAGCACAGCATAAGAGGTACCATTTCTGACTACTGTTAATGTCACCTCCTCTTATATAATTAACTTTGTTTTAAATAACAGGAAGACAAATTAATCAGAAGTTACACTCAGACTCAAAAAAGATTCTCTTCCATTAGTGAGCAGAACAACAAAATGCATGTAACTGCTCTTTGTGTCCTTTCAACAGTACAAATACGCTAAATGGGCAAATACTGGGGTCACCTTGTGAGGGTTTGCTGACATGGACGTTTGTGTCCTTTCTAATATGGTCTAGACTTGAATATGCATTGGTTTCTGTCACACTCAAGAACAGTTTTTGCCTTGCCTGCCTCACACTTCTTTGAAGTCCTTCAGTGGACATATCAATCATGTACATTAACAAGTCAGAAACAATGAGCAGAATTACTTTAAAATTTCAAGACCTGGGATTCAGACCCTTTCTTTAACAGGTAATTGGAGTAGATTATATTTCATCAGATATACCCAACATTGTCTATATGTCAACACAGTTTTATTGTGATGGCAGGTGATTCTGGCCAGATGTAATTCCTAGCCATTCTGTCCTTTCCTGTTAATTAGATAATGCTTCACTTCTGCTGGCATCACACACTTGATGAACGCAGTCCTGGGAGATTACTTCTCCAGAGCAGCAGACAGGCTGGATTACCTAGACAAATTAATGGCTCTATAATTTGATTTTCCCGGGATTGCAATGTCTAAGCGACCTCCAGCAGAGAGGAACGGTCTGAATCAGCCCTGCTGCGCAGTGACATTAGCTAATCACATCTGCATGCTAAAGAGACTGCAGGGCCACGGGGAAACAAAAGGGCTCCACAGAGGTATAGAATGGGAACAATATTCTTCAGGAACTTATCTGTAGGGAGAACCAGCAGGATTCTTTGTTGGTTCAGGGTTCAACCGCACACGGTCTACACTGAAGGGTGTGAGAAGGAAAGGTAAATTGGTCACAAATGGAAGCAGCACCCTGGGTGGCTGCTTGTCCCTGTCAGAGTGCTTGTTGCGCCCAAGATCAGTTTGGAAACACTTGTCAGGTGTTTCTGGCAGTAACCATCGACTCCATTAAAAATGCCCATGGATGTGCACACAAAGGAGAATACACACAAGCAAGTAAATCCTTAGCATAAGTGACACCCACTCTCTGTCCTGTAGTGTTGAAGAGAAGCTGTTCACCTAGCTTTTGAGATGCATGGTTCGTCATGTGCTTCACAAAATAAAAGCTACATGCCTGTACCTTGTGTGACCCACACTGCTCTACAGTCTATTGCAAGTGGAAACAATTACATTATAAAGAACTTACGTTGTGTTTTGCTGTTTCACAGTGCTAATAAAAGGTGTAATGGCATCTCTACCACTTCCACAAGTCCCAATGGCATGTAATTAAACTGTCTCATCGGGGGAACCTAAGGCCTAATGAGCCTCTCACATTTCAACAAGTAAACGGCTGCTGCGGAACAGTTGTGGGCTCAGGCAACCGTTCCCAATCCATTCTCGGGGGTAATTTTCTCTGAATGAAAGTTTTGCAATTTACTTGCAAATAATTTGGCTCCTCCAAAGCCCAATCAGTTTCTTTGTATGTGCCTGTGTGTGTGTTCTGCATCACTGATAGTCAGGCTCCCAGTGACTGACGCTGAGTGACAGCCAATCAGGGAAGCAGCTCTGCCTGTCCAGGAAGTCCCATCTGTGCTGACAGTGCAGATTCGATTGGCTCCTGCACAGTGTGGGTTTGCACGCCGCCCACGTACCGGTGCACTCAGAGACGACGGTGTAGCAACACCTAAAACGGGTTAGCCTTGCAAAGTGTTTGTGTTTCTTATGTAACAACAACAGTATCTTGTGTAAGCATTTAGTATGGCCATTCTTACTGAAGTGTGCAAAAAGCTTCAATTCCCAAGGCAACGCAAATGATTTGGAACTGAGAGGTTATATTCATCTCTGTGAACATGGTGCTGTAAGTGTTATTATGCAAGCATAACATTTTCAGAGCTTCATACAGGCACCGACCCATCAGGGGCTGGATTCCAAAATTCATGTGGCTGTTCTTTGTTCTACTTTGGCTCATGTGTATTCATGCCAATTAAATGCAAATAACTTATTTCAATAACACCCTTCATGCATGCACACTAGGCATTAAAAGATGATTCATCGTGAACTATCTTTATTTATTATTATTATTATAAGTGTCATGTGGCTTTATGATGCTGTTTACACATGTATTTTCTAACTAATGCACTTTTCAGCTTTTATTCCCAAAGTAACCTGACAAGGTAATTCAAGGTCCTGTGTCCCACTCCTGAAACAGTTTCATACTGAAAAACCTATTTTACAGACACTTTAATAGGATGGGGAAATCACACCAGCACCAGGACCGCTAATATCAATGAGAAAATCAAAGGCGTGATCCATGAGACCAGTCAGTGATCAGCGTGCCTCTTCAGCCTGGCACACAGTGTGCTCTGGGGAGACCTCTGGTGACATTCTCCCTCTTCTGTGGTTCACGGTACTGAATTGTGGCCATTTGATCTCTGCATACTCCCTAAGGCACAAAACGGCTCTGGCATTTGCAGACAAGGCGACGAGGAGAGCTGTGCCACACTGTAGTAAGGAGGGTCAGGATGTCAGGACAGAGAGGGGACAACAGCACAAACCTCCTAAATACTCCAGAAAGAACAGAGAGAAAGAGTGTAGAGAGTGCAGACGAAGCTGCTTCCAGAGCTGTGGAGGTGAAAGGAAATAGCGTCACTCAGGGGCTTCGGCTGGAAAATGTTCATAGATTAGAGCAGCTAGTTGATGCATGAAATAGTTGGTAGGCTTGGCCTGTGGCTGCCTGTCCATGTGCATCTGGAATGAATTCACATTGTGGATTTTATCTCAAAGAAAAAATAAGATTTGGTTAGGCTTATGCAAAAATTAACACTTGGATAAACCTGCATTTATTGATTTTTCAGCCACATGAATGTAGCACAACAAGCTGTAAACACAACATTGACATAATGTCACCTCCTAAAGTTGATTTGGCAAATGTTTTTCCATCAGTTTGCCTCATCCAGCAGATAAGGAGCAACCTTAGCATTCATTAGAATTATTTTTCATGTTTGTATCTACAGTTGACTGATAGTCACTATCCTTCTTGATCTTGTCTGGTCTCCATCAATTCTGCCAGTTGCCAAATGCTCCACTATGCTCACCAGCTAGTCACTAACTATGTATGCCTGCCATTTGGTGCTGGACAGAGAGCGTACTGTTGGAACCTCACATCATGAGAACAAAGGAAGAGACAGAAACATTCACGAAGCAACCCCTATCCAACACAAGGCCTGTAAAAGAAAACAGTGCCAAAACTCTGTTCAATCACACCTGAGTGTGACTTTTGAGTTGAAACTAAAACACTGGACTAATGGCCAAGCCTAACGGAGGTACAGGAAACATTGGTAGTGCGGTCATGACATCACTGCATCCTTAAAAGCTGAGAGCACACCTATCTCTTTGCCGTCCATTGTTAGGTTATGAACTACACCTTTCTTGTTGAGAGGAGGATAGCCACTGTATCCCAGACCTCTTGATCCATTATAGTCAACCCGCTGTTCTTCACTCGAAGAATCAGCTGTGCCCTGTGTGTGTGTACCCTGGCCCAGAATTGGAGCTAAGAAACTCTGCAGTATTACCGAAAGCGGACTGACACATCAAATTTCTATCAAGAAGAGATTTCAAGGCTTTTATGTGTCTGGACAGAGACTAAGTTTATAACTGTTACCTGAAGCTTCATTTGTGGTGATTTTCTTTCGGGTATAAGGGCCACCGCGTCCTGTGTATGGCTGTGTGTTTCTGTGCTTAGCGTGTTTCATTTGACACTGTGCCCCTGACACTGTTTGAAGTCCAAGAACACAACTGCTGAATGAAAGTTTATGGTTGGTTCCTGTGTGATAAGTGGCAGTTGTGCTTTACCACAGGTATTTTGCTTGTTTTAGCTCCTGCTACTGCGTGTGGAGACAATATCAACACTCTATCAGGACTAAGTCCAGTACCTGTTGATTGAATGCAAAGACACCGCTGGGTACTGTGTGAGTTTTAGTTACACTGTACCCAACCGCTGTTACCAGGATTTTACAGACCTTGCCTTGTGTGTCCCTGTCCCATTTTCTTCCTCTTTCCTATACTGACCTCCACAGGTACACGCTCACACGCTACACAATTACACAATTAATTTTAAGGAGTTGTTGGTTGTGGTTATTTGTGGTTTGTGTTGTAATAACAGCTGGTTGTGACTGATTCACCCTTTACTGTCTGCTCTATTAATGTAAAATAGTTTATAATTATTGCCATTTATAGGTAGGCAAGCCCCTTTTGAGACTGTTTTTTCTGTTTGGTTATTTGTCCCTGATTCCTGTGTGGTACAGTACATTACAATGGGTTTTAAGAGCTTCATGCTGCCAAACAGCTGCCAAAAATTGACTTCAATGAGAGCAGTAAGAGTGACAAAAACAGGGAAGTTGCTGAAAGAGGCCAGAAAGCTCCACAGAGCTAAAGGGGGAACAGCAGAGTGCGGTGATAATTCTCTGTGGGTTCACAACAATCAACTCCTTTCACATACGCATTGTCATTTTATACAGTGCCAATATAAAAATATTTATTATATCAGCTTTGAGGTTAGGAAAGAATCACAGACATGGTCAAAAACAAACAACATCCATCCACATCAACCTCCTCCCTACAAGGTTTTGTGACACTCAAACACTTTTGTGGTACTTAAACATTAATAATTCAATACAGGTGAACTGAACTGTATTATGCATTTTAGCAATCCACAAACTGTTGTTTCTCTTGTAAGAAATTCCAGTTGATATTATCCAAAGAAGGTTAAAGTCAAGGGCAACTGGACTTGGTTGAAGACTCCAGTTGATATTTAAATCACTTTTGTTTCAAGAAAAACAGGTCAGACCAACAGCCAACACAGCCCGGACACATGGAATTCACTTGGATAAGGGCTGCAGGATTATGTTACTTGCCAAAGGTCTCATTCCCATAATCAAGAATAAAATGCAGGTATTAATATCATCTTCCATCTTCAGTGATAACACGGTGTGCTGGTACGATAAAACTAGCAGCCCAATTGTACAGCAAATAGAGAACACTGGAGTATTCAAGATCTCTTATAAGCTCTCAAAGGAATAAGACGCTGCCGTGCACAGATTTTGGCCAATCTCAAAAGCAATAAAATGCTTCTTAAGACATATCCTTAGAAAAGTATAGTCTCACAGTTTCAAATCAGCAGACAGAAAAATGAATCAGTCTACCAGAATGTCTGACACTTTGGTAGACACATCAGCTTGAGGTGAAATTACTACTGAGACTGATATTAAAGTTCAGTCCTGATACTTGGCAGGTATTTCCACAATTACAAAACTCAGTGACTCTTCAACATTTGTAGCATTGGTATAGAACATCATTGGCAGTGCACTTGTTTTTAGTTGTTTTGAAGTTTGACTCCAAAAGACAAGGAGTTAGTATACACAGCAGAAAGTTCAACACCTTATATCAAAAAAATTGAAAGAAAAAAAAAAAAACAACCAAAAGAACATATTATTCTTGCTAAGCTTCTAGGAGAATTGGTCTGTCCAAAATGCATTACTGCATCATCTCACTGAAAGCAGCGTGATGAATATCTTTCCAATATGTGAGGGAAGAGAGAATTTCTATTAGCAAGCTGTTCAGATAACATAGTAGGGGGAAAAAAATTCATCCAGCTGGCTGAGTAGAGCTCCAGTCTCTTCTATGTCTTCTGCTCTCACTTCCCTCTGAGGTGTACTGGTCAGTCAGCCTCCATTAGTAAATTAGATGTTATCTGACTGGATCGATAAATTATCACATAACAAGATGTTGGACCTTGATTTGCATTACTGGTCCTGACAGCATGTGACAATCTAATTATTTCTGAAGGACCCCTTGCTCTCCGTGTGACAATGTGGGAAATGGTGTAGAGACACTTCCATGACTTGTGAATGCCCACAGAGCTAATACACAGAAATCAAAAGCAATGACTCATTCACATTAAAACCAAGCTACAAATAGGCATAAAGCTTACACAAGAGAGCCATGGGCACCAATACTGAAATACGTCTTCATTACAGCACATCATCCAAGATTTTCTCTACTCCCTTGAACTGATTTACTGGGTTAATAAAAATAGGATATAAAAGAGCATTTTGTATTTTTATTTCCTTTCATCTTTTTATTACATAGGCCTATTGACGTCATAAAAGTGTTTTTATTTCTAATATGCTCAAATGAATAACTTGCATGAGATATCTCCTCCACAATGAATTTTCATTCGAGCTTCACTGTATATCATGTAAAGTGGAATACAGAAAATTACAGCTGTTGATGTCATTCAGGGTGAGGTAGTAACAGCCTAGTAGTGTGTGCGTGTGAAATTGAAAGGGGAAAAAAGATAGAGATGCTTTTTTTACAGCATGTCACAGTGACCTGGAACTTGAGATTGTAATTTATCACAGAAAAAGTATTGAAGAATTTATTGCCTTCATTTTGATGTCAAAGTTATGATATTGTGTGGTTGTGCAGTTGCAAGCACAATTTTCAAGGATGTTCTGACATCCAAGATGATACAGTCGGCTACTGAAAAGCACCGTATTATTGAGCTGCTGTATGTTCGAGGAAAATCTAATTCAGGAGAGAAACAAGCATTCACAGATTCACGGTCTACAAGAAAGTTAAAATTTGGTAGTCTGTACCACTAAAAAAGTCAAAAGTTGTAAACAACCAGAAATATAGACAAGATATTTGTGAACTACATAAAACCATATGGCGCTCACCTTGAAATACGATGTAGGTATGACAATGGAACTCCATCAAAGTCCATTTACTGGTCTGTGGGAACACAATGACATATGTGAAAAAAGTTGCACAAAGCCTTTTTGTGGTCCAGAGGGAGCTGCATGAAGTCTGATAAAGTGCCTTGAGCTGAAGATTAGAAGGTTTAAAATGAAAAAAGTCTGGAGTGTGGAGTTAAAAGGCTCGAAGCTCGAGGATATATTAGCCGCTACTAGCATAACACAGCCAACATCTCTTACCAAAACCAGGTTTTAACAATGCATGAAGATTAGGGCTGAAATGACTTTATTGATAAGTGGATCAACAGAAAATTAATCTGTAACTATTTTGATGACCAATTCATAGTTTGTGAAACAATGTCACACATTCTCTTTTGTTGCTCTTCTTTCTCTTTATATCATTGAAAACTAGGGCTGGGCACGTTAATGCATTATTATGGCGTTAACGCACTAATTAATTAACGGCAACAGTTATTTTATCGCACGTTGACGCAGTTTTTATTTTTATTATTATTATTTTGAAAGTCCCTTGCTCACTGACTCTGAATACACATACAGTCAAACCATGGGTCACAGGAGGGGTGGGATGTTGATCAGCCTGCAAATCACCCACCCAAACAAGCAGCGGAGGGAAGCTTCGGCAGACTACGTTGGATGCAGCATGTGGGAGAAGTAGATAAACAAAATCAAGAAGTTGATAGCTACACACTGCATGCTGATTAGAGGAAGATGTCGGTCTTAGGAATGTTCTTAAAATCGCAACATAGTCGCTTGGCCCCGTGGGTTCTCTCAGGTAAACAGAAAGGGAGACAGGGGCTCCGCGAGTAAACAGCAGGCGCTCTATGGGTAGTAACCATGGCAACGGCTTCTGTGCGCTACACAGCTGTAGCTTATTTAACTTAAGTTAAAATTATAGGCTACATAACTTTACCTGGGATGCAAATTCAATTGGATTTGATTACATTAATGTTTAAGTTAAGATTTACAAGAAATATTTTATTGCTACTGTGTAAAGGGAAGCACCTAAAGTGTTTGCACTTTTGAGTACATAGCAGTACATTGAAATGCGCAATACACTACTTTAGAATTCACAATTCAATTTTGCACATAAAATCAGAAAATTATGCGATTAACTTAGATTAAAAATTTTAATTGTTGCCCAGGACTAATGAAAACTGAATATTTTTGGGTTCTGGAGCACTGTTCGGACGAAAATAAAGGTATACCTTGATCTTGAAGTTGGGCATTTTTGCTGCCAGTCAATTAATCCAAAAAATTATTGGCAGATTACTGGTGAAAATATTAGTGAGTTGCAACCAAGCGGCAAACTTCCGGTCTCCGGGCTGACGCCAATCTGGAAGACTGAAACCTGCAATTCATCGAGTGGCCACTTGAGGCTGGCTCCAAATGGGAGTCAATCCCCACTTACCCTCATGTTAAAAAGCCAAACTTTACAGCAGAATAAAACATGTTTACAGCCTGGTACAAAAGATGGTTTTAGTGTATATTGCTAATTTTGCCCTTCGTGACAACTGTGAGGGGGGTGAATTTTTTAAAACACCTGTTTAAATTATATTAAGCCCAAAAGTTCTGCATTATTAGGGGCGTGGCCTCTTTGATTGACAGGCGCCTCTGGCCTCTGTCACTGCTAGTACTCAGTCCGCGGTCTGTTAGCCTCACTCAGCTACAATACACGGAGCTCTGAGGCTCAGGCTGTTTGGACTTTTCTACATGCAGACACCGGATGAATAATGGCAGGCTGTGCGGTTTATTGGAGAGAGAACTTCCAGGAAGTCCGTGTTGCAGTTGGTGAGTGAAATTCTTGTACTTTATTTATGTTTTAACAATATTTAACAGGTATCGCTGTCGGCATATAGCTTGCTAGCTTAGCTCGTTACGCTAATTAGCTAGATACGAGCAGCCCCCAGCTGCTAACGATGCTAAGTTAACAGGAGTTTTTAAGGAGCTTTTAAGGAGTCAAAGACAAGTCAGCAAGAACAGAGAAGCCAAAATGTATTAGATTAACCTTAGTGTTAGACATTATGGTGATAATCTCTCTCCCTGGCTCAGCTCTCAGTTAGCTGACGTTATGTTAATGGTAAACTTTACAAACGGGCAATGTGAGATCTGGCGTCGTAACAGAGTCACTGTTCAGTTAGATACTAGTGAGATACTATTATAAGTGGCTGCACCTGAACCCGATGGACACGAAGGGTTTTAAGGCAGAGAGCTGAGGGGGGAGCAGCTGCAGACTTCTGCTTGAAACTGTCACACCTGCTCGCCAAGGAGAGCCGTACACCGCCAAGTGTAACGTTACTGTTTAAAAACGATAACGTTAAACAAGTCTTTGTGGGGTTCATCAGTGGGGATGATTGATTCGAAGTACATATAGAAGAACGTTTAGTCATTAATAACTTATTACACTTAGTAGATGTAGCATTCCTTGAGATTTAGCAAACAATCTGATGTGATAACTGTGTTTGATCAGCGACGTTTCTGATGGATACATTATTCGGCATAAGATCCTTATAATAAACGTTCAATAAGATCTGACTTGAGTAGTCAGCAGGTGTCTAGCAGCATGGATTATTATTGCACAGTATCCAGCAGCAAACCGTGTATTGCACATATTAGTAAACTGTGTATTTCACATTGCCACCTCTAATTACTGTTACATGCCAGAGAGGTTATCATGCTGAGGCGACCTCAGAGTTCAGTAGCTTTATAGCAGTTGGGAAGAAGTTGCTTAACTGTTTACCCATTGTTGTCTTAACAGGTGCCAGAGGAGCTGATCGTAGAAACCTCCAGATGTGATTTGCTGTGTCCAGCTCTACAGGGGAGAACAGCCCCAGCTTCCAGCTCTTCAGCTCCTGCTTTGGTCAACCTTTTCTTTTAACACAACACCTGAACACTACTGATGTGAAATTATGACACTGGGTTCTTATCAACAGATTCTCATTATAATAACTCTTACAACACATTATTTCAAGTCATACAAAACTACTTTTACATTTGTAACTTTTTAATATTGATGTTTTCATGAATGCAAGACAAGAGTTTAATTTGTTAAACTATTGCTTGTGTTTTAGGAATAATTTGTTGTAAGTTTATCAGACTAATTATACATATAATAAAATCACATTCTTCATTCATCATCAGTTTCCTATGTTAACTGTAAATAGTGTGATTTAAACAGAACAAAGTATTATAGTTAACTGCTGTAAATTAAAATATTAAGATGGTATGTATAGGCTTTATATACATTTTGCATATGTAAGATAGTAAAAAATGAAAGGTTGATGTTATATACTGGTTTTTTTTACATTTCGTTTAGAGGCAAATGTGACATTGACTGAGAAGTTACTCTGTTGTGAAAAACAAAGAATTATCTGCACACCGAATAGTTTTGAAGCCCTGCAGGTGGTGTCATTTATTGCGACCTCTGAGAAGGTCTTGTGTGGTTTACATTGTATAGATGCACCTATTTACATGCATTCGATCAGCTCCTCAGAGACCTCAGAGTTGGCAACATCACAATAAATACCACCTAGTGGGATTCATAATTACTCTGTGCAGATCATTCTTTGTTTCAGCCCTTACCCACAGGATGGTTTGAATGTGTTCACATTCTTCTGTGTTTAAACTAGACATATATCAGAGCAGCAAACAAGGCATTCTTCAGAAACTTCAGGCTCTGTTACTGGGTGTATGGCTTTAACTTAAAGTATAAGGTAGAAAGTAAAAATACTCCTTCACACACAGAAATACACTGCATAATTACTTTTCAACATTTAATGTGAATCACGGTGGGACTATTTTCACTTTTCAACTTATACTAGACTGATGTTCTTTAGCAAGAGTTCAGCTATAATATTTTATGTTTTATCCGTGGTATACGATTAGCTTTTCAGTAAGTAGTAAAGACAGGGAGTGCTAATATATATATAGAATTTATTACAATGTGAATCATAAACAATATCTCTTTTTAAATGGCCCTAAAACTCAAATATGAACAATATTTAAAACTTAAAGTAAACAGAAGGAGACGTCTTTCCACATCAGTGTACGCTAATGAGGAAACTTCCCAGGTCTCTGCAGCTCTCTGGCACCAGGTGGGACATCTGGGCCCGTATTTATCAAGCTTCTCAGAATTACTCCTAATACACTGCTAAGAACTGACTTAAGAGTAAAAAAATTCTTGGCTCAAAGCTGTGCTTAAAAGTTAGTTATCAAGCATCATAACCCCAATTTGAGTGAAGTGTAGGACTAAATTTTAAGTGTCAGTCTTAGTGCTGATTTACACACTTTTACACAGAATTCTTCCTCGCCTCTACGCATGTCTCTGTCCCCACAGTGCCATCACAAGCCCTACTGGCAACTCCTAACCACTTGAGAGACCTCTTGAGCTGTCTTAAATTATTGGGAGAATAAGAGTGATTCTTAGCTTTGAGAAATTTGATAACTTGCTTTTATTCTTAAGTTTAAAAGTAGGAGTAAATTTCACGAATTCTCAGCACTTAAGACTAAAATGGCACTTTGAGAAGCTTGATAAATACCGGCCCTAATCTACAGTGTGACTCTGGGAGGAAAATGTGTAATAAATGCTTCAGGTGATGAAAAATATAAAGTAAACAATACAAATGAGTCTTTAAGAAATAGATTATTGTAAGGTAATTTAATTCAAAAAGTGAATTTTTTTATATATTCTAGATTCATTACACAAAGTGAAGCATTTTAACCCCTTTTGTTGTTTTCATCTTGATGATTACGGTTTACAGCTCATGGAAATAAAAACCCCAGTATCTCAAAATGTATAAAAATTTTTAGAATAGCCTAAATACATCTCTGTATTATAAATAAAACAGATATGTCAACTGGAGAAGAGCTCTCTAATCAGCTAATTAACTCAAAACACCTGCCTCAGTGTTGACAGCATTATTATGTCACATACTGGGAGAAAATGGAACAAAGGAGGCAGTCTTTAAATCCTAGAAACATTACATACAGTTTAAGTTTTGAGTGAGAACCGATCACTAAAATCTTGTGACAAATATAAACGTACCTTTCTCTCTCAAGTGTCCCATTCCAGACAATAATCCCACACAGCCCTGCCGACAGCAGCAACGTTACTCAAAATAGCGGTGTGGGGAATTAATTAACGTGATAGCAACGTTTTACAACAACCTGGGGTTTAAAAGCTACCTCTGCTAATGCACCTGGCTCCTTTTGATGCAAAGGAGCAGCAGCTCTACTGTAACTTCCTCACGGATGACTTACCTTCTCACCCTATCTCTAAGGGAAACCCATTTCAGCCGCTTGTAGCCACGATCTAGTTCTTTCAGTCATTCATGACCCTAGGTGAGGGTAGGAATGAAAATTCTGGGAAATAATGGCCAATTTCCATAAGTTTGTGACCTTGATTAATTAAGCAAATTAATCAATAATGAAAATAATCATTAGTTGCTGCTCTAATAAACAAATGCAGTATACTGGATTATGCTATCTGCTATTTTTTGTTCCAGTCAAAAACCAACTTTTTGGGTTCCGAAGCAAGTTATTTTTGGTTGAAATACTCCAAACGGTTCACAATTTGGTGTGCGAACCGGAACGGAGTCAGTTCGATGTTGGTGCAAAAGACCTGTGTGTGACATTTTGAACACATATGGAACAGCACCCCAGAACAACATCACTAAATCCTACAGGGCCACTTTGTTAGAGGCAATCATGTGTCTCTGAGATCCCTGCAAATCTCACATGCATTATTCAATATGGGTCAATGGCAATAATAACCAAAATCCTTGGATCCAGTTATCAACTAGGCAGTGCAGGTCAGGTGCATGGATGTGTATCTAGTGCATATTACTGTACTTAAATGGCAGGTCAGCATCTTCCCAGTGTGGATAGGAACTGCTTAGGGAGAAGCAAGGAGACCGACAAACTGGCAGGGTTTAAAAAGGGACTGTGGTGGAAAGATTCAGGAGGAGAGAGGGCTTCAAAGATATGAGGGAGTGGGTTTTCGTTTGTCTGCCAGAGGCTGGAGGGGGAGAAAGAGGGGAGTGCAATATAAGAGGGAGAGAAAAGAAAACCTGAACCTAAGTGTCTGTCCTTATAAAGTCAGAGCGAGAGAAGGACACAGGAGACGGAGACAGAGAGAGCGAAGGGATAGAGGAAGGGATTGAAAAATGGAACAGAGAGGTAAAGGTGGAGGGAGGCGGGGGTGCCGAGAGAGTCTGAGGCAGAGAGCAAAGAATGTGGGATTGGCTGGTTGGGTAAAGGGAGCTTTGGTCCCTATAAAGTCACATTACTGCAGGCTCATAATGCAGCGAAGCTGCTGCCTCCACAGATATGAGCAGTGGCTTTGGTACATGAATAATTCAGCCCACAAGAAGGACACAGGGATCCACGGATACAGAGGCATACGGATGGGCCTTTGCAAGGACCCCGAGAGACACAACCCAGCAGGAAAGATCACAAGTTAATCCACATCTCCCTAAGATCTGACCTTACACAGCCATGAAATCATAACCAGTAGAAGAGACTGCATAGTTGGAAAAGGCCGTGTATCCTTCTACCTCTTTTTTTCTACACTCTAGTGTTGTATCTAGGCCTCATTAGGCAGTGCGAAATGTGCATCATGTTTTACAAGAGGTTTGTTAGCATGGAAATGCATGCAAAGCCCCACTGTGGGACAGAAGCTTTTATTAATCCGGTCAGGAAAGAGTTAAAGTGAGAGTTCCTCGGCATGCATTAGATAGCGGCTGTACTAATGGGAAGTAGGCTGCTAGGAACCTGGCCGACAGGGATTAGATAGAGAAGTGATCACAGGGAAGACTTCATCAGAAATGCTGAGGCACCAGGCATCTCATTACTACTGTAGCAGCACAGCCTCAGCCCAGTGGTCCTGCTCTGCTCTCTGCAGCACCACACACAGGCAGGCTGGAAATACAGTATCAATGCAAACACACACACGTAAGCACACAGGAAGGCTCCCATACAATTAAACTTACCTACATACGCATCAACATACACATATACAGTAAGCATCTGTTACAAGCAACACTTGTCCCAGTCATTATGAAAACTTACACATTAAACCTTTATGTAAATGTATAGACTTTTTATGTTTCCTGGCACACTAAAGCTAGAATTCATGTGAGACAAACAGGCACTAAAAAAAGATTTAAAGTACACCTACATCGTCCCAATGTAGACTTCAAAGACGTACACATGCATATTATCTTTTACATGCTGAGAGATGTATTTCGAAACTCATCTCAGGAACTATGGCTTCTTGTTATAAGGGCATACTGGTGTCATCAAGTTTTCTGTCCTGCTCTAGTGGCTAGTGATGGCTTCTCATCTACCTCTCACAGTCCTTGTTCCATCTATTGCCTCAGCAGAAACACTGAATTGAACTAGCGTTACATCATAAATCAGCCTTCCGTACTCTTTCACCCAAGTATTTACAGCATTCTTTGGGAGACTTTATTTTTCTACCTTGAAAATCATTTTCCCTAAAGCGAGAAGCCACCTTCTTTTTTTTACTTCACATTTTTATGTCTGGATAGTGGTGTTTTAAAAGGGATGTTGTTCAAGGCATCAACAGACATCGGCGCTGTGTATTCATTTGAAAAGAAACTCTGGTTACTTATACATAAATACTACAAAACTAAGTGAACATAGTCAAGAAGGAATAAGCTAACAAAGACAGAACTGGTGACAGCAGGGTATGATTGCATCTGTTTTACATCATTATGATGAATGAAATGATAATTTGTATGCTTTCTGTGACCCAAGACAGTGTGAAGACAACAGGATGTTTATCTATAGCCCCACAGCTAGTACACTTTTGTCTGCTCCAAATGGCAACATGTTCATCATGACAATTGCCCATCTCCTGCTCAAAAGAAAAAATGATTGCCAAAGAGAAGTGATAGCGGGGGTAGTGTGCTATGCGAGTGGGTTCACAAGAGACAGCTTAGCACTGATGTGGCAGAGGGGGATTGGCAAAGACAGTATGAAACAGAGAAGTGGGATCTTTTTCTGCTGTTGTGTTGACAGACTTTCATATCAAGCCATGCTTCTCCATTAGACAGGCCAATGTGTTAGCATTTTTCGGAAAACCACACCAATCAGACAGTACACATTAGCCATCACGCCTGTCGCAACTTGGCCAGGCAGATTGTGGGCATAAAATGATCACAGTCTGTAAAATGCCAGATCCCAGACTAAGAAGTCAGTCGCAGTTTGTGTGATAAATAAAGACAGATGGTTCAAACAAGTGTGAAAAATGTGAAAACTTAAATAGCAGCAAAAATAGCCGACCATCCTTTATTGGGACAAAAGGTTTGGAGCAGCTTCCCAAATATTCACGTCAGTACAATATTTTACCAAGAGCATTTTTAGCCGTGCTAGTGTCTACGTGGTTCTAGGGATGGCAATGCCTGCCAGTTGGTCCAGCACTTCGGTCGCAGAGTGTATTAGATGGACTGCCATGACATTTTGTATACATCCAGCATCCCCAGAGGATGCATCCTACTGACTTTGATGATTCCCTGACTTTTGTGGTTGAAAGTAAAACGTCTTGACAACTTGCCATGAAAGGTGATTTTCAGAGTCCCTAGTGGATGAATTCTAATGCTTGGTGAGACTGAATTTTCCTCTAGTGCCACCAGAAGGTCAAAGTTTTCAGTTTTTCAACATTTACTTGATGGTTTGGTACAAAATGTTGTTGCTGTTGTGACATTCATGGTTCCCAAACAATGTATCCTACTGACTTTTGTGATCCCTTCACTTTTCCTACTGTTTTAGATGAAAAGGAAATATCTCAACATATATTGGGTGGATTGCTGTGAAATTACATGGTCCCCAGAGGAAGAACTTAAATAACGGATCCCATGATCTTTCATGAACCACCCTCATCAGGTCAAAATTTAACATTGTCAAATATTTTGCTTTATGTATATAATACCTGCAAAACTAACAACATTACATCAGTTTGTTGTTATTATTATCCAGCTTGTGGGTTATTTTTCATTGAAAATCCCTGTTTGCTGTAACTGACAGTGAAGTGAAATGTCATGATGGAGTTAAGTGATGTAGAGGCAAGACAGGATTTTTGCAAAAGCAGAGCCAACCACCATTGATTTTGCTGACTGAAATGGCAACTTACACAATCTGATTTTATCAGCTGTAGCTAGCCAGCCAATCAGGCTAATGTTAGCTCCATGAGTGCATTGAAATGTCAATTTTTATGTTTGATTAATTTTCAAGGGTATTAAATATGCACTTGATGGCCACATACATTATATTGTGCTAAAAGACTGAAGCTAATTTTGTAAGACAGTTATTTTGTGGAACTTAGCTTAAATGCTTTAAATTTACTTTTTAATTATTGGCATGATATTTTCTAACAGCATACACTTTTTACAGCGGGGCTGTACCAAATAGTTTTGAAGTTTCATTTGTAAATTGAATTCTAAATCAACATTTATTGTTTTTTGTATGTCTATTCATTCTGCTTAAACCCAGTATTTCTGTGCAGTAGCAGATAAAAATGATACTGCACTAATATTATTAGCATTATACCATTTATAGAATTGGATTTCAGTGGTGGCAGTGTGGGATTGTTTCCATTTTATTTGTCTGATTCACTGCTTTGTTTTAGTTAGCGCCTCTCTCTCTTTTCATTCAATCTCTAGCTCGCATGACCACCTCTCGCTCTCTCTCATTGAGCTGGGGCCATCACTGAACCAAATTTACAAGTTTACCAATCCTACACATTATGCCTTTACTTTACTTTACAAACACTAAACTAATTTATTTCAGTGAATTACTCAAACTGAAGATTTTTTTTGAGGATTTTTGTTGGGTGATTACGTCATAAAATATGGCGACGGACATTTGAAGCTTCATTCGAAAACCTCAACAGAAGCTTGGTATTTTAAAAAAATGACATTTGGTACAGCAAAAATTACAAGAGTAAAGGCTTTTAGGATGCAGACTAACAGTGTTTGGCAAACACAACATTACCTCAGCGTAACATTTACTATAGACTTCCCAGTAAAAAGCAGGACAGAGCCTTTAACGTTGCCCTAAACTCTGATAGAATCCAGAACGGGCCTTCACAGAGTGGAGAAATACTACACACTGGTTGTGTTGTCTGGACTGTTTTAATTAACCTGCAACTCTACAAACTTGTGTAGTTAATGATGTGCTCCTTGTACCTAAATGTAAAATTACCACTGTAGGTTAGCTGGACATGCTAACAATCGCAACAAAACACACCACCCTCCAAGCTCTTTCTTTACCAGGTATAATTCTCATTATAGAGCCATTACCACAGTTTCAGCATGTGGAGAAACCAAAGCCTGACAGACCTGTCGTTCCCATTTATGGTTGCAAAGCTATGATGGGACACTGATGCTCTTCAGGGGAGGGATTTATTTAGCAAACTGAAAAGCATCAGGATTTCATGGAACAGAGTGTTTTGTTGATTTTTATTACATAAACTAGTAGGCTGTGTAGATATAAATGACCAGTTACATGTGCATAAGAGCACAGATGTGGCGTCTTTGTTCTACAGCAGCCTGGTGTAGTTGTGGATGATTTAATCAAGTGACAAACCAGCTATGCATGCATAACTGGTTTGTCACTCAAATAAGAGACTTTAGATGGAGAACATACCTGTCACCTTCAGATAGCTGTAAAGGGAGTTGATCAGCTGAACATGAAAGAGGACGAAAGATGCTGATAAGAATAGACGTAAATCTTTACTCTGCCCTCCTGGCATTGTTGCCATAATGGCTATGAAATTGTGTTTTTGCTGTGCATTTAGATGTGTCTGCAGGTTGATAAATGTGAAGTAAAAATGAAACTGACAAGCTAAATATACACTGAAAAGCTTTGCGTTATTTTGGAGGGTTTAATGTGAGCTGGTTTCCGCCCATTAGAGTAAAGAAAACAGCACAGAACACAGATGCAGCATGTGTGTTGACCCGTTGGACTGGACATGGCAGGATGGCAGTGCATGCTGCAAAACACAGTCGGTACAGACACCAAAATTGTAGTGAATTTTCAATGATGCACCCCCTGCTGCGCTGCTCTTCTACTTCGGCACATGGTGAGTCACCAAAATGGCAAACAGCCGCAGGCGGGGGGAAAAATGCCACTTCAGCGGTGCAAAGCTGTGCCTTGTGCAATATATAACCGACTAAAATAAAATAGAGTCCTCAGCCAACAAAAAACTTTGATAAGTAGCTGATAATGAGTCCAGCTTCTCAAGATGTCGGCTTTACATCATCATTTTTGGTCAAGATGCTTTTTAAACCACTCCTTACACTTATGAAGCAGTAGATTGGTTAAATGTATTTTGTCTGTTTCCTTTAATTTCCTTTAATTTATTTGTTTATTTGAAAAGGGACAATGTACACTGATTAACATTCAAAGCAAATGTAAGTGTACCTGAGTTAGCCACGTATGTTCCCTGACTGCTTTTGCTGTCAGGTAGCATCTAGATTAATACCAGCCTAAACACACTGTTAGGAACTAATTTTCTTCTTCAATTAATTAACTCTAACTGCCAAATTATTTTGACTGTGAGGTTGTGATCATCTTTAAACTATATTAAGAAATAATTCAAAAAGAGAAGGAGAAAATTGGTCCAGTCAGAGGGTAATTGTATTTGGAGATCCTGCAACTGATATGAGGCTGAAATGAGAAGAAGGTTTTATTAAAAAGAGCACACTGTGATCCTGAAAATGAGTATTAAGTTTGCACATCTCACTTTCACCTCTAAAAACAAGTCACGTATTTTAATTTCTTGTTTATTACCTTTATTTGTTACATTCTGTATCAGTGCCAAAGGGATGTCCTCGTAGCCTGGCTGTGTTAAAAAAAAGCCTGAGCGCTACGCCCAGAGAGGTGCGCTGCTGTCAGTGTCTTCTGCTTGACATGCAGAAGGCGGATGATGGAAAGAAACTGGGGAAATTTAGCCCAAGCAATCCTCGATCACAAATTCAGTGAATCATTAATGTATCATATTGCAGTCAAGAATACTTTCCATTTCAATTTGTTTTTATTTAGACACCTCGTTGCATGTGAAAATAATCGCACAAATAACCACAAACAGAAATAATCATATTCATAACTACAGGAGTGAGGTAGATTGAAGGAGGTGCTGTGTTATGTTATTGGCAGACCTGAAGTGAAAAGTCTGCTTTCACCTTGTATTGCTTTCCATTTCATCACTTATTTGCCTTATTTTTGTGCAGCCTTATTTAAAATCTATATCTGTACAATAGCAAGCTGTAAACTGTGAACACTTTTGAAGAATGTGCCGTGTGTAAACAGAGTGGACACAAGTAACTTATGCTGGCAGTAAAATGTTAGTTGTGATGGAGGGTACCCACACACCATCCTCACCACCACAACTACCCACACCATTTTTCTGCCCTGGTACCTCTCATGGCAAAAAGTCTTGCAAGACCTCACCTGTCCGTTAAATGTTGGCTGAAACACAAATATATGCAGACTCATGTGCACACTCAGGGAATGATGCACAGTGAAGTGACAGAGGGACAATGTCACTGTTTGCAGCTGTTCAAACATGTCATCTACTCTCTCTTGTTGGGAGCTTCCCATATAATTACACAGCTGTCACACTGTAATCACACTAATGTCTGGTGAATCACAAGGAAATAGCACGGGCCACTCACTCATTAGGAGGCATGCCTGCTCTTCATCTGCCTTGTGTTTGTTTTATAAACCTAGAGTGATAATCCCTTTGTCTGGGATGGGATGAAAAATCATCGCTGGCATTCTGAAGAGAGGTAAATGTGAACACAGCCACTGCCAGTGACAGCTTGTGCGAGATCACACCAATGAAAAAGATGTTAGTGTAAGGATCAGCAGTTCTATGCAAGATGTCTGCTGGGGATTGTTAATCTTATGAATTAAACTGTGGTCAGGTTGAGTTAGTGCAGTGTCCACTTTTTGATGGTCGGGAGACGTCGCGCAGTTCAAGCATGAAAGAAGAGAGCTGTCAAGTTGTATTGATTAAATGCCAGACGATGTGACAAGTTCAAAGGGAGGACAGTTTGATGTCATATGACAAATCACAAACAGTCTGATACCCACTGTGTGAAAACCCCAGAATAAAATTAATTGGAAATATATTACGATGGCTTTAAAGCCCTCACACAGTCATTTACTTCTTTACTTTTCTTGATTAGACCTCTGGACTGCATGGGTGTATACAGAACAGGACTCCAGGGTGCACCAGTACGCCTGAAATTTTGCAGGAGTTATTAAAAATAAAAATTAGTTAAAATGTACAAAAACATTTTAAATAAACACCAACTGGGTGTGCAGACATTTGCCACAAATTATAAGCATATTTTTGTAAACCTGAAAGGCCCAGACATCATCGGCGTAGGTAACAGTTCCACCCTGTTCCTTGTCCTCAGATGCCTAATCCTCACCCAGCCAGCAGATATAGCCTCATCTGACTCCAGAGCCAGAGCCTACTACATCCAAAAAGGCCAAAACATGTGCCTTTCGCAAAGAATGGCGTGTCCAATTTATGTGGCTCAGATATGTTAAAACAGTCAACAGCCTGCAGAATGTTGCTTAAGTGCCATCTCTCTCACTTTCCTGAATGATGTACACTTGTCATATTGTTAGCACATAGAGTATAGTGACATGTGTATGCCTGTATAGCCTAATTTTTGCACAGCTTTCTAATCAAGGGTGTGCTAAAACACTCACAATTATTCTGGAGACTGATGTGAATTCACTGTAAATACTTCATTACAAACTTCAGAGGGGAGGATTATTTCAAACCCACAAAATGTGACTTGAGCATACTATGTGTTCTGCTGAACACTGGGAAGAGAAAAAAGTTTAGAAAAAGTTGGACACTTGTGAAAGGAGGGTGCTAAATAGATTCTGTTTGTCCAGAGGAAAAAATGGAATATTGGACAAAAAAGCAAAGAGAAAATTAGCAAATCAAGGTTGACTAAGTTCATCTGAAATATAAATGTTCTTAATTTCAGTGTTTGATATACAGGACATTGGAGGTTATTGTGACACGGATGTTGAATTATTATTCATCTAGTTTCTAAAAAAAAAACTTTATTTATTTAATCTAAAACCTCAACACAAAAAACAGCATGAAAAGCTAAACATGAGTGAGGTACATGCCTGTAAAACTATAATGCTGATGCTTAAAACACCTTGGTGAAGTCTTAATACGCTGCATTTCTACAGTTCAACTTTTATCTATACATGATGTGATATCTTTCTATCATTGATTGGTTAAAAACAAAAACGCATATTCAGACTAGTGAGAGTGAAAATACAAAAATAACCATACAACTGCTCACTATGTATGCAGTTTGCAGATGGACTCTGTGCCAGTGGCGATGCAGAGAATGGAGATATTTTTGATGGTCTTACTCCCAGAATTTTCTGCAGAAGAAAGGATTAAACGATGGTGAGGTTTTAAGGCCACATACCTTCAGGGCTTCTAAGAAGTTAATCAAATGTGGAAGTTTATTTACGTGCCCTGGTGTGATGCATGCATTTGGAATGGCAATGCAGTCACTCTAAACAACCCATGGCTGTATGAGTGCAACTTAGTTTTTACAGCTGATATTCCCCATACATTTGTATAATTTCACTCCTCAACATAGAAAAAAAGCATATTCTTCAAAGGGGGTTGTATAAATTGATTGGGTAAGAGCTCTTTCTATTCCCCAACCACAGCAATGTGAACACCATTGCTATGCATCAGAAATAGACCTTCTTTACAGAAGTACGGAGGGAGGAAGTGGGGGGTAGAGTAGAGGAAAAAAATGCATGTATTCAAACTGGAGGCCTCGCTGAATTGATGGGCACCAGGCGTGGAGCTTTTCTGCAGGGAAATAATTTGCATAATGGGAAAGTGGTTGGAGTTGGAGCTGAGAGCTCTCCTCTTGTGGGGACAGTCAGTGAAGTGGAAGGAGAGAGCTCCTATCAGATAGACAACCACTACCAAGTGCTCGAAGAGAGCGAGATGTACGCCGGTGATATGCTCTTTTGCTTCCTGTCACCTGCCCATTTCATCTGCAAAACAATTTACCAACAATCTCTCAGACATCCGCAGCCAATATGCACTCGTGAATTTGCCCCGGCTTCATTCCACAAATGAATCTTGCATGGTAGTTTCCAGTCATCTTGCTCTGATAAAAAGAAGGCAGATTGTTTTGAAACTGACATTCAGCCAAATTTAATTTTGTACACTGCATCTGTGGAACCTTAAGCGAGCTTAAGCTTCAATCAAACACGCAGGCTCACTCTATTATACCGTACAACACTGCTCACACTTTATGTTCATTCAACCACAGGTCACAATAGTGACTTGTAGCCATTCCTGCTTTAATAAATACATGAGACCCCACATTTAGAAAAAGTACATTGCTGTATTATATGGCTAATGTTTGTGCACATACAATCAAGTGGTGCTTATGAAAGGTATGGTGGATATGGAGGACAAAAAAACTGCATCACTGAGAATGTGTCTTACTGTATGATTTATAGGTCTTTAGCTTTTTTATGGAGTCTTATGATGTATGTGTGCAGTTACCAGAAAGGAGGTATGTAGTGTAGGCTAGGAATTGAGGATCGAAGTGAATGATGTTTCAGTCATACATTTTTCAAAGGTTTTGGAGGTGCTTGGTGGTTTGCTGTTGCCTGAAAAGAATATCAACAACAGCTCTGCAGATGCAGGAAGGAAAATAGCAGAAGAGCATACTGTCCCTGGACCTGTAGAAAGTTAAAAAAAAAACTGCTGCTCACAGTATTTCTTGTAGTGTGACACACATAATGCAAAGCATTTCGGGATTTGAATCCAAAACTGTGATGTCCACTATTTTACTAATGTAGTACCTTACCTTATAAAATATTGGCATTCAAGTGTTGAGCACTGAATATTAATGATGCAAACCCTGCCAGCTAGTTGAGGCAGAAAACTCGAGTAGTGCTGCATCCTGAATTAGCTCATGCTTTAAGCTGAGCTTATATATTGTCAGCGCCTATTTGTCAACACCTGCTGGGCAGTCTATTTGAAATGTCAAACTTGCCATTCGTTATGTGCAGCTGCTATTCCTTCTGCTTAATCCTCACCTCACCTGACTTTTATAATGTATTCATTATCCGAGATGTGTTTTTATGCTTGTGTTTATAAGCTATAAATGCTTTCTGTATGTGAACTAGTGATAGTTTGGCTGTGATTGCTATAGCCTGAACGTAGAAGTATATTTTGAAATATGGATGAGATGCCGACATACTGCTTGTTGTCACCTTGATGACAAGCCCATTCACTCAGCTTGCAGCATGCTGTTGTTACACAGTGGCTGGGTACATTTAATGGCTCTGAATAGTTAAGCATTCTCTTTACAGAGGCCGCTGCTGCAGCTTTTTAGCTGCATTCTGGTGTTAGGGAATGACTTGCTGTCGATTGAATGAAAAAAGAAAGCTAAGTTCATTTGACCGGAGCGCTCCAGTTTGTTTCCTAATGCCTGTTTTAATCAGTGGGGGGCTGGTTCTCCATCGTTAATCAACACAATTACTTTCAACCCAAAGTCCTGACTGCTCACTAACAAATGGACTACATAGGCTGGGCTACAGGTGCTGAATATAATGTTGCTTGTAATTTGCTGCCTTCCTCTGGATATCAGGTTAACTCTTTGGCATTCACATTAAGGGCAGAAGCTGAATATCTGAGTCTTCTGAAATGGCATTGATGTTTATAGCTCAAGTTTTGGGCATCCTTAATGGGAAAAGCTTGACTTTTGAAGGTTTATGGTTTGCTCCAAGTGCAACAAGCACCTCTTTATTGAATCACTTCATTTATGGCGGCATCTTCATTTGTCATTCCTCTCAAGCAATATTCGAAACTGATCTGCCAACAGAAAAGCTCTGAAAATGTCCAAATAGATATATATGGATTTTTAGCATTGCTATCAAACAGGACTACAATAAGGTGGGGCAGCAAAGAGAGCAGCACAGCTAAGGTCTATTACTCCGGCAGCGTAGTACTTGCTGCGCTAGTGAATGCTACAGTGCCACTGTTCATCACAGTGAAGTAACATGCATCCACTTAAACAGTGTGGCTCATTGATGTGTTTTTGGACAACAAGGAGGTCTATGGGACAGAGGAACAAACTGTATCAGGTCCCGGCTGCACTGTATAAATTCATGTTGTCTTTGGTCTTCAATGGGATTTGTTGGCAATAACAAATATTAACAATATCAGTAGCTATATCTTTGCATAATATAGAGAAATGTCATAACACAGAATCCAATTTTCCATGTAAAATATATGCCCAAACTACACATGGCACGTCATGCACTCCAAATTACTCTAGCTCCACTGCCGTGTGTAACTGCAGGGATTTGAGCAGTATTCACATTCAAAACACATTGTGTGAGCCTTTTTCTAAAAAGGAATCCATTGCCTTCAACAAGAGTGAGTGTTAAATACTATGTGTAAATACTAATGTTCAATTCATGTCCAAAGCAGAAAGAAATGCCACTTACATATAGGAGGCTTGCCATTTAGAATTAAATGCCAATGTGTATTTAACAAATAAATTAAAAGAATATATATTTTTAGCTTTACAGCAATGGCCTTTTTTTTTTTAATTTGTCAAATAATATATTTTTAGATTGTACCCTCCATAAAGTATATGCACCTGCAGAGTCATTTTACGCATCATAACAGGAAATGTCAGATTAACAACACAGACGGCAGACACACTGCTGACTAACGCAGAAAGAAAATCATAGTGATGAAGGCAATGAAAACAACAGTACAATACCTTATGCACTGAAGTGGTATAATATTGTTTCATTACAGAAAGTAATAGGTGAATAATAAACGTTATATATCCAGATTATTTTTTGCAGTTACACCTACGGTTCAGCAACCACATATGTTGTTTGTTATGTGTGTACTTTAAAAGTTCAAACCACACTGATGCTCATGTATGTTTCAGTGATAGTCTAAACATCACCCCATCACACATTTAGAGTGATTATTTTGTACATGTAGCATCTACATGCGCTGAAAGGGAAGTGCGTTCAGTCTATTGTCAGCGTATGTCAGTAGGGGTCGTCAATAAAAACTGAAATGGCTGTAAAACTAAGTAGCCATTTTACAGTGACATTAAACAACGCAGCCCAGATAGCATGAATGTTTGGCCCAAATGTTGCCCACATCTGCATTTCTCTTATGGCCCACATTTGGCCTTGAATGACAGTGTTGCCTTGGGGTGGAGTGTTCACCTTATATGGGCCAGATTTCAGGTGTGTTGTGGTCCAAATCTGGGCCAAATAAATGTACCATATGTTCACTTCACATGGGCCATTTGTTTGGCATGGTGTGAGCTAGGTCTGGTCTAAATCACTTGCCGTAACTCAAGTCCGGCCTGGCTCATGGCATTTGGGCCACATTTGGCCATAACTGAGCGCTAAGTGCCAAAGTGGCCCAGAATAGACCCACACGTGTTTGCTATCTGGGAGATCTCTATGCTTACAAAAATATATGTCACTTACGTATACAACTGGCTTGTCTTATAACAGGATCAGCTGTGGTACTATTTATAGAAAGGCAGCCCCAGTTTGAGTTGCCATTGCTACTCATTGTACTGTCTTCAGCTGTCGCAGTGTTTCCTTGAGACTGGACATGATGTGGTCTAATTAGAGTCTACAGTTTTTCTCAGGTGACTTAAAAACAGTGAAAAAAGATTATTCAATTAATCATTACTTTACAATTTCTCACCAGCAAAAGTAATTTGTAACATTACGTAGTGTTTCTCAGCTCCATCAAAGGTGCCTTTAAACAATTCCAAATCCTCCAAACCCACACGTCACATTTTCTGTGTTTAAGTTTAGAAAAAGAAAACAAGGAATTATGACTGCCAGTCTACAGTTTGATATTTACTGACCATTGACCACCAGCTGTAGCCCAGGTGACTCTTGAATTACCAAAGGCTAAGACAACACAACATGCTGATAAGACAATTTCTGAGCTACTGGAAGGAGTATTCTTCCTCATTTGGCTAGAGAAGGCTAGCTTAAAAACAATACAAAAATGTACTTACGCTTGGCTAAAGTGGAAAAGTTGGTGTATTGATAAAAGCATAAGTGCAATGGAAGCTGCGTGAATAGATGATTATGTACATGAAGCACGTGACTTACACATCCAGAAGCACAGGACACCAAAAAAGAGCGGCAGATGAAAACATTTACATTGTTTTTCACAGCTTGAGGCTTGACTGGTTCTCTTTTAATAATGTCATGTCGTTGTGCTTCTTCTTCTGCAATCCTTTCATAGCACCTGAATGTAGGATTAGCCCCACCAACTGTTTATGGAGGCACCCAACTTATAATATTCGCATAGGAGTAGTGGATGGAACCATGTACGAACCCACATGTTCTTTTTGCCAGTTTTTGGGAAATTCATTTAAAATTAGAGTTGCAGGGGGTGCCGGCTAGCTGAGTTGGTAGAGTGCGTGCCCCATGTATGAAGGCTGAGTCAATAGGTGCATTCGACTGCAAGGAAAAATATTTTGAAAATAGTGCGCTGCATTTGAATGGAGACCTACCTATAGTACAATAATACTCAGTAATGCTTTACTGTCCAACACTATTGGAGAATCTCTGATTCTGTTTTATCATATTGTTGCTGGGGCGGCTGTAGCTCAGCAGATGGAGTGGATTGTCCACTTATCACAGTGTCACATTTCGTGTAACCTTGGGCAAGACACTCAACCCCAAATGGCTCCTGAGGGTTACGGTGGCACATTGCATAGAAACTCATTGCCATTGGTGCTTGAGTATGTGTGTGAATGACTGAATGAGAGGCAAAACTGTAACTGTATAAATGCAGCCTTGTCAGTTTGCACCTGTAGCCATTAGTCTTTTAAAATTCCAACCATTGCAGAAACCCATAACTTTCTCACAAACAACAGCAGAAATTATGCAATTGCAACCAGCTCACCACTGGAGAGGAAGACAGAATGAGGATAAAGTTCAAGTTATTGGCTTTAAATAAGATTTTTTTTTTTACCACCACATGGAGACCAGAGGTTACACAACAGCATCCTTATATCAAGTGGGGATTCTGTGTCTTGCTGAAGGACAAACCAGCAGTTTCCTGAGACACAAGCTTGTTTTGAGCTCATACTGATTTTGGAGGAAAACAAATGTTTTTCTGAAAACTAAAAACTTGTAAACTGATTTCAAAAGGACATTGGACTAAAGTTCAAAAATCAAAAAGCATTAGCTTTTTGTAAGCTGTTCCTATAGCTCCATTCATTTAATTTAAGGTCTTGCTCTCTCCTTAGAGAGAGAGGGGGGCAAGAGAGGGAGGGAGAGAGATAGAAGGATACTGTATATATTCTGACCAAGACATGACCACAGAAGTAGTACAGTAGTACAAGTATTAATTCACCACTTACTTTCCTCAATAGCCACATAAGAGATTTGGAGTCTAATGATTTCTGCTGCAGCAGAATAATAGGATCTTTCTTCACGCCACCCTTTGAAGTCAAAAAGCCAGATCGTCAGGGTAAAGACTGCCACTTATGATGTGCCTTAGGTGCAAATGAGAGGCATTAGTTTGCTGGCCCCTCGCATGAATATCAATAGCTTGGTCCATGGAGTGGCCTTCACCACGCCACTCACGTGCTATTTCCTCTTATGGACAGAGTGTTTTCATTGCACATAGCCTAGGTTTTTGGATTTTTTTGGTACCAGTAGTATGAAAAGTAGTAGTTTATCCATTTATTTTGCTTCCCTTCATTATTGTAACGATTCTTATGATTATAAAATCACAATAACAGTGAAATCTCCTTGTCACAATAAATAAATCAAAATGAGAATCACCAATTTTTGATTCAGTAATTCCTAAAGCTACCTGCTCTAAATTATAGAGAGGTTTATTTACAATTCTAAGCACATTTTTATTTCAAAACTGTTAGAAGATCTTTGCATTATGTTCATTACTAAAGGGAGGCTATGTAATAATTGCTTACATTCCTGTGAACAATGTTTGAATGTGCTATGATTGAATCAATGAGTAAATCATGAGTCATTAAATTAGTGATGTTTTCAACACAGAATCTAAGATGCACTTTTCTTTATATGTATATTATGTACTGCTGACTGATTAACCACATTAAATAAATATCCAATTGAGTGAAGACAACACACTAATCACATGCATTCTCAGTTTTCTAGTGTTTATCACTTGTAATGATGAGCATACATAAACATAATACTAAATAACTTCAAACAACATTTCTGTAATTTATTACATTTCTGGCCAGATTTTAGTGGCGCATCTCCGGGTCATTGACAGTCATGCAGAAGCAAATACTACTGACTGCAAACATAAAAACTCTAGTGTTATGATCCTAAATGCTATATCGATTTTCTATCTGGAATGCCTGATACTTATAGTACCTTGTAATACAGCATAAAGTTTTCCCGACTGTTTTAAGATTACATTTCAAAACCTGTGTCAAAACACAAAACATTGTGGCGACTCGATTTGAAGCCTCATACATCATATCTCCACATGACAGTATGCATTGCAGCGTTTAATTGTGCCACCAGACACAAGCACAGTGTGTATATATGCACAAACTGTATCTAAAACTATTGTGCCATTACTGAAAGTAGCCCAAGATAAGGGTTCTGCACTGAACTATAATGAAACTTTAATAATTTACATGATATTATATGTCATATGATTGCCTTGAAAAACCACTGCACATGAAAACAGCTAGTGAATACATTTATTTACATTACAGCTTTTCATGAGCTACTTTGCACCAGTAACAGCCTTAAAATAATCAACACATGCATGCACTGTTAAAACCTTTATAGGCCTGCGTGTTGCACATGACAGCAATAATACCAGTGATGGAGTTTATTGTCATACACATTTTCGTTTTGCTTTCTCCCCTCTAAAAGCAGGTCAAAGGGCACAGTCAGGTAGAAAGGAACACCCACAGAGCACGCAGGGACTTAAGTGTGTTTCACAAAGGACACATGGGCTCCAAACTAAATCTCCCTGCTCACCGCACGACTCCAGACTAAAGCTTTTTCAAGCCTTTGTTTTTCCCCATCGCTAATTTCGGTTTAATTTCATGCTATTAAGCAGAGAGAGACGCAGCAAAAGACAGATGGGATAAGATGCAATGGTCACAAGGTGGATTTGAACAGATGAGGCTTGGGGCTTGAGCCTGCTAGTGCACCTGGACAGCTTACAGTATGATCACGACCAACCACTGCGATGAATGCAATGACAAGCTAAAAGACTGGGCTAGATGTTTATTCATATTTTTCCGTCTGTTCTACAGCAGGGACATGCGTGTAATGGAAAGAAACATTTGTATTCTTGAGTCTGATCTGGCTTTACACGCAACCTCTCTCTAGCATAAAAACAATTGCATGCCAGCACTAACTTTTTTCTGATAATTCCACTTTTTATATTATTTCTTGCGGTCTGGTAATGGAGATTGAATAGAAATATGAGACAGGCAAAGCCTCTCTGTGCCCCCTCCCTACCTCCTTCAACATTTCAGTCCACCAGCATTAATTTAATGCTTCGTCTATCTAATATTGTAATCCTATACAATTTTCTGCTATTGTAATTTTGCCCATCATCACCTCTGAGTCATGAAGCGCAGACCCACGAGTCTATATTCCCACAGACTAAAACTCCAGCAGACTCCACTCTCTCTTTTTCATTTATACAGCTGCAAACTTTGAGCCAGTGTGTCTGTATATGGGTGTGTATGTGTATCTGGGTGGAAAGATCAGGCAGTTCAGTGTGTTGTGAATGATGCCTGATTCCATCCCCAGAGACGTAAAGGGTATAGTCTTATGTGCACAACTGCACAGACAGAAAATTCACACATATACATACAACACTTTCTCTGGCAGCACTTCCCGTCCCTCAGGAACTGGCTACATGAGAATAAGTAAGTGTGAATGTTTGTTTGAGTGTGTGCATGTGTGCATGCATGCACGCATGCATGCGTTGGGAGGTTAAGGTTGAAATGGAGATATTCGACGGCAAACCAAGCCAGAGCACAAACTGACAACTACTTCAGGTATAACAGAGAACGGTGGCAAAATGCCATATCAGAGCTAGACACTCCTGGTTTTCCAGCTGGATGAATTAACTGGAATCTGTCTTTTTTTTTTATGGAAATAGGCCACAAATTACCACCTGAGATGAGCTCTGAGCCAGCGAGCCAGGATGCAGCCTCCCGACTTTTAATATGCATTAGATAACCTGATTGTGACATTTTATTAATAGGGAAACTGTCGGCACAGGGACACAGAATTATTTATTTAATCACTGTTACATTACTGTAAGTGATTGTGTATCAAATGAAAAAATGACACAATAATCTAATTTCTGTGACAACGGCATATTAATGCATGTCAGAGAGAAAGAAGCCATTATTGTGGCCTGTGCATATTCTGCCAGCGGGTTTGCATGTGGCTGTGCTGCCCTTGAGGGAATCAATTGCATGGCACTGATATTCCTTTTGCACAAACAGAGTAGCACAAAAACTAAAGTATGCCTTTAGTGCCTCAACAATATAAACTTATACCTCTCTGCTAATTTAAATCAATAACAGTTGAGTTAATGAACAAGTGTTGAAACATAGAAAAAACATTGTGTACAATGATTTGTGTATCCTTGATGGTAATAGGTTGTAACCAAAGGTAAATTCTTTTGTGAATTCAGGGAGAAGGTTTTGACTGTCCTCTGTAATTGTGAGCAGAAAAGGCTGCACATTTAAGGCTGCAGGATGTTTTTACACCATATGCCACCTGTGGTACTGCCCACTGCTACAAGGCTCCAAAGCTTTTTGGAAACACTGAAACATTGTTTTCCCAATGCGATAACTTCAGCATCCCCACTAATGTGATGAGATTTGTTAAGACCCCCTTTGTCAGGATTCTGCAAAGACAGAAGCAATTGATTCAATCTGTAAACGCTTTCTGTGCTTGCTTACCACTGTGGTGGTGAGATCCGAAAGATTTAGTTTGAATTTTAATGTTGTTTTATGCAATATTGCCTCCCTGTTCTTAAACAATAAAACTCTGTTCCTGTTTCACCTCCGACTACACCCAACATCTCTCATGGATGCTCTGTCACTCTTGTAACCACTCCCACCAGTGTCATCCCAGTGTACTGACACACCCTGGAGTATACTTCTACCAGGGCCGTCAAATAAGAGAGTTCCGACACTCTTTGATCTCGCCGCTACGTGGTCAGGTGGTTCGTGTAGCTCTCCATAGTTCCAAACGACTCAGCGCTGTCAACCAGTTTGAATGGGTTTAGGTGGGACGGACACCAGCAGCAGCTATATTTACAGCAATTATTGGTAAACATATGACAAAATATGACACTGATTACTGAGTTTAAACTTACATTACATAGACACAGATTTTATCAGTTTTTGTGTTTAATTTTGGTAGGAAAAGGGGCTGTTCCCATTACGTAACGTTACACATTTACAGCAGCGACTTAATTTGCAGCAATTTTCGGTAAATATTAATGCATAATGTGCTTTGATTACAACGTTGACTACACTTATAGTTAGTGTATTCTATCCTGGGAGTGATAGACAGACAGCGTTCACAGTGTGGTCTGTTGAAATGTAACTAGAGAGATGGTTACTGAATGAATTAACTACACTCCTAAATACGATCCATAACATTACTGTTAACTGGGGATTCATTTCAGTATGGCTAATGTACCCTTTCACCCTTCCCCAAACAGAGGCTAAACTATTAACCAGGACACAGACACATTCTGACTGATCTGTCCACACCGCCTGCTGCCAGGGAGAGACCTTGCTGAGGCAGTAGCTCTACCTTGTGTCTGGCTGCTGTGCTTTCTCTTGCCAGTAAACTGTCTTCTCTTACCTTGTAAACTGAGTTAGGCTGTTTCACTCAATCATCCTTTTTCCACCTACATATTGAATATATGATCATTAGCACCTGTTTTGTTTGTTTTATCACATGATGATATGCCTTACAAAATCCACGAGTTCCACCAAACTTTAATTTTCTTCTGTCCATTCAGTTTGTATTTTGTTTTATAACTAATAACATGTCCATTTGTATACTGTGTATTTTGATGCTTTGGAAACACTGTTCTTGAAACCTTCAAGCCAATAAAGCCCTTTAAATTTAATTACATTTTTTGTTTAATATTTGAGGGAAGGGGGGCTGCTACCATAAGGTATACATTACAGTATGGATATATTTTTTTCTCATGCTTCTATTGTCATAATTACTGACATTCTCATGTTATGTTAAGACACATTCACATACACATGCACAACAAGTAAATATCAATGAATGCCAGAAGCTGTTTAGTTTAAGTCAAGAAGTTTTGGTAAACAGTGCAAAATATACAAGGCAACCAATTGCGAGGTATAGATATATCAGGTGTTCATACACAAACGCCTATTCATACATTCCTTTACACACAAGAGACTCTTAGTTTAAAGTTCAATGTGTCACCAGCAGTGTACATGTCCTACTTTCATCATAATTCTGAATCACTACAGTATCATGTTTCTACCTTTATTAGTCACAGGGAGCCATTAACATGAGGAGTTGTGTGCAAAATAATTCATTGTATTCTATCTAACAGATGTCCAAAATATGACCTCGGTCATCATATGCCACTGATCTTATCACCTGTCACTGATGCACTGTCTAACAAACATTGTGTGTAATGACTGAATTAATCAAGGAACAACCTCGCTGGATACAACTAGCCATGTTATCTAGCTGAGATAATAGCTAACTTACTGTTCATCGTAATCACGTGTAACGTTACTACTACCGCGGCAACTAAATGCTGCTATACTGAGTTACAACAAATCTAATAACCAAAGATAAACGATGTATGCTAACTAACTAATAACTTTACATTTGAGGTAAATATTGGCAAACTGACATCTTTGTATGGTTACGTTAGCTGGTTAAGTGTTAACGTTACTCACGTTAATGTTAGCTAGCTGCAAGTATATAATCTAACAGTTAATATCTTCCGATAAACCTTGACTAAAGCTGGCTACATAAAATACCACTATTGACTAGATTCATGAGAGGACAGATAATGAGTTAAAATGTCAACAAATGCAGTAATTTCATCAACGTACCAGGCAGCATACCTAGAAACACTGAAATGAACGGGACTCAGCGCTGGAACTATTCAGTGTTTGGAACTATCGGCTGCCCCATGACGCGCGTTACTTCCGCATTCCACAGATCCAACAGAAGTCAATGGGAGTGTCGTAACTCTCTTATTTAATGGCCCTGACTTCTACTAAGTTAAACCACTGGAGATCAGAACACAATACTTTGGTTGTTAAGGTGTACTTTAACTAGAGGAGAAGAATGGATAAACTGCAAAGCATTTGCAAAATTATTTCAAGAAATAAAACCTTTGAGAAGAATTAGACCTTTCTATTTTTTGGTATAATATGTGGTACAGTGTGAATTTCCTAGCTCCACTGGGACAGAATAAAAGCCCCCCTGGACCACCACTGTACACTATAATGTTCTTTACTATTGCTGAACATAATTTAACTCTTGAACAAGGAAATGAATATTGCAAGTTAAACAAAATGGTTTAATTTGATCAATTCAGCCCCGATCAATTCAATGGGTTTCCTCTAAATGCATTCAAAATCATACATACACTGCCACAGTAATTTAGCAGTCTCTTATTGGTCGTTTGAAAGAGCAGTCGGAAAAAACTCTGCTGCCCATCTCACTATCTACCTGTTACAATGAAGTTCAGCAAAGAAGTAGAAAACAACAACAATATGGTATCCAGCTCATCATACTCTATACTGGCTGCTGGGCAGGAGAGGTTTAAAAAAGAAATAAAGAAATAAAAATAAAGAAGTAGAGAACGGGCCAATCCTGTTTTACACTACACAACTTGCCATCTTGTGACGGGAGTCTTGAAGTCATTGCGGCGTTCACACTACTTGTGCTGACAGCGGCTCTGTCACCTGACGCAGGTCTCCAAACCACGTTTGATCAAGAAAACACATGTGAAATGTGAAACACCAAATGAGCGATCCTGAACACGAAACAGCTGTTGTTTGTTATAAAGATAGCACTTATAAAGACAAAGAATATGGGTGAAAGGATGGATTAGCACACGCAGGTAGCAGGGATTGTCTGAGCTACAGAGAGCTGGAGGTGAGTTAAAAGGTGCACCTCCCGGGCACCCATTTAACTCATGACTGAGGTTACAACTCACGGCCCAAAAAGGAGAACAAACTTACGTGTGCACATTTTCAGCTGAGGACTGCAGCTTACTTTGGCTTCAACTCAACAATCAATCATGATTTCAGTTAAATGCTAAAGTTGCTGTTACTGTTACCTTGTCTGTGGTCCGCTGGCAGAACACCGGGTGCTTTCTGATCAGGTGCCGTCGTGATGTTGCCATGGTGACATAAGTTTTCGTTTTACGGTAGATGGTAACATTACAGAGTTGTTGTTTTCTTTTAGCTTGAAATAATCCCATACATTGGACACTTTCTTCTTTGTCTCTGCTATTTTCTCTCTTCCTCCACTTTGCAAACAGCGCCATTATAATTAGGTCGTGTCCACAGCCTAATCGCGATTTGCGACTGTAATAAATGTCCGTGCGAAACAGTGTGCTGTATAGTTATATGGATTATTAATCTATTTAATCGATGAATTGTTTCAGCCCTAAACTCCCCACACACACACACACTTTTTTAGATTCAGCGAAACACAGCAGTAGCTCTCTAGCATCTGATAGTGTTAATATTGTGTCTAATTGATTAGTGCTTATTTTACATTCATTTGATTGCAAATTCTGCCTAGCTGATGTGACATCAGCATACGCTGGGATAATAAGTGGACCCACTCTTGAGTCCCAGACAGTTTGTGACTAGAAACGCTACTGGTCAAGTTTTTTGATAGAAAAAACAAACAAAACAAACAAACAAAACAAATGACAGAATGTCAAGTTTTTCTTGAAATGAAATAAGACGTGAGTTGGTTGATGAAAAGGGAGTAACAAACATTTGCAGTCCAACAAATACTGTATCTGGCCCCATTTCTCTGATGTATTTTCTAGCTGAATTTTATATACTGAGCTAAACAGGATTATCCTGTGGTGTTACATTGCGATATTCACAGGTGAAAATGTGCAAATTAAGAAAATTATGTTGAGGATTGAGAAGTGTGAGATGACTAACTAATCTCTTTCGACGTGCAGGCATATGCTGATGCGTCTCACACACAGTACACACTCAAACACATCCGTCTAAACACACTTATACACACGCACAGGCTTTCTTCATATGAACCGTTTCACAGCTGGCAAAAGTAAATTGTCGGCCCAGATTCAAACAGGGTTATTATGTTGAGGCTGAGGAAAGTTCATCCTTCAGATGTTATTTACCCACTTCTTCTGAGATCACAGAGGAGAGGCGATAAGAGAACGTGTTGCAAAGTTGTTTCTGCCCCCTCTGCAGAAAAGTTATTCTTTGCAGGCAGTTGTTTTGTTGTTAAATATTCTATGAAATCAGCTTGTGCGCATTCGATTGCAACAACAAATGTGATTAGGATTCAGGTGCTCTCCCTCTGCTCCTGACACACACAAACGCAGTCTACCATGCAGACAGCCCTTGCTCTCTCCTTGTTTCCAATTCAAATGGAAATTGTGTGGAGTGTAAATGGCACAAGAAGAGGCTTCATTAATGCTACAGGTTGATGACACTCTCTGATATCAATAATCAATCATGATACTCCATGCTACGATCTAGTCAGTTAAGCACTAGTACAAATCGATACAATGATGAAGTGGCTTGTCCCTCGGGCACACCCTACTGCTTAGTCTGCTCTGTGGAGACTTTCCTCAGGTGGACATTAATCCAATTGTGCTGGATGCTCCTCAGCAGGTCATTTTCTGAAAACTACTTCCACATCTTACTCCAGTTGGTGCTGACGCATGTCCTGCAACATCTTCAGCATGGTAAACAATACCCTGTTCAAAATAAAACCACAGATGGACGATACAATGTAATGTTGCTAGTCTACAGTTCACGTGCAGTTCAGCTGAGGCTTTAGGCTGTCACACCATATTTTTCCATTTTTTATACTGCTGTAAACGACTTCAAAGTCTGCTCAAGTGTTTACATGCACACATCTGGTTTGTGGTCTTTTGACTCCTTGAATATATTACAAACCACAAGCAGAGAGTGATGAATGTGACTGACTGCTAAGTCTGAGCTAACAGCTCAAAATGCCATTCAGTTAGAGTGTTGAATTGAAGACGTTTACAGGTATGTAGCTTTCTGAATAATACATTTGGTGTGCCTTTGTGCAAGTGTACTGTTGCTCATAGTACACGCACTGCTGTATGTAAGCATGGGAGTGTGTGCACGTGTGGTGTCTTTGGGGAAGAGGAGCTGCACAAGGTCATTAGCTTCGCAGTGGTCCAGCTGTGTGATCTGGCTCAGGTACAGATCAGGTGTGACCTTGATGTTTAGCAGGGGTCTGCATGTGTGAGTGTTTCCGTTTTTTACATGTGTGTGAGTGGTTCTCTGGTGGAGAGAGCAAGAAAATGTGTCTGTGCATGTGTGTGTGTGAACATGTGTATGTGTTAACCAAGCAAGCAGCAGGAAAGAATAGATACGTTTAGAAAATTTCATATTCGCGCACAAATCGTGATGACCGCAGGACCTCTGCCAGGATTGTGTGTATTGTGGTGTGCTGTGTTGTCTCTTAGTGTTGCCGTTTCCTGGTTGGTGGGGTCTGGAGGCCATCAAGGAACTAGAGGTCGTAGGCTATTGTTTCCGGGTTTCATAAAACCCTCCTGGTAGTCCGGGTCCTTCTTCCCTAGCACCACATTGTGTTATGTTGGGCGCACACCAGAGGATAATTTGGCCGAAATAATGAGGTCAATGAACGGATTGGTGGGTATTCTCATTTCGAATCAAAACATATTTGACATATACAAGTTGAATTTAGGAAGCCTGCAACAGCCAATGAGACCTAGCTGACCTGGAAGAGTCACCAAAGTATTGTGTATTTGCTCGTGCTATAAAATGTACAAACATGTCGATTTCCTCCTCTCCACCATGACTGCATCAGTTCATCCACAGATTTATTATCTTTTTTGTTTTTCTGTGCAAAACATAGCACACACAAGTGCATCTAGCTGAAGACAACAGTCGCTTCCATGTTTGTTTATGTCACGTTTGATCATGCGAGTTTCTGTGAAATCCCAAGTCCCCGGAATCGGCACTCTGGAAGCGTTTAGTATAAACATCAAGTGTGTGGTCCTGCGTCTTGACTGAATTGTTGTGTGTGTGCGTTCTTACGATTAATATATAAAAAATCTGTTACATCTTATTAAGATTTGAAAATCCTTTAATGTGCACCAGGCATTACATTGGCGTTCTTTTGGTGTTCTGAATAGTTTTTTTTGGTATTATCTTTGTAAACCTGGCAGCGTGTTCCCCTGCCTGTTTCATTTGTTAGAACCAACATTTTTGTTATATTTGTTCAACTGAATAGATCTTGTTCAACAAAATTCCTTTCTTTTAGTTAATCCCTCACATGTGATTCCCTTATTTGCTGTCTCAGAGCTGGGCCATAACAAGGGCATAAAATAAATTTGTTTTGTTGTTGTTCATATGGTTTATGTTATGCAAATCTAAAGCATGATTTACTAGACCATAGTTCCCTTTGACAACCGACATTGACTTGTCACAGTAGGAAAAGCAAAAGATGTTATTAATAACACTAACTTGGCAACAGTGGGCCACTACAGGACCCTGAAACTGAAGCAACTAATTAGAATGCTTTTCAGAATCAGAATAAGCTTTATTGCCAAGTAGTGTTTTACACATACGAGGAATTTGCTTTGGTGATAAGGTGCTACACGTAGACAAACATACAGTTGACATAAATAAATATTGGCAATATATACATACGGAATAGACAATGCAAGTTATAATACAACTATTTGCAGAGAAAGAACGTCACAGATATTTACGTGCATATTCCTACTGTCAAATGTCAAAATGTAATTTGTGAAAGGCCTATTATATTATCAGAAAATTTGAATAGCATGAAAAAGTAAAAACGGTTTTTGTAATTTAAGTCAAAACTTTTATATATTCTAGATTCATTACACATAAAGTAAAATAGTTCAGGCCTTTTGTTTTAATCTTGATGATTACGGTTTACAGCTCATGGAATTCAAAAATCCATAATTCAAAAAATTTTAATATTAGAATAAAGAGTGTATAATACAGAAATCTAAACCTTCTGAAAAGTTGAAAAGTTTTGAAAAAAGTTAATTTATGCACTGAGTACTTGGTCATGGCTTCTTTTGCACAAATAACTGCATCATTGTGGCATGGCGTGGAGGCAATCAACCTGTGGCACTGCCGAGGTGTAATAAAGATTTCTTTATTACATAAAGATTTCTTTGATAGCGGCCTTCAGCTCGTCTGTATTGTTGGGTCTGTTGTCTCATTTTCCTCTTGACAATACCACAGAGATTCTCTATGGGGGTCAGGTCAGGCGAGTTGGATGGCCAACCAAGCACAGTAAAACCATGGTCAGCAAACCAGTCACTACTCATTTTGGCACTGTGGGCAGGAAATCAACATCTCCATAAAGCTTGTCAGCAGGTGGAAGCATGAAGTGCTCTATAATCTCCTGGTCGACGGCTGCAGTGACTCTGGACTAGAGAAAACACTGTGGGCCGACACAAGCAGATGACATGACATCCCACTGTGGAAACGTCACTCTGAACTTTAAGCAACTTGACCACTTAACTAGGCAACGGTCTAGGGGCCTGATTTCTAAACAGTGCGTACGTACAAAACAGGGCTGGAAACATGCGTACGCCACTTCCCAAGCAAAGGTTGTGATAAAAAACAAACTTGACAGGAGAATGTGCGGTCCTCCACACAAACTCTGAGGCATACCTACGTACATAAACTGGAGAAATGAGAAATGGTGACTCACATGGCAGGAGGATGAAACAGTTTGAAATGAATAGGCCTACTATTGTGTAAAATAAATCGAAATATTACCAGATTTAGGATAATAAACACAAACAGAGATATCTGTTTCTGCAAATGAACCCCTCAAATATGTTGTACAGTCTAATTGGGAATCATATTAATAGGCTACTTGCATGTTATTTTTTCTCATAAATAAGGTGACCAGCAGGACAAATTACATTTAAATTGGTGCCCTTATCAATGCATCAGTCAAGCAAATACATATGCATAGTTTCATAAATTGTTATCAGATGTTCGTTGCCTTATTAAGCCAAATGCTGTGCGCCAGCGTGTGGATGTGATGTGTTGCTTGTAAAAACACGTTATGGAAAATATATGGAAAATAACACTATTTGTTAAGTAAATCTCTCGGTGTGCCACTTATGTCACATAAAAGTCATACAAGTCATATTTCTTTTAACTCAACGGCAGCCTCATTCAGTGAGTGGACTGTGTGTGGCCTAAATAAATGTTTAAACACAAGTGGAATGCATTTGGTTTACGCAATTCAATTCAAATTAGCTTTCTTGGCATGAATGTATAACAACAATATTGCCAAAGCATCATATAAACTACATAAGACCAATCAACCCCATACATTTCATTAAACAGATAATTAAAGCGTAAAGTAATTACAGCGTGTGTGTGTGTAAGAAAAATTTAAATATATTAAAAATTAAAATAAAATAATTACTATGTACTAGAACCAATAATTCTATATGGTAGCGAAATTTGGGGACCAAAACTAAATAATGAATTTGACAAATGGGACAAAACAATCATTGAATCTTTCTATACTGAGTTCTGTAAGAGCATCCTGCAGGTGCAGAGAAAAACACCAAATAACCTGTGCAGAGCAGAGCTCGGTCAATACCCCCTCTTACGTTGCGTGAAAAGTGTGTTTTTTTTACCCACCAAACAACATACTTCAGCTTCACCAAAAGGAACGTCAATGTCACACTCAGTTATATTTTGTTTTGTAGCTTTTCTGCCAGAATTTGCCTCCTTTTCTTCATGCAGTAGGTACGTATTAATATTAATGAGGGGCGTTTCACTGACCATTTATAGGCAACTATGGGCGTTTGAAGGGTCCAACATGGAGCTCCCTCACATGCGGCACATTTCAAGTTGACTTATAAAAGGGAACTTGCTTACAGACGTGGGTATGCACGGTTTTATAAGTCTGAATAATTACGCCATTTTTGGCTTTTGGTCGTACGTACAATTTTAGTGAGGATTCTACGCACAGTTTTAAATATGAGACCCCAGTTATTTTTCTCCTTAGCCTTGGTAAGATGCTTCTGACACTGTCTCTGGTTCAGGGGTGGCATGGAACACGACACTTGTAGCTCATTTCCTGGACATGTCTGTCCCTGGTAGCTCTTGATGCACTGACTCCAGCCTCAGTCCACTCCTTGTGAAGCTCCCCCAAATTCTTGATTCGGCTTTGTTGGCAATCCTCCCATAGCTGCGGTCATCCCTGTTGCTTGGACATCTTTTCCTACCACACTTTAACCTTCCAGTCAACTTTCCATGAATATGCTTTGATACAGCACTCTGTAACAGCCAGCCCTTTCAGCAATGACTTTCTGGGGCTTAACCTCATTGTGAACGGGATCAATGAGTATCTTCTGGACAACTGCAAGTCAGAAGGATTCCCCATGACTGTGGTTGTGTGTACTGAACCAGATTGAGAGATTAAAAGCTCTTCTCTGGTCAACATTAGACATTCCTTATTCTAATATTTTGATATATGGATTTTTGATTTCCATGAGCTGTAAGCTGTAATCATCAAGATTAAAACAACAAAAGGCCCGATACACATCACTTTGTGTGTAATGAATTTAGAATATATCAAAGATTTGCTTTTTGACAAAATTTATATATATATATATATATATATATATATATATATATATATATATATATGCAGAACACTCAAACTTCCATGCCCTACCTGAGTTTAAGGATGAAACATACCACCCCACGAGGGGCGAGAGGGGGATTTTATATACTATAACCCAGTGCTTAATTTATAAATCAGGAGTCCCTGGAACAAAGAGAAGGGGTGCCATGGTGTTAGCTATTAAACCTGAAAAAAACTAATCAAAACTGTCATCACAAACAAAGCATTATTTGTTTACATTTATTAATCAGAACATCCGCAATAACCTCTCAATATCAGCAAGGGTGCTAGAAACAGCTATTTATGGTTTGCTTCTCTCTCTAGTTCTATTAACAACCATAAAAAGCAAGCAGGCTAAGAAACACAACTAAGGGACATGTTCTGTCTGTTGGTCCGTTTATTGATATCCTGGATATATAAACACACACACCCTAATTTTGTTATACTAACTTTACCATTTCACAGCACAAACACCCACTTGCTTAGATGTGGGGCTTGCAGTAATCATATGCCAAAAATATTTATAGACCAAAATCACTTGCCAGCACACAGTGCATCCACCTACCTGCCTGTTTGTGGGGCTTGCATTCCCCCATTCATTGGTCTGATGCATTAATCATCATAATCATACTCATCTTCACTGCCCTAATCAATTCAGTATTATTAATATAATGCCAATTTACAAGACATCTCATTGTAATTTTCATATAGAGTAGGTCTGGACTCTATTCTTTGTAATCAGTCATCAATACTGCACAGCAGAGCATAGTATTAAAAAATGTGTGCTTGTTGCGCGTTTAACTGGTTGCTTATTGGTCCAAAACAGCCCAAATAAAATAAAGAGCCATCTGCCTCCTTTTCCCTGCTGCTGCTATTGTCGGGAAATAAAAGAATGACAGAATAGATCACATTAAATTAGGGCTGACCCTGAATAGTCAAAGATTTGTTGCTTTGATGGTCGGAGCTTGATTCAACTGTCAATTTCACAGTCGAAGCTTCGCAGCGAAGCGAGGATCATGCCATTTTGGCGATATGGGGGTGCTCATCATCTGATTTTACATAAAACTACCAATTTTCTCCCACTAAGTTAATATACTGCCTATTACAATATACATTTCAACATATAATGCTCTAAATAAATATGTAAAAAGGTTTTAATAAATGTTTGTGCGTGAATAAATCCAAAATTGTAAACCTAGCCCTTAAAAAAGGGGGGTCAGTGCCCATGTGTAGGCATAACAGTGTATGTGTGTAGTGGCAGAAGAGGAACACTTGCTGAAGATGAGAAGCACAGCTACACAGGTATTGTGCAGAGTTGTCCGCACCTCGCGGGATGTTTGGATCATTTATCACCATTGATGAACCACTAGGGGTGTGACGAGACAGTTAACCTACGAGATGAGACGAGATTTGGTTCACAAGATTGAGAGGAGACAAGATTTTAACACTATTTTAAAGAATTTTTTTGTGCTGAATTATATTTAAAATTTGAGCATTAAATACTTGATTTCCTGCATTCTGATGCATTTTTCTGCTTTTTTTTTTATTTATGTAAAGAGAAACACAAATTTTAGGTGGCAGATGACAATTCACAATCTATAGCCTAACTATAACAGAATATATTTGCAGTGCAGCTCTCAGGCATTCTGTGTTGCTTTCAGATCTGTTTCTCCTGTTGATCAACTTTTCTCATGTAATATCATCCCTGCTGTGTCATGATTTAGTCTTCCCTCCTCTTTGTGTCTTTGTTTGGGGAAGAAACCTCTTTAAATGTGATTGTGGCACCTTTGTACCTCAATGATAAATTATTTAATTTTAATTCAGTTAGAAAGTCCTGGACTTTAATAGCTCCTGTGTTTCAGCAGGTTTTCTGCTCATGTTTAAAACTTTCTGCACATTCAGAATCTCTCCCACAGATCTGTGTTCTCTGACATGTCCAGAAAAAAGTCATAACATTACAAGACCAACGTCATCATTTGATGAGAATTCTACCTGCCCTACTCTGCTTTGCATTACGATATTAATTTGCTGCCATATGGCACTTTTAATTTTAGTAACCTTTAGAAAATGCTCTAAGACTGCAGCCAAGGGGCAGTTCACTGTGGAGTGATACAGATAAAATCTGTAATTGTAAATGTAACTTGATTGGCATGATATGTTAATCAACGCTATCATGACGCTATTATGCAGCTGTGCCGTTACAAACAAACTATTGTCGTGGAGTTATTGGTACAGTATTTTCTATAATTATGTGAGCAGTCATGATCTGGCTTTATGCTGCACACAACATGAATCTGCCAACAGCGAAAGTGAAAGGGGTTGGTTCCCTGGCTGAGAAGGTGGAGGTGTGCAGCCTGTAACCTGCAGCTCTTTATACAACAGCTCACTGTGTCTGCTGCTCCTGACTGTTGCATTACTCACTACAATATTTCAAACTGGTCCGCTGTCAGAAAACTGTTGAAAATGATGGTTGTCTTGTTGTAAACACATTTTTGATGAATGAATGCGGTCAGCGCTAATCTCATTTACAAAACATATTGCATTTCCTGTGTATATTTCAAAATAAAAGTCAACTTGTGTTTCGCCAGTTGAATGCTTTTAATGTCAGCTGCAGAACCAAGAAAGATTTGCATCAGCAGTAACTTAATACAGCATTTTTTCACAGCTTCACAGTTCTCTTGCACTTGAAGCCACAAGTTACATTTACTCAGTAACGTATGTGACTGAAAATATAGCAAAGTATGTAAGTAAAAGTACAGATTTTAAAAACTATTTTTTTTAAACTACTCAATTACAGTAACGTGAGTTATTGTAATTCTTTACTTTCCACCTCTGTTCGCTGGTTGTAACGTTATCCCCTTCAGACCAACGCAGTTTGGGACTGAAAGTTGCATGTGAAACCAAAACTAACAGACACCATTACATTTATTAATTTAGCTGATCCAAAGCGACTTAAAATTGCCAGAGGTCGCACGCCTCTGGAGCAACTAGGGGTTATGTGTCTTGCTCAGGGACACATTGGTGGATGTGTAAAAGTGGGGAATTGAACCTGGGTCGCTCACAGAGAAATTGGTCAATAATAAGCCTCAGTTTAGCTGTAAATGTACAGTGTAAGTTACAGTGACTAATGATTAGAGACTTGAGCTCTGCAGCTTCTCAAGATTAAAGCGGAACTACGGTGTGTAACCCCCCACCCCCTCTATCGCCACGCACAAACATATGATTCGACTATAAGACTTGACAATTCTGATTCGACCATGTTAAACCTTAGTCGGGGACAGCCCTACATTAAATATTATACAAAGCTTATTTAAAAATTTTAATAGTGACAAAGGAGGTGTCACTACCAATCTGGAAGGTCACAAATTAAGCCCTGAATATAATGTGAAAATAGGGCGGGGCGAACAATATGATCACAATAATTTTCTATTTTGATTTTTATCACGATATATATAGATAATGATGCCAGTTTCAAAGGTATCCTGATAATGACTGAAGCCAGAGGAAACCATAAATTATTTTTTTATATATATTAACATAATTTGAATAATATCTAAATGTAAACATTTAACTTTGCAAACATGCGTTATCTACACTACAAGTTGGCTTGACTTGTAACTTATTTAAGGTACTGTAGAAGGCTCATTTTCAGGGGAATACTTCTCTTTAGGGTTTCTACTAGAAAATGTTTACATGCTGTATTATATTTCCCATACTGTCCACTGCTTCAGCGCCTCTTTTCACCCTCTTTCTGAACACACTGTTTTAGCTCCTGTGTCTTTAAGGTTCCCCCTCCCTCCAGGCCACTTGCTTCTGATTGGACAACTTACCCGAGCACAGAAGAGGGGTGGGGAGCTAAATCAAGACCTACTATGCAAGACTAGGCCTCACTGGCTACTGTACAAAAACACAACATTATTCACTTGTTTTTTCTGAAACATCCCAGATGTTATGCAACATCTGGCGCTTGCTGGCATTCGCCGGTTTTTCAGGGGTATTTTGGGTGTGCAAGATTTACTTATGAAGGAGGAAACAATGGAGATTGAGGCTCACAGTATCAGTTACATACACTGAACTCTTTTTATTCAACTATTCCAAGGGAAAATACAGTTTTCCATTCTATGGCCCCTTTAAATATGTAATTTGTAAATAAAAACCAAAAGCTGTGTTTACTATATTCAAATTCCTTTGGCAGGACAGTAAACATCTCAAATGTTTGAGGAGGTACAACCAAGACCAACAAAAAGTAAACAAATGGATCACAAAAGCACAGACATTTTTCAGTAGTAAACTGTAAACTAAAATTAATTGAATATTAATTATCTACTGGTTTTACAGTAGGTAAGTAAAAAAAATGTTAATATGCTACAAATTTTAGCTAGTCCACTTCATTTTTTGCCAGAAAGATTAGTCTGTCCACAGTGTCTTGCTTTAAAGGTGCCCTGTGGCAGGACACAACACTGCCACCGCTGGTAAAAGCGCACCCTGAGGGTGAGACGGTGGCAGAAATACATAGGTACATCTTTGGTAGGAGGCTTCCTCTGGCGTGGGGCTGCACGATATTGAAAACTGACATTGTGATGTATATTGTTGGTATGAGCTCTGTTTGGAGAGAATGAAATCACATGATAATTATGAGAGGTGGCAGTCAGAATCACGTCTGACAAACAATAATTCTAAAATCGAAATAAAATAGCTTCATCAATCCTTACAAAATAATAAAGCAATTAGCATGTAAATAAAAATGTATGTCACCAGAAACCACAACAGTTCAGTTGTGTATTAAATCAAACAATAAAAGCAGGTGCTAGTGTGTGTGTAGCACACGGCTCCTAACACTACTAATGATTACAGACAGTAAATTATTTGTTATTAAAGATTACAGCTAAACTGGACCAGAATCAGATTTTTCTAGACTCGGCAGGGAGCAGAATGTTGCTTGCAATATTCAGTGACTACACAAGACAGTGAGTTAATAACTGGCAACTGTACTTTTTTTAAACAAGCAAAAAACATAAGCAAAAAAATAATATAACCATAGGTTCAATATACAGTTCACTTTATCGAAAGACCTTAGTTAAACTCTATTAACAATGTAAGGTTGAAACCACTGTGTTCGTATGATTACCTCTATTTAGGGCCCGAGCACGAACCGTGCGATGTCCCTATTGAAACATTTTTGGATGATTTACACACTCTGTACTTTAACGCATTCCTCCTAGGCATTTAAACTGATCGACTTCAGATTTCTGCTGTGCCTTCTAAAGGCATTGAAGATGAAAAGTTGTGCTATCTGTGAGTTTTCGTCAATGGGCGTGTCCGTGGCGTCGATGATTCGCCATGAAACAGGAAGTTATTATAACTTCAGGGTACATGCTAACATCTGCACCAAACTGTACATGTAGGACGAGAGTCCTGCCCTGAACACATGTACATGCTGACATTCACCCACAGTCATAGCGCCACCTGCTGGCAACAGGAAGTGACCTTTAACGAAGCAGCCCCCGCTGCATGTTTGACCTACATGCACGAAATTTTCTGTGGCACATGTATCATATCAAGTCACACAAAAAAGCCTCAACAATCCATGCCCTAAACTCAACAGGAAGTCTGCCATTTTGAATTTTAGGTAAATTTTTGGATAATTTACACACTTTAACAAACTCCTCCTAGGGATTTAGTCGGATCGACTTCAAATTTCTGCTGTGCCTTCTAAAGGCATTGACGATGAAAAGTTGTGCTATCTATGAGTTTTCGTCGATGGGCGTGTCCGTGGCGTGGCGTCAAAGATCAATTCTTCGCCATGACACAGGAACTTCACTGTACACAAAATTTTACGTGCTTGATAACTTTCCCGCCCCAAAGACATCTACACGCCAATGTTCATTTATATTCATAGCGCCAAGTGCTGTGTAGGCGACACAGGAAGTGACATATAACACCTTTGTGCAGCGTCCGAAGCACGTAGCAAATTCACAGCTGCACCGGCAGAGCTCCAGAATATGCAACGCATATATTTTACTGTATGCAAGTCTTTGAGCTGGAGTCCAAGTCAAGTCTCAAGTGGGTATTATGAATGCTGCAGGTGATAACCTGCTGCGTTCAATCCAGGTTGCTTATAAAACTGCATAGCTATGAGGAATTCTGTAACTGTAACCTGTTTTTCATTTACAGAGCACAACCATGTAATGTGCAATGCAATTATTGCCGGCTTATTAAATACTGTAAGTCAAAACACTCCCCAGACTCTTAAACCCAGTATAATGTTTACTATATAAAACTGTGACGTTGCATAGTCAGCAATAAACCTGTAGGCCTAACCTGTTTTTAACTTACAGAGCACAACCATGTAGCCTAATGTACAATGCGTTTACAATTAATGACAGCTTATAAATTACTGTAAGTCAACAAACAGTGCTGATTTTCAAACCCACTGTAAAGTTACATGGTCAACAATAAAGCTGTAACCTGTTTTTAACTTACAGAGCACAACCACGTAATGTGCAATGCAGTTAATGACAAACTACTGTAAGTCAACACATCCCCCCCACTATCAAACTATTGTAACATTATAACTAAATAAAACTGTAAGGTTACATGATCAACAATAAACCTGTAACCTCTTTCTAGCCAACGGTAATAATTAATGTGATGGCAGCCAGCCAGTAAATGATTACGTTAATCGACTACCACCAGTTTGGCAAGTAAACAAACGCTCATTCATCTTTTCATTCCTAACGACAGTCGGAGATAACCTCCCATAGGTCGTAGCTGAAGCAAGAAGCAAGCTAACTTTAGATGGCCAATGCTGAGCCTAACATGTTTACTCACCACAGGTTACTAACCTATTTGCGTTCAGCGCGTCTTTGTTTGGGTCTTGTATGAAGTTTTAAAGTCAAAGTTTATGATGAATGGCACGGCAGCACGGTGTTGTGTGGCCGTGCGCAGCTGATGCTACGTGTTACGTAGGCAGGTTATAGGTAACGGAATAGGAGGAATAACGGCAAGCTCGTCAGACGTTTCCTAAAAATAAACATTGTTCACGAGTACCGCACCTTGAGTCTAAAGTCGAGTCTGAAGTCACTGTGTGTGCGACTTAAGTCGGTCTCGAGCCCGAGTCTCTAACTCGAGTCCTCATCTCTGCTGTATGTGCAATATCCAAAATCACAATAACCAGGACATCATTATACACCATATAAACCGTATGAATACTCAGTTCTGCAGACACCAGGGATGCGCTTCAAAAATGGATGAGGAAGGTAATTGTCCATTTAAAGTCCAAAATAAAAAAGTATAGTCAGAGTCTGAAAGTGTGGGGTTGCGCAAGTGGTGCTGGAAGTTAAGTGTAAAAGTGGTGCTGGTTTTGTGCAGTTTATGCAGGTTATCCTAACGCCGTGGAAGGAGAGCGGTAAGATCAATAGTCCTTAGCTCAGAATTCCTCACTTCAGGGATCTTCAATCCAGGGATCTTGAGGTGTTTGTTAACGTTAGCTCTAGGCCCATGCACTTGATCTTGCTAGCTTAGCTTGGCTAGCTTAGCTTGGCTAAAAAAAGATCCTAATGCAAAGCGTTTTATTCTTTAGAGGCCAACGACGTAACTTTAAATACACTTCTGAGAAATTTTTAGGCTCGAAATCAACTGTGTAGATTTTGAAAATCGTCAGTTTTACAAAAATTGACCGCAAATCCACCGTTTTCAGAGTTGAGAAGCTCCGCAAGTGCCGACCATGGTGCCGATGGGTGTTATACAGCTGCAGTAATGTTACCAGAGGCTGCACAGCAACACAATGGAGGTTAACCCTATCCGCTAGCACATTGCTCTTTTTTTATTTTTTGTTATTTAACGGCTATGCGTGGGCCGAGCGGCTGAGATAAACATCATCACGTTTTGTGCATGGTGGCTTCTGGGACGAACCATATATCACTTTGTCTGCAGGCTGCAGCTGGACCCTTCTCACCCTTTGTGACCTGGGTTACCTGTGTGTCTCATTCTTTAGTCCCAGAGTTCAATCTACATGATAGAGAGTCAGTTTTGTTTCCCCAATACAGTTCAGTTCTGATCCACTTCAGAACCACAAAAAAATGACAACTCAAAAGTCTCCTTAAAACCAAGAACTTCTGAGAAACTCCAACTGGGAAATATTCATGATTCACCAGATTATTCCTTGTCCTGCATGACAGAGATTCCAGACACAAGACTTGGCGATGAGTATAAAAGTATAAAACATATTACATGTGTCCATTAAAGTAAAACAACATCAATAAAATTTTCTATTCTTTGATTTAGGGTTTTTGGAAAAAGAAATAATAAAATAAAAATAAATTTGTTGACTTTTGTTGCTGTTTCATTACTATTTATAGCTATACAATGGGTTTATGGTTAAATAATTTGTTAGAGCACAACATTGTTTACAAGTGTACATTTAATTTTCCACCAAATTAATGCATTTAACTTTTTTAACTATTTCTTCCGAGGGGGCATGCCCCCAGACCACCCAACTGGGTGGACCTCGGACCCTGTTGGGGGGTCCAGGGGCATGTCACTCACTTACATCAAACTCTGTGTATTCAAGAACCCTTAAAACGGAGTAAATTATATCAGACAGACTTTAGTAGATGCGTCATGGAAAATGAAAGTCGTGCAAGTTTTGGATAAAGCAGCGAAAAAGCTTTAACAGAACTAGAGGTGCAACAACTAATCGACGTCGATTATTAAATTTGTTTGCGATAAATAGATAGGCCTAAGTGTTATTTGCACGGTACAGAATATTTTAATAAAAATACCAACTCAAACACAAACACTCCAAGCGCGTCTGTGTCATAGTTTCTACAGTCCTCCGTTTTTGCCTGTCTTCACTAAAACGCCCTCCGGAGTTTCGCAACGCAAAACGGTGTTGGCAGCGTTTCCAAACTTCTCTGTTGGTCAATTAATTGATTGTTAATGGCGTTGAGAGTATCAAATAATTTACACAACGGCCCCGTTCACATTGCAGATGTGCCCTAAATTTACAATTATAAACGATGCATCGCTCATGGAGAACGTGTTGCTGCTGAGTGCACAAGATAAGGCAACCGGACAAGTTTATACTTTTTAAAGAAAAATAAAAACAGTTATGGAGTTAGGGAGTTTTGTGAGTTGTTGAGTCAGGGGAAACTATAATCGTTGTGAAACGCTATCTACTACAAAATTGTTATTATTGGTCCTCTCTTGTAAATTCTGCAAATGTAACACATGAAATTATTCCTTGTATAAACATATAGTGTCAGTTTGTCCCAGTGTGTTGCAGTACCAGCTTGTAAGCTGCTCTGTCACTAGACAGCAGATCAGCTGTTCAGATCAGTGCTCGATAAGCGCTGCGCACACACAGTTATTTCTTACCGTACACCTGTTTGGTCCATGAAAGGACTGGATTTCAGCGGAACTTTCTGTTGCTGCAGCAGAAACATTTTGCATTTTTGAAAGCAGTAGTCATTTTTATTGTCTTGATTGTTAATAAGCACATGCCTAAAACAACCTCAAGTTTATTTTAAAAGCTGATAGCTAAATGAGAGGCAGTGTGTGATTTTGTGATTTGTAATCCGAATAGTCGATTATTCATTTCAGTAATCGATAACATAAACAACTATCAAAATAGTCATTAGTTGCAGCCCTAAATATCGATGCTGCCCTACTCTGGGGTAAGTTATTGAGTGGATTTTCCACAATGCCAGTGGGCAGGTCTCACTGCCTGCATCTGGAGCTACTTAGGCTACCCAGTTCAGCCTAAATATCCTGCTGGTCTGTAGCAACAAAGTAGGACTTCTTCAAAAAGCAGCCCATTGTCTTCTTCTACATTTTGGCAGGTGCAGCTGCAGCATCTCCTCTGCCTCTGTCAATATGAGAGTAGCTTGTGATGTGCTGTGACATTCATTCACACCTCTGGATTTCACGTCCCCAACCATGTCATCTTTGATGTAGCGGGTTTTTAACCGACGATCAATAGGGATGCCATGTTCAGTTCATCAGTGGGAGGATCATCATATTTCTAATTTAGATAGCTGATGACAGTAGCCTTGATCGTTTTGATGCGCTCAGTCATCAGCTTCTGGCTTCAAGACCTCACTGAATAGCTGCAGCAGAGTCAAGTGTGCTTCACTACAACGAACATCAGTGAAGTCAATAAGTGGATTCAAAACCTTGTGGACAGACATAAATGTCGTGCCAGGAGGGAGCCATGAGCCTTGTTTTTTTATCAGCTGATAGAACCTTTGTAATGGCATTCTCCACCTTCAGCACTCATGTGGAACCCCAACGTGCTGGGTTATTCTGAGTTCAACTTGTGCTTGGGTAGTTTGAGCTCCTCTTTTCATCTTCCATAATAAAGGAAAAGCACTGACCACGTTTTTGCATGCACCCATGGCTCTGGATTCTCTTGTCTCTCACACTTCCCTCTGAAGATCAAGGAAAACAGAATATAGACACATGTTGTAAATCTTTACTAGGCAAAGATGTTTATAAAAATGAGTAAAAAAGCTTTTTTGTTAATAAATTACAAGTTTGTCATGACATTTTCAAGACAATGAGAAACAACATTTAGACTACACACTAGGGCTGTCCCTTTTCTCCCCACAATTCAAGTTGAATACTGGAAGATTTAATGATTAAAGTTCTTTACCAACACGCCAGTGCAGATCCAAATGTTTGACTGTAATTATAATTATCATCAATATTATTATACCTCTTCTACACGTTTTGTCTAAAATAACAAAGCACATTCTCAAATAGTGCGTGATGATCTTGTAGAATATGATGCTTTGCTGTAGATTAAACTATCCAACAGTATGTAAAGTAGTTTAAATTAGCTCAACCTTAAACATCTACAGCAGTGATATGCAACATACACATTAATTCAGCAGGACTATTAATCCAAAAACACCATATATGAAAGCGCTGACAGGGACCTGATTATCTGAAGTACATTTTGCAATAGCCTAATACTTGAATATTTTAACCTTAGTAATGTTTAGAATGCAGAACTTTCAAAGTGAAGTTGCTATTACTACTTTTGCAATGTAATGGACCTCAGGTTAACAAACCCAGCTTTGAGTTTGGCATTTTGGAAGGTACGTGGACGAGATGGTGGTGCTAGCTAGCTTGGTTAGCAAGGTGCATCAATAATTCATGAAAACTGTGATTTTTTACGGGGATGCTGATTTTGGCTAGTGAAAAACAGGCTTAAAACAAAATGTACTTACCGGAAAAATGAACAGCCTAGTCCTAATGTGCTTTTCAGCGGTGTTGGTCAAATTTACACAGTGCAGTGGATAGAGTCGCCTCTACCATGATTGACAGTTCGCCATGGTAGCAACTTATCAATCACAAGGTAGTCTCACCCTAAAGCATCCCCTGCTTTATTGTCGATTGTCCTCTAAATGGGACCATAATTTACTAAATGAACATCATGCTGTATTGAAGAAGACTTTAAAGTAATGATTGAGATCATAAACTCATTAGGAAAGTGTATACTGAGGTAATAAACCAAGTGAGAAGTAGGTCATTTTACCATTATTTCTAATGGAATTGGACTTCTTTTTGCAACCAGTGGAGTTGCTCCCTGCTGGCAGTTTGAAAAAATGCGGGTTTAAGGCACTACTGCATTGGATTCACTTTTCAGACCTGGAGGTTCCCGCTTGGTTAAAGTCCGAGCCATCACGTTTAAGGAAGGTGGCTTTATGGGTTACCTGTGACCTCAAGTGGATTTGTTGTGACAGTAAGTCTTTCCCGGTCTGTGAAGGTTTCGTAAATTTAGTCTGTATGGAGTATAAAAGCTAGATTTAAGCTCAGTTTGCAGTATAAAAATAACAGAAAGTTTGCTACAACAGAAAATAAATGAGAAGTACATAACTATGGTGTCTTCTCCCCTTCACAGCTGTAGCAAACCTAAATTTAGTTATGCATTTTAATAAATTTATGAGAATTGATACCCAATTATGAATTTTAATATTCATAAAATCAAATTTTATTCCTCGTTAAGGACACCACCGGAGTTGTTATAAACCTAAAGTCTCCGGACCTCTAGGTAGTTTTAATAATTATACAATTATTACTAGTGATCAGTAAGTTAATAATCGCTCAGTTATCTTAAATCAATCAGTCAGTCTCATATCTAAAGGGTCAATTCTCTTGGCAGGGACGTAGAAATAGGCAACACACACAGTTCTTGATTATATTACAGTGAATTTATTCTCTAACTAATGTGATAAAAAGATGGTTGGATACAGGGAAAATAAACAATGGCTGAACAATGAGAAATGGAGGTTCGATTGTGGGAAGCATTTGACTCATACGGCATAGAAGAACTAATGAAAGTAAGCTAACGCTATGAGTTTAGGAGTTAAAAAGGAAATATCTGATCACAGAATGCTTTGTTTGGTCTTACTGCTTGTCGACAGCCTGCTTTTGGCCTGTTGCACGGGTCCCACTAGCTGCCCGATCCTGGCTTTTTGCTAGGGATTCTCGGTGTCTGATTGAAAACGCCTCCTCCGTCTGGCAATTCGGCTATTTTCAGGTTTCCTTCGTTGCCGCTGGCGAGTCCACGTGGCTTGGTCTGACCTCGGTGAAGTTGGTTCGACGAAAAAGGCTTAAAATGGAACTTGGTCGTTCCTGAATTAGTCCAGTGTAGCTTAACGGACTGATAACTTTAACAAAACAAAAGAACTAAAGAAAATAAAAACAAACTGAGGGCAGATCGATGTCGCGGCACTTCACGTGCGTAGCTTCAGGCAAACAAAAGGCCGGACTCGCTGGCCGACTCTTGGGCGTTGCCTGGCGAGGCACGCCGACGTGTGCCGAAGCGTCCAGCGAGCCAAGCAGAGCAGCGGAGAGAGAACAGCGAAGAAGAAGAGGGAGCCCGAGCGATGTCACGTGTCGCTCTTTTGTTGTCTGGGGCGTGGTTCCCCAGGGGGCGTCTCAGGTTTCCCAAGGGACTGCCTCTCTAAACTTAATGTCTAAAAAGAAATCTATTTGCGCGTATTATAATCAAATATTTTCCACAATCGAACCTCAATGGTCAAATGGTTTTACCGTTCTAAGTTAAGCATTTGGTAACAGGAAACAATTGTCACATTATTGGTCAGGATATTTATACATTTAACGGCATTTCCAACGAGGGCATGTAATACTTATTTCGTCCACTTGGGGGAGCTCAGGTTACATGAGGAAAGCTTAGATTAATACAAGATCATCTCTCCTTAGGAACTGGGGAATATTGTTCATTCATCCTTAAATTCAAGCTGGCGATTAAGAGTATAGTAAAACATTTCTTTATCATCATTTCTAAAGGAATTTTGTAGTAAAGTATTATGAACAAGCATTGATTACATTACATGAAGGAGTGTCTTGGTGAAAATGAAAACACTGCACAAGTAACTTTCTTTTCAGCACTAATATCAACAACAGATAGCAACAACATGTTAACATAACTACTCAAATAGAGGCAAACGTAATCAAGTAACTAAAGATTTAATTAAACTTAATTAAATGCTTTGAGTCTTTGGAGACTGCAGTCTTTGGTTATTTAAAGTTCGGCTGTCCTGGATTATGTCAAACTTGGGTGAGACAAGGAGTATCCCTTTGATGGGATAATAAACAAAGAGCAAGGTCAGTTGCCACGGAAACATGTGTGGGGGGGCCAGTTCTGATAGGCTGTTCAGGGAAATGCTAATCGTTGGCTTGTGTCCCTTTGTCAGTTTAACAGTCAGGCCCTGCGTTATCAGCTTCGGAATCAAAAGGTGCCAGTTTTATGGTCGGGGATAGCACTTAGAAGAAGCAACTTTGACCCCCCCTTCTTCTCTGGGGGAGGAGAGAGGAATTTGGAGAGGCTCCAAATTTATTCAATATAAAATGCACAAATCCACACCGTTGTTCACTACACAGCAGTTGGTCCAAACTGTGAAAAGTTAGTGAGTTGGCAGCTACAAGTCAGGCTAAAGTCAAATAAAATAGCCTAAAACTGGAAGTATCCTAAATAAGTTTCAGAGCTGGAAGTCACAGTATTGTAATTAATCTTGGGATATTTGCCGCCCAGTGAAAAAATCACAGTGACTTGAAACCGCTATCTAGCTATCTTACCAATGGCTAGATGCAGCCAATGACAGAAACACTGTAGGCGACAACGACGGGGTTGGTCTACTTGGGCTCCATGCAACCCCAAATGTCTCCTCAAAAGCCCTGAATATTTTAGGTTTTTTAAAATAACTTTGTTTAATTTCCCCTCAGTCTCCCTGATGGGAAATCAACGGAGCAAAAGTTCTATTGGAGAAATATCATCATCTTTCCTATAGGACCACCCTAACAATGTCTGTGCCATTAACTGATGTCACCTTAGTGAGCAAGCTTGCTAGCTAGATAGCTAACCAGCTTATGGACTACGGAAATAAAGTTTTTTCAAGAGACGTAAACTTTAGCCGCCATCCACAAAAGGTGGTTCAGTAGCATCAGCAATTGAACAGCGGACAGGCGTTGTTTCAGGCGTGTGAATCTGCAGCTGTAGCTAGTAGCAATGAGTTGGTGGGGTGACTAGCCTAATATGTATTGCTGGCTAACGTTAACTAGTTAGTAGAGATAACTGGGTGATACCAAAGGTCCAACGCTTGTTTCGCTCCTGCGAAGGGCACTTTTTCAACACATTGTGATTGATTGACGTCACTGGTGCTCTGGAAAGCAGCTTCATTCAGTTTGACAGTGTTGACATTTTTACAGCTAACTCTGTGATCACATAAGAATTAACGGGATAAGAAGAGAGGAGAGTATATGTCGATATATGTTGAAACATGGCGATGTACAGTAGAAACACATTATCATAAGTATGAGAACATTTCCCCCTGATACCATCCATCCATCATCAACCACTTATCCTGTGTACAGGGTTACTGATGCCATGTAATAATAATTAATAATAAGTAATAAAAGCAATAGGCTAATTTAATGAGTGTAATCACTTACCAATCACATCACATTGCGATTCATATGCAATGTCACATAAATATCAACCATTAGTTTTGAAAACAGGAGCCCATAAATGAACACATATGAGACTATATTAGCGAGGTGTGGTGGTGATTTGTACCAGTCTTGAAGGGCTGCTACAAGCCAACAGATAGCACTGTGTTTGCTAAGTAAATGTTCTCCATCTAATATTCTATTCAGATAATTGAAAACCACATTGACTTGGCACTACTGGGGAAACTTTTTTTGCTATTAGAACAGTCCAGATTACTATGGCATGGATTTAAATGTGGTTTGTCAGATGTTGATTTGTCAACTAAACAGTAATTTTGTGAACTTTACTCCAGCATAGTATAACAAAAATATGTTTCAGTGTTAGTAATGCTGTTTAATTCCTACCCTATATGTTATGTACTTTCAAAATTGCAATATCACACATTTTTTTCCTCTTTTAGGTGGCAGGAGTAAAAAAATAGGATTATTTTCTTCCTGGGCAACTATCATGTTTTTCCCAAATGATGCAAAGATATTTAGGCATTCTATTATCTCAAATGGCTTGAAAAATAGTGCATATAACTGCTAGAAACAGGAAAAAGAAATCTCCCCACAGGAGCATGCCTGTGGACCCTTAGTTTTGAGTTATGCCCTGAATGAAACATCTGCCTTTGCCCCTGGCACGAAAGTCCAATCTTTAATTGAAACAGCCTTGTCAGTGTTTGCCCTATTGTCCATTGTGATACCAAGCAGCAACCTCTGGCAAAATGACTTGATTTATTTCCTCAGTAAAGACTTTCCTAATGAGTTTATGATCTCAGCCGCTATCGTTTCAAGTCTTCCTCAATACAACATGATGTTAATTTTGTAAATTATGTTATGGTCCCATTTACGATAAAGCAGGGTATAATTTAGGGCTTGGCTACCTTGTGATTGACAGGTCGTTACCACAGCAACCTGTCAATCAGGATAGAGGCGAATCATATCCATCGCCTTGTGTACATTTAACTAGTGTTGTTGAAAAAGTTTATTTAATAATGTTGCATTGAACAAGTTGTGAACTTGTTTTTGAGTTCTGTCTGTGTTTTCGTTAAGGAAGGTTTGAACTGAAATTTTAAATTTTAAATTGCCTGTATTGTCATTGCATGACACATTCAGGTGCACTACCTGAAACAGTGCTCAAAAAAATACATGAAAATATGCATAAACAAAAACACACATCTAACATTCACACACATGCAGCTCACATGTACACTCATCATATGCAAAGTAAAACTCTTTTTTTAAAGTGTGCATGGCACAGGTTAAAATAATAAATAGATAGTGGTAGTAGTGTCTATAAGATGTGTGATTTCAGTGCAGAGTTCAGTGTAGTAATGGCCTTTGGGTAAGAACTGTTCATCAGTCTGGTCTGGGCTCTGATGGACCTGTATATCTGCCGGAGGGGAGAAATTCAAATAGTTCATGTGCTGGGTGGAATGAGTCCTTTATGACTCATACCACCCAACACATGAACATGCACAGTGTATTTTCAGGTCATTAAAATTAATTTTAACATTTTGGTCACCTAAAAATGTCTTCAGCATTGTACTAAAAGACACTCTAGTTGGCTGTTGATTTTTTCTGATAAGTACATTTTGTTTTTAGCCTGTTTTTCAGTAGCCAAAATTAGCGTTCCAATTAATTAATATCACAGTTAACGTGAAGTTAACAGGTGAACCTTACTAACCAGACTAGTTAGCTCCACCCTCTTATCCAAACATGGTCACTTCTGTTTCCAAAAAAACAAAATAGTGATAGCCAAAATGTCAAACTCGAGGCTTCAAAACAGCAGTCCACCCAGAACCAATGGGTGGCGCCATGGTTGCTATATCCACTTCTTTGATAAAGTCTATGTGTGAGTCTTCGCTAAGGCCCTAAGATGCAAGTGCATCCTCCAGCCACTGGCAGATAATTTCAGGCCACTCCTCAGCAATGTAATGAATTGTGAGACTCATTTATGGCTCAGATGTACGGTTGGACCATAGGTTGGTGGTAATTGCAAAGTATCTCAAATCTCTTAGCTGAATTTCCAGCTTTCTGCAGCACTCTCTGTAAAGACAAGGCAGTGCAGTAAGGGAAAAGTATTTTCTGCCTGGGAGTTTGCACCTGACATCCAGCACTTTAATCAATTTCCTGAACCCATCTTTCTCCATTGTGCTTTGCAGACTGTCACTTTTGAGCTGTCCAAACCACTTCCATATAATTGACATCTTGCTACCTTTTTTGTCAACAATTTCCAAAGCTTTCGAGGATAACGCGAGTTTACATTCACTGTCGCACCCCGTGGTTCCACTCATTTTCGCCCTCTTTTCCAAAGGACATCCACTTTCACATCCACTTCCTTCAGTGGTAGCTCAAACAATGCTTTGCAGTAGGAAATGGCCGTGTACTTCGAAGTGAAAGCCAAAACTGCAGACTGTCTGACTTTTGTGTTTATTTTTGCTGTGTGATAGGCTGTTAGATCTATCATATCGAGTAAAAAAAATGGCCAAAGTTCACCATTATTATCAACATACATTTGATCAAGATTGCATATGAATATCGAGAAGCCCTATGTGAAAATGTGAAATACTGTGGCAAGATGGTCAAATGATAAAGATGGACAAACGCAAAATGTTTGTCTTTATACTTTTGCAGTATGATTTTCCTTGATGAACTAGAAAATATAACATAACATATTCTACAAGTTTTTTCTTCAAGCCTAATGAGCTCCATCTCAGATAACAGACAGCCTTGCATTCAAGAGGTCTGAATGCATCTTCCTCCTTTTGTTTGCAACTTTCTATACATATGGTTAGTAAAAGGTGGTCCATTGCAGCAGACACAATGTCTTCTCCTAGTCACACACAATGAAACAGCTGTGAGTTCAGTTAGGTGAAGGCGAGTGCTCTGTATGGGGTGCCATTGTGCGACATAAACTATGGTTTAATATGTTCACAAAGAACCAATATTGTCCTGCAGAACATTATGTCTTATGTAAACCCTAATGTTATCTCAGTCATCCTTGGGTGCTTTGTAGCCTGATTGGGACCAGCTCGAGGGTGTACCAATGCTATTCTCCCATGTCCTCCATACAAACAAAATGTTTCATTATATCTTCAGATTTTTACTTAATTAGCAATTTAGGTTCACTCCAGCATCTGTGTCAGTTTCTCACATCTGCATTCCTAAACCAGAGAAGGATTCAGTGACTTTTCCGGTCAGCTGCAACACTTGCTGTCTAGCTGAGTCTGGAGACAAGAGAAGCAGAGGATAGGTAAGGACACAATGTGCTTTTGCTAGTAATCATCCCCTTAAGTGCTAATTGAGACTCCAGTGATTTACAGTGTGGCTCAATGTGCTCCGCTCGCCACTCAATCACACGAATTTAACACAATACAGTACAGCAGCTGTTAAGACAACTACCCCCATCCCTCCTCTACTAGTTTAACAAGAGCTATTCATTCATTTATTTATCTGGGCACTCACAGGAGTAAGGCCATGGATATACAGCGGAGGGAGCTTTTTAATCAAGCCCCAGCTCCCAACCGGCTGACTGATGTGCAGCGACGCGTGTTTGTTTATCCAGGGCGCAGCTGCCAGAGGGCAAGGTGACGAGGGAATTTCTCTCTATCCCTGTTGCTCCCTCCATACACATTGACAACAGTTCTGCGAGAAGAAAAGAAAAAAAATGCAAGGAAAGGAAGATCTTGAACTTTTTTTTCTTAACAAGATCTAAAGCACTGGATGTAATTAGAAGCTGTCTGGAATGAGGACAATTAAGTGCGGTTTTGGTGTCCCCCAGGGTTCTCTCAATGGGCCGAATTAGAAAACGGGTGCAAAAAGATTGATGAGTTCAATGTTTTCCAAATGAGCAGCCTTATACACATAATTACACCACGGAAATGAATGGATCATCACGATACAAACTCAGGCGAGGGTATGCTAATTGCTCATCAAGTGGGAAGGCTGCGGTGTCAGCTACACAACTGCAGTATTCACACTAAAAGAAGAGCTGGGGAGGGGGCTCTGCTGCTCAGATTAATGTGATCCATCTTCCTTTTGTCTATGTTCATTATTCTATATTCACACTGTAACCCCAGTTATCTAGTCCTGCACTCTATGCCAGTCAGATGCACAAGGACATTGCAGTACTTCTTACAGTCCTATAACATGTCATGCCATTAAACACTGCTTCAGTGTGATACAGGATTCCTCATCTAACCCTCTGACTTGTCGCAGATGTTGGAGAAAGAGGAAATTATACTTCAGAATAAAAAAAGTACATTTGCCAGTATTTTCATGCATCTCACTCCTGCTTGCATCGTTTACATTCAGCTTAACTTTCCCCAGGGTTTGCAGTGACACGGTTAAACTGTGCAGAGTAGCACATTTTGTCACTGACAAGACATCAGTAAGTAATATTTAGTGGAGTGATCTTGGGGATAATGACAAGACTAATTTGAATAAATCCCCTCTCTATAGTATGGGGGCTATAATTATCATCAGAGGTTATAGGACTTCAGAAACAGCTGCCAAAGCACTGTTAAGTTGATGGAAGGAGTCCAAATGAAACGTAGTTTAAAAAGCGAGGATATTAGACCACTGATCACACCATTCTGATTTTCATTTTCATTATCTACACAGTTTCGTCTTCTTGATATGTCTGTGTTGCTTACACAGTGAAAAGATGATTCAGCATCATCTCTGCCACAGTCCTTGCTTGACACTGTGTAACTTGGATGAGTATTTTCTCTCATTGCCTTTTTTTGGGGGGGGGGGGATTGGAATTCAGAACAAATCTTCTAAATGATCCATCAGTGAAGTCATCTGTGTGCCATAAGTTCAATCTTCAAATCACCAATACAGACATTATCACCCACTGCAGAGCTAACCCAACTTATTTTCACTGCCCATCGGACGTTTGATATCCTCAGACTAAGCCCAAGGTGTCAGTGTTACAGGGGACATGTTGTTGGCAATGGTCTACTTATCAAATCCCCAGGAATGGATAGCAAATCCCTTTTTCCCTGACCTTATCTGATATCTGTCCTGCAAGCCTTTCGGCACACTCATCCTGCATTGCATTAGACCATATGGCCAACGGCTTACTGGGCTGGCGTGTATCCTTCCCTCCTTCCTCCCACATCCCCACATGAATAAGTGAGTGTCCAGGAAAGGTTGTCTAGATCTCTTTAGATATCCTCTGTGATGCCTGGCCCTGCTTCGTGGAACACAGTCCATTTAGGGCAAGGGTAGGATTCACATTGCAGTGGGTTTGGATGAAAAAATGCAGATGTGACTACATATTTAATTACTTTTTCTATGGTTCAAGAGGTATGCAGAGACACTGGCACACATGAACTGTAGTTAAAAAGAGCAGTGTTTGAATTTGTGGGTGAGCAAAGATGATTTTAAATCAAAAACACAAAATGGATTCTAATGGGTTTACTGTGCTGGCTGCTACCTGGGGATGCAAGGCTGCAACCTGGATGCCAGTTCAATGTGTCAATAAAGAGAAAATGAAAAAAATAGTCGCAATAGTCCTCAGAGGGAGTGTCTTGACATGTTTTGATGCTGCTAGCACCACAAAGGCAGGAGTTTCAAAGAGATCCATGAAAGGCACAAGTAGAAAGACACATCTGAGAGTGCAGACGTTAGGATGCCCCAAAACCCATTCTTCTAAATTAAAGCCACAGCCTGAATCAGTGATGTTGTGCTTCACACTTAATATGAATATTTACAATGGGAGGCAGTGCTGCTACACGTAAATATATTGACGATCACGTAATGTAGCAGCAATCATGTAAAAAGCCAGGATGCATTCAGAGCTGCCATTACTGAGCAGTTGTTAGCACAATGCCAGAGGGCAGTGAACATGGGGAGTACTGGCAAACATGTGTCCTCGTGTAGGCAATGTATGCAGCCGAGGGAAGGAAAGAAAAAGACATAGAGGAAGAGAGAGCAGAAATAGTAACATCTGCATGTTACAGATGAAGTACACATACAAACCACATGGTACACAGAATATTGCAAAACAGTAGAGATGATTTTTTTTAAAATCCTAAACATTCCCTACTTCGAGCGAACATCTTTGGGGCTTGGGGTTTGGTCATAAAAAAATTGCTATTTGAATGTGGAATGATTAATCAATTAGGTTAGAAACTAACTTTTAAGATTAACTGATATTACATTTGTTGTGGCTGGCTCAAACAGAACATTACAATGGACACAAAACCATGAGAAGAGCAACTCATGTAAGTTTATTGGAAAACATGAATGAATAAATGAAAACCAGATACCAAGGTCTTGCTGCAGCAGGGTGAAGAGAGAGAGAGAGAGAGCTCTACAGAAGGGCCTGCCTATGTAGACCCAGTCCACTAGTCAGCACAGGGGCCTGCCAATCAGATGATCAACCTGGAAGGGTCAACAGGAAACAAAAAATTAAACAGGATGTTGGCTAAATGCATTAGCCTTGTAGAATGTAGAAAAACCAAAGGGTTGTGGTCTGTATAAACAATAACAGGCTGCAAGAAAGAACCAACATATACTTCAAAGTGCTGTAAAGCCCACAGCAAAGCCAGGGCTTCTTTCTCAATAGTGCCATAGTTCTGCTAGGTCTGCGATAACTTCTTGGAAAAGTAGCAGACAGGGTGGTCAATACCTGCTGAATCTTTATGGATCAGAACAGCTCCAGTAGCGCCGACCTCAAGCTTGAACAGAACATCAAAGTTGGTGGCAGCAAGAACTGGTGAGTTACTGGTGAGCTTTCATAGCTTGGAAGGCCTGCTCACATCTCACATAAATTCCCTAGCACTTCAGTCAAGATAGAAAAATGCTAGTGAAGTTATGACAAAATGCCCTATAGTAACCTGCTAGTCCTAGGAAGTGCCGCAGCTGATGTTTGGTGGTGGGAGCTGCTGAACAACAGCACAGATCTTAGATGCAAGGGGCAAGTCTGATCTGCTTCTTTCCAAGATGAGTGATGGTAGTTGGGACAGCGTTCATATGACTAGTCAGGTGAATACACGTCATCTAAGTAGGCCTCACAATTAGCTACACCAGGCAACACTGTCCACATGAGTCGTTGAAAGATGGCAGGGGCGTTACACATGCCAAATGCCATCCCAGTGCACTGGAGGACATTGTCAGGGGTGACAAAGGCGGATCTGTCAGAGGCTCTCTTTGTCAAGGGACACAGAGTCTTCAACACAAGGAAGAGGAAAAGAGTCAGGCTTAGTTACACTGTTAACTTTCCGATAGTCTGTGCAGAACCTAGGAGTCAAGTCCAAGAGCTGGAACTGCAAGACCATTCGTTAGCAAGTACTCAACCTTCTTCTGCATTAATTCAGTCTTGATAGCATTCATGCAATAAGGATGCTTCTTAAAAGGAACACAATCACCTACATCAGTGTGATGCTGCAGTATTTTTGTGAGTAGGTATATCTGAAAACAAAGCAAGATGACCACGTATCAACCAAAGAACATCCACCTTTTGAAAGTCAGGAAGACACGACACATGAGTTTCTAGATTTGCACTTGTGAGTTCTGTAGGGCACCTATACCGGGCGCATTTTCAATGGTTAAGCAATCATCAACAGGGCAAGTGGAAACAACTGAAACTGCAGCAACACATCTCACTTCTTCTAAGGTGCTTTGTCCCTCACAGCATAGGACTTAACATGACAAACACAAGACCTACACCTTCTGTCTGGAGTACAAATTACATAATCTGTGTCACTCAGCTTCTTCTCAAAGCCATAAGGCCCAGAAAACCTGATATGTAACAGGGACCCAGGTATTGGCATAAGAGCCAGTACTGACTCTCCTGGATGGAAAGAGCACTATAGAGCATTTTAGTCAAATTGTTTTATTATAAAACTGAGACGTTTCACCTTATGAGGAGCTACAAAACCGCTGTCTATAAGCTTCTAGCACTAGAAAGTATGTAAGTAGCCTTAAGTAAAATTTATTTATATAGCACCTTTTTTAACACAGGCTACAAAGTGCTGTATATAATATCACACACATGACCACAGAAAGAATTCAGCAACCACACACCCACCCGTAGATACCAACGCATCTATTTAGTCTGTTGATGAGGATGAACTGATCGATGGTATCAAAGGTTGCAATTACTTCTAATAGAACTAAGATGGGGTGTTCTCCCCATCAGTCTGTACGAGGATGTCATTTGTGACTCGTAACAAAGCAGTTTCAGTGCTGTGTTGTTCACAAAAAACAGATTGGAATTTATCAAAAATGCTGTGCCCTGCTTAGCGACCATTTTTTCCAATACTTTGGAAATGAAAGGTAATTTTGATATGGGTTTGGAAAGGATGGATCGAGGCCAGTTTTTTTTTAAGTGTCTGGAAGCAAGCTGTCTTAAATTGATTGGGAACACAACCGGAGGTGAGGGACAGGTTTATGATAGTGAGTACAGCAGGGCCAATGACCTCTTTGGAGGGTAAGATATCGAGTTGGCAGGAGGACAGGTGCAGATGAGAAATTGTATCAGTGAGGTTGCACATGGTAATGGGAGCAAACTGGGTTGGTAAATGTGGAATATTACTAGATAGATCAGATGAGGAGAGCAGGGGCACAATTTGATTGATCTGATTGATTGGGCTAAATAGGGCTCAGAATTGTGTTTATTATTGGTAATTAATTCTGAGAAGTAAGCTCTTCTTGCACCCTTTACTTTCTGAATGAACAAAGTCAAAAGCAGTTTCTTGGAAGAAAATGGACATTAAGTTCAGTCTTGTTTACAGCTACAAATAGCATCATTTATCAATGAGGATGATTTCATTGCTGCAACTGACCTGGGTATAATAGGTGCAATGGCATATATAGCCATGGAACACAGGTTATTGAAGTGATTGACCAGTTCGTTAATGGTGGAAGGTTGGGTTATATAAAGCAAAGAAGATAGATGATAAATTTAGAGCAGACTGATTATCAAATAAATGGGAACACACTGTTCGCTTCAGAACTGGAGAAGTTGACTGCTTGGTAGAGTCAAATACAACACTAAACTAAACAAAAATGCCACTTGAAGTATCACACAACGTGCAGAATGCAAATGGAGAGCTACACAATAGACAAAACTCACACAAGCAAAGGTGAGCACAGTCCACAATGGCTTCTGAAGTACTAGCCTCACACAAAAGCAGGGATTCCAAACCGTCCTCCTCTAGCTGGCCAGGCTAAATCTGATCCACGGCTAAATCCCTCTATCACGTCTTTGACTCTGGATGTGTGCATACCCTGTTGTCCCAGCTTGCTGATTTTGAATGATAGCTCCTAAATGGATCTGTCGGCCTCCAAATCTCATATTTTATTTGCAGCAAATAAAAAAACAATGCTGGCTCTAAGATCTGCAGCAGTGGATGTTAAACAGCTGCTGGCTTAAAAATGGGCAAGTATTATAATGTATGTAAGCGCACTTTGCTGTATTGTTCTAAATCTATGTACTATGAATTGTAGAATTATCGTGTGTTGGGAGGGGAGGGAACTAGTCGCCACATGGGTGGCACAGTCCACACTGGCTTCTAAATTACTAGTATAATGCAAAAAGTACAAGGGTGAAACGAGGGAAACAGCTTTACTTTGAATGCTCAACACTAAATCCCAAATATCTTAACCACAGCTCATTCACACACAAAGCAAGCCTCACACAGATCATCATGGGCAGCCACATGCTACTAACAAGACAGAATTTTGACGTGTCTAACTTCCTACTCTAGAATGAACCCAGTTCCCTATCTACCTGCAGGATTACTACCTTACTTTACCTATCTATCTTCAATGATGCAACCAGGCATGCCATGGGCCACCCCAGGGCTATCACACGAAAGAAAGTCGTGCTGGACTCTCTTGCACACGCCAGGCTAGCTCAGAGAGGATAACGATGGACACAATACCAGGAGAAGAGTTACTGCATGTAAGTTTATTGGAATACATGAATGAATAAATGAAAACCAGATAACAACCAGCACAAAGATCTTGCTACAGCAGGGTGGTAACAAGAGAGAGCAGAACAGAAGGGCCTGCCTATGTAAAACCAGTCCACCAGTCAGCACAGAGGTCTTTAAACCTGACGATCAATGAAAAAAGCAGGGTCAACAGGAAACTCAAAAGTAAAACAGGATGTAACACATAAAATTGTTATCTATAATTCTACAGAGGAGGAAGAAAAAAAAACTCCACCTGCAGAGCTAAATAAATTGTGACTATAACAGAGCCTTTATGCAGAACAAAACCATTACACTGTTACATCTGGTATTTGAGCATATGAAACTGATAGTCTAACTAGATTACATCGGGATACATCAGGTGGCCTGAATTCATTAGCCTATTCAAACTTACATCAGGTGAGGGCTCAATATAAAACATACTTGACCCATCAAATATTTTAACGCAAAATCTTGGCATATTATTAGCTTTTTTTGGTCTTTAATTTGGGTAAACCTGGATCCATAAAAACATTTTCCAGGACTGGCCACATGAATTTTAAATCTGTAGCTTTTGACACAATCTTAGTAATGTTAAGTTTGGCTTTAAACCACCACACATTTGAGGTGAAAGGGCCATCTGCACTTTTCCAAACGGGAATTTTGACTGTGTGGGCCAGCAGTGAGTTTTAAGGTTGAAATAATATATCCCATGCTGGTTAATCCTCTGTTTGACTGGCTCTCTGTCTCCATACAAGTGTGTGTGGGCAATGCAGTTAGAAATGCTTCATGTCACTTTAATGGCCAACCTGGCTTACTGCACTAAGGACATGCAAAACCTCTGTGCTGATTGCAACGACCTTTGCAAAAGAACACTAAACAAAGCTAACATGCAGAACATCAAAGTTCAGCAAGCCGACCTAGCAGTATGGAGGCTAGACAGCCTACATATTCCAGGGATTCCTGAGGGATCTCTAAGTGGTTTCCCAGTTTGTGTGAGCAGATGACATTATGAGGACACATCGTAGCCCCTTCCCAACAATGCCAACCCCAATGTCTCTCGTGCTTTCATTTGCACGCTTATGTTTTTCACTGTTCAAATATACATATATTCTGTTATAACAGAAATGATTAGTTGAATTATCAATTAGTTGATCAACAGAGAATTCTTTTGCAGCTAGAGCTGCACCACCAACCCCGCTACACCCCCTCCCCATGCCATCAAGCATCCCGATGTTTCAATGTAGTTTTGTAGACATCGTCCCAACCCTACTGAACAGACGCTCCGCCCTCTACTGGACTCTATTGGTGCTACCTCCTCCAATCACACGCACGCACTTGCCCACTGAAATTTTATCGTGCACGTAGCCGACCAATAGGGTGTCGCTACCAATACGTGCGTGATGTATAAATAGCAGTGACCCTACTGCCTCTGCATCCTTTTTTCTTCAGCAAACGACGAACTGCTCACTGCAGTGATTGTTGTGGCTCCCCGAGGAGAGCCGAGGCTGACCTCATGTCAAGGGCTGGCCCATAACCGAGCGGGTGGAGACTGCACAACAATGTGGTTCAGCAGATCTGAGCTCGCCTCGGGAGAGAGGAGGTGGACCTGTTTGCCAACACCCACTGCCCGCTGTGGTTCTCAATTCAGCCACAGGACAGCCCACCCTTGGGGATGGACGCGATCTGTACAATAACTGTACGCCAAAACCAACAGACTCAGGAACAGTTTCTTCCCACAAGCCATCACTCTGATGAACAGCTGATTTCTGACTCACAGTGTCAGGAACAATTTCTGTGCAATAACCCAGTAACTCTGTCTCTAATCAGCACCTGTTTACTAGTTTCCACTTATTATTTATTTATTCACCATTCTCTATTTCAGTGCTGTTCATACTATGTCATATTGTATATACTGTATACCAATACACCTACCTCAGGTAATAATGTCATATTTAGGTCTTATTTATTTTTTCCAGCATCCTTTGCACTATGCTCCATCACACTGTGTACACATGTAAAATTTCAGTGGGCAAGTGTGTGCGTGTGATTGGAGGAGGTAGTACCCATAAAGTCCAGAAGAGGGCTTATAGAACTAGGGTTACCATATCATAACCTTCGTTTCTGCTGCTCCCTGATAAAAGATACCTGATGCTGATAACTGTTCAGAAAAAACCCCCCAACAAAATTGGACTCTGATGAGAACTTGTTTTAACAAGCTAGATAAAAGGTAATGCCCTGGCAGTGGCAAATAGCTTTGTTTATACCTATAGCAGGTAAAATTTACCCCTTTAGAGAATACAGTCATTTTAGCGCTGTTCATTTTGAGCGTTTAGATAAACATTCTATGTTGCCATTGGCAACGCCTTTTCCACTACAGGCATTACACTTGCTCAGCGCAGTGAGTGAAGGAGAGTCTGATGGTGGGGGCTGAGCGATGTGTCCAAGGTTGATTCTGCATCTGACGGGTCTTTATCTGACAGTGATCCACTTGTATGAAGTAAACATGCATAAAAGCTGCTGCTTATAGCTATTATGTAGGCTACATGATCGTCAAAACTAATGCTGCAGTAGCCTAGACAATAGTTTTTCCCTGTGATAGAGGTGTGTTCTGCGGTCCCTTCAAGAGAGTGGGCAGCTCTCTGGTGTGCTTTTTGATCGGCTATAACTTTTCCAATGCTGTTTTTTAGTAAAAATCATTATACATTTTTCCATAGGGTAAAAATCTACTATAAATTTTGGAATTGATACTAATTGTTTCTTTCAAATAAATAGTCTACTTTTATTTGGACTTTCAAACTTTTGTAGCTATGTGTTACTCTCTGGATGCCCAATGGAGTCCGAAAAACAAGCAGACCAGTAAGAACTATTTTACTTATTATTACCGCCTATAAAACACTACAACAGTCAGTCGTTTGTGTAAATTGTATGCAGCATTTAAATTCAAGCTATGTTTAGAATATAACTAGGCTATAACATCTATAACAGCAGCAAGTGGACGACATCAAAAGAGCAGCCGCGTGTGAACGTACCCTTCACAGATACGCAGCGCAAGCGATCCACCTGCACGGTGAAGACAATGAATAAAATAGAATAAACATTCTGTAAATGCCTGAAATATGGGGATGGTGTTTATAGGAAATGTACAGCGAAGGTGCTGAATGATTCCCAAAGTGTGTTGGAGCAACATGTAGCAGAAATAATCACAAAATCACTGCATTTTTATAGCGGGTAAGCTTTGGCGGTTATAGGTATACAACTAACCCAGGCGGTTGTTTAAGTTGAGATTTACAAGAAATATTTTATTGCTACTGTGTAAAGGGAATACTGCTTGTAAAAAGCTGTTTAAAGTGTTTGCAAGCCACATGTTATTACACTTTTGTGTATATAGCAGTAGGCCTACATTTAAATTATAATTGCGCAATACACTACTTTAGAATTCGTTATTCAATCGCAATTAATCGCAAGAAAATCATGCGATAAATCGCAATTAAACTTTTTAATCGTTGCCCAGCACTAGTTTAATTTCTTATGAATTCAACTTCTCATAATAATTTAAATTTCTGGCCATTAACTTATTCATTCAGTCATTTAATTTAATTTATTATTTAATGTTTTGTTTCATGCAGAAAAGTTAGGGAGGGAGCTGTCTTGCTCATTGTCACTTGGAGTATTCATCATTGAAATCATAGTGTAAGTGCTGCCCAGAACGAGGTCAAGGAGCAGCACGGAGTGAGAGGAGCAGAAAAACACAGAGTCTTCTAAGGTGAAACATGGACCTACTCTGCCCCACGGGTCCTCCCTGACTTCTCCCAGCTGCCAAGTTCAGATGGTAGCCTTCGGATTATATTTAGACATAATTAAAATTTCATTAATTAGTTGGAATGTGTTAGTTGTGTGTGCATATGTGTATGCGTATGTGTGGGAGAGACACAGAAAGGACAGAATTTGCGGAGAGGAAGAGAAATTGTACTGGAGATAATGGGTTTTTAATGGAAGTATTTGCTAGTCAGGACCATGGGCAGCGCCACAGAGGAATTCCAGCCAAACTTCAAGCGACAGCATAATCCAGACACTTATGAAGGAAATTGCCACCAAATTAAACGCAGGCAAGTGCTGGTGACAGCACACTGGGGTCTTTAAAAAGTATCATTTGCAAGTGTATTTATGCGTGTCAGACACACAGCTTTCCGGAGACCTTCAGCGAACTACACCGAAATCCATTCCATGCAGGATTTCAACAAAGAGGGTTGTGACTAATAGTTTGGACACATGTACTCAAGCTTGTGACAACTGTGCGCCAGTGTTAATTATGTCTGGGTTTAAGGATCAAATGAATAAACATGAGCTTTGTTTAATTAGTAGCCTTCAGTAGAGGAAATTCCTTAGATTGGGAGGACATAAACTGTCAGGAGGAGGATAATCTCTCACACCTGCAGGATGACACATACTCTAAGTCCCTTTAACAACTATGTCCAACGTAAATCTCTTCCCTTCCCTTTAAATAGCGTGCAGTCATACACTTTTCCTCAGTGGAAATGGAGGAATGAAAGAGGGGGAAAGAAATATACAAAGCGATACATAAACAAGACAGGCAGAAACAAACAGGCAGAGAATGGACTATGTGACACTTCCTAACCTCCATGCTTGGAAGGTTGCGCGTTGGACGGGTTAACCTACCGACTGTCTCACGGTAGCTCTTCAACTCAACGCCCAAATGCTGGTTTCTGCTCCTGAGCTTATCAGGCTTTCCCAGATGGTGATTTGAGCGCAGGGAGGAAGCGAGAGGCGCACTGAAAGGGAAAGAGGAGTGGAGAGGAGTGGAGGTGAGTTTACGAAGATGAAACAGACTCTACACTTGGGGTCAAAAAAAAAAATACGTGATTTTTTTTCCAGCGCTCCTTTTTTCCCGTCCTCCTTCCTATATGGATTTGTTTATTTTTGTTTGTGTGTGAAGTCTGAAAGCTCGACAGAAGTGAATTAGAAGGCGTCGTAATGATCATTAAAAGAAGCTTTTGCGTAAACACTTCAGCACAAGTGAAGGACAAGATATTGTGCATTCACTGAGGTGTTATAATCAAATATTTCACCCTACGCTGTCAATGTACTCCGTTATTTTCTGTCCGCTGCTCATTAGGCTTCTGAATGACATAAAAATATGTTCTATATCAGGGACAATTGCAAAGCCAGCTGCAATTAGTTCCCATCTTACCCATCATCCAAACATCAATTTCAGAGTCGTTTTTTGCCTAAATGCTTCAAATGTATTATATATTACACTGCCGTAATTTGTTTACAGAATGTAAGACATGTTTGGCCGTGCTTATGACAGCAAAACAGCAAGTGTCATCGTGATCTGTGGGGGTTCAAGTGTTGCGTTACCAAATGCGGTGCTACAGGATGCACCCATGCAAACTCGAGAGCTAATTGACTGTAATGTCATTTTATCTGCTCCAGCAGGTTATTGACGGCAACATCCCAGAAGCCTGTTCATCCTTCTGTCAACTCGTCAGCATGGGAGATGCCATTATCATCTCATTAGGCTCACGCTTTCATATAATCCTGACATTTCCTCTCTCTATCTCTCTCTCTCTACGAGCTTTGGGAGCTGCCACACATAGCTGTATTGTAGTGGTAATAGTGGAATGTGTGTGTGTGTGTGTGTGTGTGTGTGTGTGTGTGTGTATGGGGAGTGGGTGGTAGAGGATGAGAGGTAATAAAGACAGTTTTAATTTCCTGGAGCCACTCAACAGACAGTCCTTATCCATCTGCCACTTCCTTCTAACAACCTCACAGCCTTCAAATCTTGACTTTCTTGTACTTCAGCGAAAACTTGCTTGCTTATAAACAACGGATTGCTGAATCCACACCAATAATTTCAAAACAGTGTTGACTGTTGGCAGTGTTGTTTCTGGAGAGTGTAGCCTTGAATGATGCCAAGCTATTACTGAAGCTTTGTGCAGTCAGCGAAGGAAAGGTCACCGACAGACATGAGAATGGGAGGTGCGTTGGGGCGACGGGGAGAACTCCTGACTGGTGTATCAGGGATTAATGTCGTCTTCCCAGAGTTATCTGGGAAATGAGAGAACATGCTTCATGGTGAGAGCAGGAAACACCTCATGGAAAAGAACAATGGAGAGTGTGTTGTGTTTCTTTGAAGGGAGAGACAAAAAAAGAATAAAAAATAAATATATATATAAAAAATATTAATGTAGCCTATCTGCCTAGGCTGAGTTTACCGTTTGCACATGTGATGCAGCGATCACATGCTCTTTCAAAAAAGGTGTGCAGGGTCTACAGACGACCTTCTCTCTGAACAATGTTTCTTTTCATCCGCTGTTTCCAGTGACCCACCGCTGTGCCCCGTATTAATCGTCCATGGGAAAAAACACACTGATTCAACCGAGCGCCGGGTGTAGAGGGATATCAGAGCAATCGATGCGAGGAGCTTCTGTAAAGGAAGCAGCAGCAGGCCCCGGTGATGTGGGCGAAGGTGAGAATCTCAGTATGAATCCTACAATTTATCCTGTATAGGCTGCAAAGAACAGAGGGAAAGTTCCATATTTCCACTTCAGCAGCCATCAATAGCTCCCTGGCTGTCTCCACAGCCCTGCTCCATGATTGCTGTTATATGATGGTTAGGTGTTTGTCAGGTGGAAGTGAAGCATATAGTGGACGGTATAGAAAATGTAAGCTACTGTCTTTTCTTTAAACCCTGCAATTTGCATGGTGTGAAATGCATTCAGTAGCGTATTTGAAGAGACTGTAGCCTAATAATTTTATTTGTTTCATAAACATTTCAGTTAATGTATTTTGCAACAGACAAGTACACAGTTGTACTGTAATGTGACAATTAATAGATCTCTACATGTCAGGGTCGAGGGTGCGCAAAGTAGGTGAGAGCCCAGATGCACACTGCGAGCAGAGATTCAGTTCCAGGGTTTATTAAACCAACACACCAGGCAAAACAAAACTCACGATACTGGAAACTGTGGCCTGTACTACGAAGGGAGTTCAACCTACTCAGAGTTAACTCGGGGTTATCAGCCAAACTCAGGGTTGACAATTGAATTATATTGGTGTGTATATCCTACTTCTCATCATTAACACTGAGTACAGATGTGGTGTGTAGTCCACGTGCAGGGTAACCTCGAGTTAACCACGAACAAAACCTGCTCAGAGCAGTTTAGAGATGCAGCGTAAACTGCCATGGCAACAGACACCAATCGGCCAAACACACCCCTTTTCTGCGAACGCGCACCAACTCCAATTGAGTTAACACCGGGTTAACACGGACTCAACTAACCAACATCTTATCCACCTTCGTAGTACCGTTTAACTCCAGTGTAGGCGGTCAGAGTTTGTCAACCCTGAGTTTGCCTGATAACCCCGAGTTAACTCTAAGTAGGGTGAACTGGCTTCATAGTACAGGGCACAGGAGTAAACACTTAAGACATGAGCTAAAGGTACAGGACTAAGAACTAAGACACCGAACTAGGAACTAAGATACGAGACAAGACAGATACTAAGTAACTTAAAGATGTGGATGAATAAAATAATAAAGGCTACACAGAGACTGAAGCAGAAAGATCAAAATCAGATTAATTAATGAAACTGGCAGAGAACATAAATTGACATCTAGCAAACAGACAGAACTCCAGCATGATGGTACAGAACTAACACATGAGAGACAGGAACAGAACTGAACAAGTACTAAGGCAGACACCGAGATGACAGAACAGATCAGACCAGAACCACCACACAGAACAAGCAGAAGACAGAACCACATAGACCAACTCTACAAGACATAAACAGACAGGACCAAATCTAAATGCAAATACACACACCAAGAAGACTGGATACAAGACCACAGACAGGACAGAACCCCAAAACTCAGAATCAAAAACCAAAACCCAGAAACAGAGAAACCAAAATCAAAACACAGAGAAGGCATGGCCAAAATAATATAACACAGACAACCTCAGGACAGGATTGTGACACTACAGGGAAATTAGTAGTGTCTCTGAAATTGATATTTAAATAGTCTTGCTCAAGGACACTGCAGCAGAACTGAAGCCTCTTACATGAGAAGCAATAAAATTACAGCTGCAAGCAGAAATACAGCAACTGGGGTCTAGCAATTTAGTCCTCGGGGCAAAATAAAAAGTTAATTTAGAAGATCTGATATTCTAGATCTTCTAAATAATTATCTTGAGTTCGTTAGGCAAACTCTGAATGCAGTTTTCAACCAACAGTAACACATGCACAAAGCTGCAAAACTTTTGTCACCAGTTGAAACTTATAGCTGCTGTTAATAATTTGAAATGATCTGTGGTTAACTCATTATTAACTAGCTCAGAAAGCTGTAGGGTCCCAGTCTGTAATAATGCATGATGGGGCATTTTTGAAAGCATATGTGGAGCAAACATATATGATCCATCAAAGAGTCCCTGGATTGGCCCCAGTTTAATGTAACCTCAGGGCAATAATTAACCCTAAATCTAAACATAACCCCAACCCTGGATTCATTTTTTTGTCTGTGCATGCCACAGCTCAAATACACAGAAATCACACATTTCATGAAAATATTTTAACATTCAAAGTACCTTTGAAGAATTCAGAAGAGAGCTTAATATTCTTGTGGTATACTTGCATTTGCGTAGCAAAACTCAAAACCAGAGTATTAATATATATTACTATTATATTCTATTTACTACATCTACAGCGATATAAATATGCTTTACTTCAGTATTCCAAATCAGTTAGCTAGAACTGAACTGCTAGATGCACTGATACAGATCAACTTAAGTCTTCAGGGGAAATAGATTGTTCTTCATGTTTGACAGTTATGAGTACATGGATTTGCGTTTCACTTCCACTGGAGTACATTTCATTGATCTTGCAAGCTAACACTTCTAAAACCTTGCAGGACAGAAAGACCTAAGATGCAATCCATATGCAAGAGACAGGATCACAGCAGAGTTAAGTTGGACTTGGCTCCGTGATTCACTGAAATGATCCCAGTATGAGTGCATGCACCGTGACACTGATGACATTTTCAGATATCTGTTGCAGTCGATTGAATCACATTTGCATCTTTCCATTTGGGCTTTTTTTACTGGGTTTAATGGCAAGATAAAAAATATTGTGATTATCTGAATGTGTCTTCTTGCACACAAACACAGATTTTTGTCTTTTGGCAACAATTACCAACATTCAAAACATCACATGTGTTCATGTGCTCCCATTTATATCAACCCTTGACACATCAATGACAAATTGAAGCCGGAAAAAAAAACATTAAGGCCCATACCAAATGTGCGACAGCTTGCCATAAATCCACACAGCATAAATTGGACCAATTATTCTCCTCCTGTCATGAACACAGAGTCCATTCAGTTGACTCAGAGCCTATGCATAGCTGCTGTTGTTTTTTGTACAGCTATTCTAATGTGCCACCACAGAGCTGCGTTCCACAGATCTGCCAGACTGCCAGGAATGCTCAGTTAGCCAGCCCTGTCCTATCAGGAATACCAAGTGCATGTTCAGACTACTCAGAGGATGAGGATACAGATGCCTCTAAGAAGCCTAATCGTCTGACTGTGTTGCTCATCAGAGGAAACATCACTCCTCTTGTTCTGCACAGCGGAGGTCTGCTTTAGCAGCGCTACGCCTTCACACATATGTACTGTATGTATATAAACAGCCTGTGCACATACAGCTCGCACTCACACATATGGGCTCAGGCACACAGGCTAACATAGATACACACACAGACACACAATGTGCAGTCATTATTGTATTCCTAAAGGCAGCAGAGAGGGCAGTTTGCCCCGGCTGTCATACATGAGGGAACATGAGTGATATGGCTCCGTGCCTCCAGGCCTGGCTTGTCACTCTGCTAAATTGTTGTAATTTTTTTTCTTCTGGACTGGCCTGTGGTTGCGTACCCTTCTGCATTTCACCTTGCCACTGTCCTTAGGTCAGAGAGGGAAAAATGGTAAATGTCGTCCGGAAAAAGGTTTATAATTATTTTACCTTCGTTTCTTCAGATGACCTGTATCATACACATTCCGGTACCCAGTAAATGTGTGACTGTGACATACAGACACCAAGACAAATTGCAGTACATTGGGGCATCATGTCAATACTGTTAAATATAGTCTTACATATAAATGTGCCCTTGCATTTATTCAAAGCCTGCAGGCAGTCTATGCCCTCCTATGTAATCATATCTTGTGCAGATCGTCAAGCATAATGGCCATACAGCAAATCATAAAGATTCATCTCAAACTACTCTATATGCATTGCTCTCCAGTTCCTTTCTGATCTTACTAGGGGTGATGGAGTTGTCAGTTTCTTTAACCCAAAGGTCAGATAGCATCTCTTGCAGGTTTGCTTATCTGTGCGCACTGCAGAAGACTTAACAGAGTGGGCCCAAGAAGCATAAAGCAGATGCCTGATCTGCCTCGGCTTATTTTAGTACAGGGCTAGTGTTCAGATGTCTATAACAAGTTGGCGAAAATTACTGGAAGGGGAAGTGAGGAACATGTCATGAAGTTCTTTATGCCCAGTTAATGATGTGCTCAAATGTGACTCAGCGAGAAAGACCCAATAACACCCACTTACTGTCAAATGAAAAAATTACTGCGAGTTGTCCTTAATAATTCTACATGGGTGCTTTCAGAAAAGGTTGCACTGTAAATGTAAGACCTTTAATTAATCCTTTTATTTCTTACAAACCTCAAGCTTGTAAGTCTGCAAGAAGCATCAGTATGCTTGTGCATGCAGGCATGTGTTAACGTTTTTGAGTGCAAACTAAGAAAGGTTAGAGCAACACAGAAAGACATCTCCATCCTGGAAGAGGGAACCCTCCTCTGTTGCACTTCCTGATGTTTCTTCCACTTTTTCCCTGTTAAAGGGTTTTTTGGGGGGAGTTTTTCTTATCCAAATCGAGGGTCTATGGAGAGAGGGTGTATGCTGTACAGACTCTAAAGCCCCTTGAGGCAAACTTGCAGTTTGTGATATTGAGCTATATAAATAAAATTGACAAAGGTAGTAGGAGGGGGGTTGGGGGTTGAGAAGGATGATGCGAGGGAGAATAGCAAAAAGTCCATGTGCGTCCGGTCCTGTACTCAGCTGCTAAGTGCAGCTCTCAGGTTGCCATTTGTCCATTCTCTGTTCCAGAGAGAGGGGCAAGTCACTGAGAGAGACTCCCTGCAGCAGATGGCAGTTATGCTCTGCAGAGGTGAGAAATAGCCCATTAGCCTGACCAAAAATTACAGCCTGCCTCCTCTTTAGTGCTCAGCCTTGAGTACACCTGACCAGATTGGGACTGTGCCTGGCATGATCATCACTCTGTAATCATACTGTTGCTCTGTTGATAAAAAAAGAAAAAAAAAGAAAACTCTGTTGTTGATGTGCTTTAGCCGTCCTTATCTTCACTGTGTGCACATTCATTTAATAAGGAGAGGTCCACTGAAAATTAATAACAATATTTATGAAATATTGAGAGGGCAACACAGAAATATTTTAGCAGTTAGAGCCCATTTATGTGTTGCATCTTCTCCCTTGGAGTTTAAAAATGCCTTCAGCTAAAATTAGGGACTGACTACGACTCAGCACTCATATTCCATAAACATGGAGTAAGAGAAGCAACAAGATGGAGGAAACGTGAGTTGTCAGCTAATCTTGAAAATGTCTACTTTTCAATATATATCCAGACTAAAGTCTTTATGTCCTGTTTTTATTTGGAAATGTGTAAACTTCCCTTATTTTGACAATAACCCCTAAAAGAATAACTAATCAGTAAAAGCTAAGTGACATTTAGGACCACTGGATGCAATAACAAAATGTAAATGACCCTTTTGTGCCTCATAAAATGAGTTGGCGGTTCCCTAAACTAGCTAATCAGTTGATAAGAACAGCCAGTGCACACATTAGAATGTGTAATCATCTTGTTCTTCAACATTTCTTCAAGAGAAGGGTGTTTTGTGGAGCCTCTTTTTTAAATGGAGCCTTTTAAATGTGATTCTTGGCAAATTACTGAAATAACATGTCTATTCATACTTTAGGTATTACCATTGGGGAGTGGCACAAAAGGATGAGGGACTTGGGAGACTTTTAATGCTTCCCCATTGACAGGATAAGGTGAGACTGAATTAATGTGGCAGTTTTCCAAGAAAAAGAAAAAGACAGCATTACAATATGGGGACTTGACAAGCGTGTGAGGATTAGCTTGTGTTACACTGGAAGTAGACCATTTCAGGAGGCTGCTTCAGAAGGAATTAAACAGCCATAGATAGTACATGTTCTGACATGGCATGGGCGTTTATGGCAGGCACTTCTGACCGTTTGGAAGAAGCCAACTCTGCACAGAGCAAACTGCAGACAGCACCAATCTATCTGTTGTCTGTGATCTTTATTTATACAGGACCTAGGAGTCAGAATGAGACAGGCAGAGAGAGAAAAGAACAGTTTTGATCCAGTTTTTCGGGAAATACATTTTTTTACACAAAATGAAACAAGACACTTCCATTGAATAACAAGATTAAAAGGCTATTTTGCTCAGCTAAAACTGTCATGGTGTAATAAATATGTTCCATTCACAAATAAATGTGTGATGTCACAAAGGTCAGCTTTGGTAATTTAATGGAACATTAGAAATGTCAATTGATGTCATAGAAGCAGGTGTTACGAACTGATAAGCCTTTAAAATGTTTAAGATGTTCACAACAGAAACAACACCACACTGGATGACTGCACACTGCAAATCTTTATGATTTGTTAACTCCAGACATTTAGTCAAGGGAACATGAACCGCTACATTATGTGATCAACAGTAATATGTGCTATATTGAACAGCACTATGGAGTCACGCTTTCCTGTGTTGCCAGTAATCACTGGACACTACTGTGCTCTGATGATGTCATTAACCTGCACTCAGACTGTAAAACTCCAACAATGGAAGTTGTTGGCTTCTAAAGAAATGAAAACTTTCTGTCTTGAAAATCTTTCTGGATTCCACACAGGAATCCAGAAAGTAGCTGGGCTGGATTTCACTGAGACTGTCATCACTCTGACTTCGCCACGCCTGCTCCTGGTGCTGGACAACTTGATGAAGGAGATGAGGTTGTCCTGTGACTCGCTCTCCAGGCTAACCTACTCCTAACTACAAGGTGCAACTCCCATTGGAGTTTGAGGTTGTTGGGGGGGGGGGTTCTGTGTCTAACTGACCAATGAGAACATGGTCGACCAAGGCTTTTCTCATCGACTATTAGGAGGTATGCCCTAGTTTTAACCTCCTCTTTTTCAGTCAACGGAAGATGAGAGGTTACATACCTTATGTCCAGTTCACGCTCTTTCCATCTGTGTGGAGCGCATCAAGGCGCTCTAATCAATTGTTTGTTATGACAAGGCAAGGCAGGTTTATTTGTATTATAAATAAATATTATTATTATTTATTTGTATAGGCCATTTCAGCAACCAGGCAATTCAAATTGCTTTACATAAAACACAAAAGCAACATAAAGCAAAATAAAAAGACATTTAAATACCACGCCTCAAATTTGATTTACTAAAAAGGCAGCAGCTAACAGAAAAATCTCCAGCCTTGATTCAAAAGAACTGAGTTGCAGGTGGCCTGCTGTTTTCTGGGAGTTTGGTCCAGATATATGGAGCATAAAAACTGAACGCTGCTTCTCCATGTTTAGCTTTGACTCTGGGGACAGAGGGCAGACATGTCCCAGATGCCCTGAGAGGGCTGGATGGTTTATAATATAGCAAAAGATCAGTACCATTCAGTGCTTTTTAAAAGCACCTCAAAACTGTAGTGATATGATCCACATTTTTGATCTTAGAGAGGACACAGGCAGTATGGATCCCAGACAGCAGGAAAAGCACTGTCGAAAGTGTTTGCCAAACTGGATAGGAGGAGGCTATCACCTTGGCTTACTCCGTCACAGGAAGGTACCCCCAGAGGGCTCTAGGGAACACTCTACTAGGAGTGTGGCTACTTCCTGTGCATTGTCACAAGGTGTCACAGTGGAGGATGGGTCTGCTGCTGCCTCTTGGGCCACCTCACACACCTTTGTGAGGTTTTATAGCCTTGATATTTACTTGACAGAGTCTCCTGCAGCTTTTCAGTTTTGAATGCTGCCAGATGTTAATTTCTGTGGGTTGCCATATTTCTAGTGTTAGTAGTGTAGAATTGAGTAAGCCTTATATGTATGTTTCATTATTTACTGAGGTCTAGCCATGTCAAGCATTTCCAATGAGTGATAGATGTATGAGCAGAGATGTACTACGGATAGCTCCATCGGTCCTGACTTTCTGTGCCAGCAAGGTCTGGGAGTATACATATGGCATTAACATGGTACAAAGTCCAATTTCAAACTGAAAAGACAATTACAAAAGTGGCTCTGTGGCATGCTGTGACTGCTGGTGTATATAAATGTGAGCAGAGTAAAACACTAAAAAACTATGAGAATATGTATCAATTATAAAAATAATTAATAATTAAACTCAGTGGTAATTATACATAGTTTAAATAGGGGGCACAGTAGTGATGATGGTCCGGTATTGAGTGTTGGTGCAGGGTACCCACAAAATGTCCATTGCAGGAGCAGAGAGGTGTGTGGTTTACGAATAAGAATGAGTGTTTGTATAATCAGGCCTCATTAAACACCGGTATAGAATTCCGCATACTAGAGGAAGTTGTACGGTCTGGAAAAGGCTACCTCTTTATTCAGTGGATGACAGCAAAAGGTATTAGTTCAAACGCTCATTCTCATTCATTAAACCAGAATTGTAGCACAACAAATAAAATTTGGAAATGATCCCATTTGGCAATTTTATCTAAAAAACATTTACCATCATTATGATGATAAAATTCCATGTGTCGTCACCTCCAAACCGCTGGACAACATTCAGACAACTGATTCAAATTCAGTTAGAAAGAAATATCACACAAATGAAAGACGCATCTTAACTTGACAAATACACACAGTACTACAAGGCTGTTATCCTGATACGTGTACAGCTGAGTAGTAAAAAGTCACACAGCATTCATTCGCAGATTTTCACAAGGCCAACAGTATTCAAGCTAATCACTCATTATACAGCACAAACAGAACATGGATTAACACTCCTTGTTGTATCGTTTCAGTGATGTAGGTTAGTTTACCCAGAGTCCAATTCCTATCAAAGTTAACTTCTTCTCCAGAGTCCTATCCATTCACAATGTCAGTGGCGGCCTTAGCTATGTTTCACCCAACTGAAATGGGCCCCAAATGTAAACATTTTTGATTTTGTTGCAAACTGCTTTGGCAACATTATTTAAATGAAACATTCATGCCAATAAAAAACACTGAACTGAACTAAACTGAGAGAGAGAGAGGGAGTGTGCAAATATGGACAGAGGTGTTTTTTTGATCATGAAGCCTACTGTTCGTCTACAGTTGTTTCCACACTCCACAGCAAACTGGAGTCTCTGCCGAATAGACAGATCTGCGTTATATACTCTCATCTCCTCTGTCTGTATCCTCGTCTGTATCCTCACTGTGCTGGATCATTATAAACTATGATGAACTGCTCGCCACATCTCTCTCTCTTGTCCAGGCGCTGTCTCTCCGTCTTCACCTCCTTCAGTTCTCATTGTTGACTGTGTGGCTGCTGTGGCTGCTTTGACACACAGTATGTTGGTGTTCAAGTCTGCTGTGGCATAAAACGTTCTGGTTTGGTCCTGTATAAGTGTGTAATTTGTTAATAAAGATTAGCTCTAAGTTATCTTGGCCATTCAAATGAATATGGCAAACATGAATATCATGCACCATTTAGCATGACGTCATTAGATAGACAGACCTATTGTCAGCAACACTTTGTAGTGGAGACCCTATAGTGGGAGACTATAGTGTGTTTTGCCCTTAAAAAAACACACTACAGTATTACTGTAAAGAGTTACTATAGAAATACCACAAAAATAACAATAAAAATAGTAATATCAGTATTACTATAGTAATTGTATATTGTATATTGTTTTTGGAAGGCACTATAGAAAACCAATACTATTGAGTTAGCTTTGCTGATCTGAAGATATAGTTATACCATAATGTTTATATAGTATCTCCATAGTGTTTCCTGTAGTATTACAGTGGTTTTTCAGGAAATTACTATATTTTTAATATATTGTTTATACAGTATTACTATAGTGTTTTCTATAGGCCTACGTTTTTTTCGGATGCACTATAGATATACTATACATTTATAACACAATTATAGTATCACTATAGGAATGTTAGAAACAACAACAACTGAAACACTTTATAATATACTATTATTTAAAACAATTTAGAAATTCTACAAAGACCTAGATACATAGTATTGAAAAATTATAGGGCTACTATAGCTAAACCATAAAACAACATTACAATAACTAAAGCCAAATAGCTAAACAACTTTCAGGTGTGAACAGGTAGCATTGTGAGCTTTCATACTGAAAATACGTCATTGACATGCTCCTAATATCACAGGAGACGCCAGAGTCAGTTATGATGCTAACTTGCAGTTTTACATATTTTTTTCTTTCACAAATGTCACCTAAATTTCCAGCAATTTCTGAAAATATATGCAAATAAGTGGACAAATACTTGCTAGCAGCTGTGTATGGTGTTTTTATTGTTTTTACAACAATTTATTTCCCAAATATGTTCTAAACAATTTGCCTAATTATGACATTAAAAAGTAGTTGGTGACAGATGGGTGCATGGAAGCCTGGTATTAATCTCACCAAAACAGTTGCATAGCACCACAAACATCTATGTTTGCCATAGTACTGAGAAACAAGACAGGTCAATCAATTAAACTTCAGACACTGAGATGTCTCCTCTATGTCTGTGCATTATCACAGGCAAAGGGAAATTGGCAGCTGGATAGTGAGAACTGCAGCATGTACAATTGAAGTTCATGTCCTATTTATCTAAATCTTTAATGTCAATGAACTCACAGCATTCTGAATGTTCAAAGTCCTCTAATGTTCTTTTCAAGTTGTGAAAAAACTACTCATTTTCTATATCTTTGACTATTCTTGCTTTGATTACTTCAGATACGATTTGATGCAACGAAACTATATTCCCTACATTGCAGCAGCAAGTACTGGTATATATTAAAGAATAATTAATATTAATAATATAACGAATGAAGGTGAAGGACCAACAATACTCACACAACATATTAAGGAAAAACTATACGATTAACAATGTGCAAAAGCAATATAAGATATTATCAGGAATTGCAAAATAGCTGCAATAGTCTCCATGGCAGCAGAGCATACTGGGACATAAGAGGCATCAATCTACATGACAATGAAAGAAATAATAGAGAAGAAGACAAAGACAATATGGGCAGATTTTCCCTGGGCTGTGGATACCTGTGCTGAGCCAAACTGTATACTGCACTGCTGGAAGGCTTTTACTCTTAAACATCAGCAGAAAGTTTTGAGATTAACATTGTGAGGGAGTAATGGACTTTCATTACAGCCGTGAAAAAAACTCAACCAAGGGTAGCTAAGGCTGCTGTCTGAGAGATGACAAAAATGTAGGAGTATAACTCAGCTCCAAACAGTAGCAGCTCTTCTGTTATGGACGTCTCACAACACAGCTCAACAAAGTGAGTGTCACCGTCTCACGTTTCCTGTCCCCTGCATGGCCACACATGCTTGAGCCAGTCAGTTCACCGTGATGTCATAACAGCTCAGTCACTATCGCAGGCGCCATCACGCTGTGGCTCTGCAAACGCCGTGGCTCTGCTCACAAGCAGAACATCAACAGCACTGTATACGGTATGGTTGGGCTTTGGAAATCACCTGCTGAGAATGTGAAATGAAAGCACAGTTTGGCACGGGCTGCACTTGGCTAAAGTGTTCCCTTTTGTACCGTCTGACTGGAAACATGATGTATGTAATTAAGTGTAGCATGTACACACAAGTGTGCAAAGATATTTTCTGGTTATAATAGGTCTACAGGGGGACATGCAGCTACAGGAGGGTAGGCATTAGGCAATTAGAGTACTATACCATATTCACCTCGCTTTTAGATGCAAATAACAAGTGTAATCATAAAGATTTGCAGTGCAAAGAAGTGACAATGTGCAAGAGACACGTGAACACTCATAATCACAACATAACATGTGCAGTATATAATATGCATGAAAAGGGACTTCTCGACAGTGCAAGCAATCCTATGTATCTGTTCTCTGAATAGGCAGAACATAATTTTAAGACTTGATGATCAGTGTCTGACATGGATGTGAATGCTCTGTGGGACTGTGCCAAATCTGTACTTTTTTTTTATTGTTTTGCATATGATGCAATGTTCAACAGAAGCTCATAGTTTCCTGTCAAAATTTTGACATCTGATAGATCCCTGATGGTTTCTCTGTTTAAATGAAAGGGCCGTTGGCACTGGCAATTCCCCTGCTATAATGAAATTATACCCAACTGCAGCTCCAATGCTGCGGTGTGTTATCATTTTGTGCCTTTTCTGAAATGTTCAACTTCTACTAGGTTATTCTAACATTATTTCTTTTTGAGAACAATGTTTCATTCCCTCCTTAATGTCTGGTATTGTCATCCACATACAGTGCATTTCTTCTGGTGAGTTTAAAAAAGCAGCAGGGGTGGTAAGAAAAGGTAAGAGAAGGTATTTTTTATTGTAAGCGCACAACAGATGAACTAAAGCATCAAAAAGACATTACTTTGTAAACACACTCCCCACACAGCTTGCTCAGGGATGTCAATCAAAATGTCACGCCCCCGTGTGCAGGATGGCTATGTAACCTTTCACAGAGTGTTTTAGGAACAACATCTTGAGTTCAAACTCGCTATAGGCATGGGTTTTTGTCAGTTTCTGTCATTTTCTTGAACAACTTTACCGTGAGGTTCACTGCCAAAAAAAAAAAGTGGTGTTGTTTTTCATTTCATGGGGCATGTAAGGTGAATTTATATTTTACAGTGCCACAGTGGTCAGACGGAGTGTGCAGCATGTAGGAGGCATGAGCCAGGAGACAACTAAACAGAACCATTAAAGAGAGGCGCAGAACAAGGTTGGCAGAAGCAGTGTAACACCAATCATGTTAAACTGAACCAGTGATTTGCATTCTTACACACATAAATGCATGTGCGCTAAAACTGAGACATAGTCATAATGCATATGTATGATACATCATCTCATAAACTCAAGAGTAAGTAGGCAGAAGAATGTGTGCTGAGACTGTTTGGTTGTACTGTCACTATTTATATGCATTTCCTGTCCTTATTTAGATGCAGAGAGAGTGGACAAACATCAGAATCAATTGAAGGCGCTGCTCTGATTCCAAATCCCCAGGCAATTTTGCCAGCTTTTACGTGTTAAAAACAAAGGCATCGGCTCAAAATACCTGGAGTGCAGGTGTGTGTATTCACGCATGGGTCTTTCTGCATGTGTACCGCACACACCTATGAGCATTGTCTGTTCTCACATCGCTGTCTGGTTGTGATATTTAATGTCACTGTGAACACCACGTCATTTTAAACTGCACCCCTAAAAGAATAATCAAATTATCATGCAGGATTCATATCTGGATTAAAAAGAAGAAGTCTGAGAAGTCTACAGATCAAATGCTCAAAATAATTTTATTGTAATGTGACTCTGTCCAGCAAGAACCACACACTCTCTGTTTCTTGATCAAAATTCTCTATTTCGAGGTCCAATCTCAGAAACATTCATCCATATGTTTCATCTAAAGTATCATCTCCCTACAGTAGTGCTGTCTTTATTGCAGTCATTCCTGCAGTACAGTGCTTCCCTAGAAAGCAGTCTAATTAGCTGCCCAACCTAAAAGAGACTCCTGATATGCCATAAATCCAGTGAAAAATCTGTTTCTTTAATGAGTTGCTTTCATGTCCTCAGGTTCCAACAAGACGTTGAAAAAAGAAGAGTGCCTCTAGAAATGACAGGGTAGGTATATCTTGACCTATTTTAATGCTCTCAGGATCAAATTAAACAATAATATGAAATCTATGAAATGCAGTTCTCCAAAAGCATCTCTGCCGATGAAGTTACCCGGTGTTGCGCGCAATGATTCGCTGCCTACTGAGGTTCAATCTATAAAGAAATCACCTTTCCTTCTGTGCTCTTAGTAATGGAAAAGAAGCATCATACACTACACTAAATGGCCCAAGAATCAAGACTAGATGTCCATTAGTTGATTTTTTTTTTTATGTTATTGAATTGGCTGCTTTAAAGCTATGCCTCACTATTCTGGCATCCCTGTATACACTACAATCATATTTCCATCTCATGTTCTGCACTATAATCGTTATTTCTTACGTTCAGCATCATTTGTCAAATGTTCATTATAATGTCCCATTACATACTTTGTAATGACTTGTATATATCTGCACATTACAACCTGAAGGAATATTTTGCTTTTCAGGTTTATACCTATGACTGTGCTATGAACTCTGGGTCTCTGTTTCATTATATTCAGGCCTCAGCTTTTCTCTGCTCGCTGTAATTGCTTACAATGTACTAATGCACTCTCAACATGCAAAATTACTGTCGTACAGGATTAAAAAATGAACTCATTATGTGAGATACATAATTAGTTCTGACATTGACATTCCTCTCGTTTAGTACAGCTTTAAATATGGGTTCAAATAAAATCCATATGCAAACATTTGAGATATAATTTAAAACCTGCCATAACTGTTTTTTTGGCCACTTGGGGCTGCAGAAATAAGAAGTAAACATAACACTGACATATTATCACCTTATGGTTGATTTTGTAAATTTGTTAGCCAATTTCTTCTGTGTATGGTTGTGAATACATGATTTACACCTTGGATAACTTGTAAAGTGTAAGATCAGAAGAACAGTTTATTGGGTCAACTGAATTTGTAAACAAATTGAAAATATCAGACTCAGTTTAAACTTGCAATGAAACATTTGTTGGCCACTTGGGGGCATCAGAAACATGCTGTAAGCACAACACTGACATATAATCACATTGATGGCAAATGTGTCAGCAAACAGGTGCCTTTTTACACACCCAGCATACCGAGCAACATACCATTCATTTGTAGTCGTATTTCTGTCCAGCCAAATAATATAAGTGTAATATTCAACCTCCTTTTAGCTCTGTTATCTACATGTTATCTGGTTCTCTGCTAAATTCTCAGCTCATGTTCACCAGCTAATCGATGGCTTGCTGGACCTGGTAACATGCACTGAGTTCGGGAGGTTTTTTTCAATGAAAATGGCAGCCTGCTGTGTCTGGAAACATGGTGAGAATAAATCGAAACAGGAAGGTTGCGAGCTGTGAAACCAAATGATTTGTCTCGTGTTAAACTGTACTACCTCATCAGACTATTCACTGAACTGATCTCAGTACAGAAATCATTTTTAATGTATCTTTCTGTAACAAGCCAGTCATTGTCTTTTCCACTGTCTCCCCAATGGATTCCCTTATGGCGCTTTACATGAATGTTGTTGTTTATTACATAAGATGTGCCACCTTCTGTCCGATCAGCTTGTACCTTTCATTCATTCACACACACACACACTTTTAGCTCTGTTATCTACATGTTATCTGGTTCTCTGCTAAATTCTCAGCTAATGTTCACCAGCTAATCGATGGCTTGCTGGACCTGGTAACATGCACTGAGTTTGGGAGTTTTTTCTTCAAATACACATTGTTTCAGCAGATCTAAATGATTACATATCCAATCTAAATCATTATAAATACTCCAATATAATGATTACATTAATTCATTTAGCTGATGATTTTATCCAAAGTGACTTACAAATGCTATACATCAGAGGTCGCACGTCTCTGGAGCAACTAGGGGTTAAGTGTCTTGCGCAGGAACACAATGGTGGATGGGTCACAGTGGGGGATTGAGCCTGGGTTTCCACCAAAGGCACGTGTCTTATCCATTGCTCCATCACCCCTTCCAGCAGTATTAAAGTTGCCGTAGAATTCTTGTATGTTGTCTGGTTTTCCCTTTGATGTCCTCCGGCTGCTGTGCCTCCACTTTTGGTGATTTACAGAGTTTGTATGTTACCAGTTACTTTAACCGTTACTACTGCTATCAGCAGCTGCTGCTAGCTACTCAGTTAGCCGTGCAGCTAGTCGTCCTTTGCTGATTCTGCCTGGACTGGAAACTTGGTGCTCTGGGGGTTGTGGTGGTGTTTACACCTCTAACATGTACAGAAACTGCGGGCTGCTGGTTCAGAGCCAGCTGATAACAGGAACTACCGTTAGCTGCAGCTACCGTTAGCAGCAGCTAGCAGTTACTGTTAGTGTTGCCATCTTTGTCACTATGAAATAAGGGACAAAAGGTGGCCTGCAGCAGTGCGGGTATGGTTTTGTGTGAATGTATAGTGTATTGTTTAAAGCATAACTCTCATGCTATATGGCAACATACGGTAGGTTTAATAATAACACAGTGCTTTCATTACATGTTGCATTTACTACGTGTCTAATACAAAACACTTAGGTTACAAACACTGTAGTTTAGAAAAAGTTATTGCCTATACATATGACAAACTAAAAATAACATAGCTTCTGTATGCTGTTCCTTTACTGTATAAGACAAAACACTTGTGATGTGCTTCTGTTTCCAGTTCATCCGTTTTTTAGGCAGTTCATCAGAGCTTACCGAATACCATTTGCAGTTTCATCACTAACTTATCTTCATAAAAGTCAAGTAACTTGCACTTCACTCCATCAGATACAGAAAAATATTTCACACACACAGGAAACATTTTCTATTTCCCTTGTTTGTGGCGTCTGTGGCAATCGAGTAAAGCACAGGCTCACATTCAGTTGGGGATAGATCATTCAGGATATCCTGCACAGTCTTTGGCCATAAAACATTCATTGAGATAATTTCAACTTTCGTTCTTCCCAAGTGCATCTTCTTTACAACCTTTGAGTCATGAAACAACGCACAGTTTAGCTTAACAAGACAGTCAGTGCTGTTGTAGCTGAGTCAGTGTTTAACAGTGAGATACACGTACGAGGCTTCACTTGCCACTATTTTATCAATTTCCACAGTAGCTGCATTTAACGTTACTTAACGTATACTGAGGCACGTGAGGGGGGCTATGATTGGACGGTGACTATTGTCAAGTGTCGTGATCAGCACTGCTGCTATTGCTGTTGTATCAGTCAGTGGTTATATCAGCATACTAGTCAATAAACGGGACAAGAGAGGTCACGTGTGGGACATAATCAATTAGGCCTAATATATGGGACTTCCCGGCTAATACGGGACAGTTGGCAACCCTAGTTACTGTAGCGTTAGCAGCAAGTAAAGCTATCTGTCCATCAGGAAACTTCATAAATCACAGCGGCAGAGCAGCCAGAGGACATCAGAGGAAAAAACAGAAAATATTTACCTTTTCTTCATAAGCATAAAAGCACTTTCTGTGAGACACACTGCACAACCTCCTCCTCGCTCTGGCTCTATAAACTCATATGACTTCTCTGCAACGTGGGCTGGTCTATGTAAAATTTGGAGGCATGAATATTAAAGATCCCAGACGTTATGTCACATCTAGCGCTTGTTGACATTCGTCCGTTTTTCATGGTCTTTTGCACTCACAAGATTTTTCAATGGAGATTGAGGCTCACTGTATGTCAGTTCCATGTACTGAACTCTTTTTATTCAACTGCCAAGGTAAATACAGTTTTCCATTCTACAGCACTTTTAACTAACCTGACAAAATATGATATGATAGTAGGTATATAGACTCTCTATCCTTGAAAGACATTTCAAGCATGGTGTCTGCTACCTAGGGCTTAAACAACCGTGAGCTCCAGAATATGAATAAGTTCCTACAGTAGAAAATATTCATTTTCAACTACCGTGAGAAACATTGCCTCTGGACCAAGGACACTAATAGTATAGTCTCACTGTGGCTGTTTCTCAGTGTTAACTGAGAGTCTCCTCTGCGTATGTTTAATCATTAATCTCACACTCAATTGGTCACAATAAGCATGGGACTATTTACTTCAGAAATGAGTATCAGCTCTCCTCATCTGCTCTGCACTCCATCTATTGATTTGTTCTCTATCCACTCAGCATCTGTCTACAATATCATAAGAAAAAATATCCACTATATGTAAATACAATAAAATGAAGTAATGACTAAACACAGGACAGTTTTGTCTCGTGTTAAACTGTACTACCTCATCAGACTATTCACTGAACTGATCTCAGTACAGAAATCATTTTTAATGTATCTTTCTGTAACAAGCCAGTCATTGTCTTTTCCACTGTCTCCCCAATGGATTCCCTTATGGCGCTTTACATGAATGTTGTTGTTTATTACATAAGATGTGCCACCTTCTGTCCAATCAGCTTGTACCTTTCATTCATTCACACACACACACACACGCAGTTTGTTAGCCATGGTGTTAACATTGTTTTCTAACACAAACCTTTTGCCTTCTTTATCTGATAGACAATACCACCATCCGACCTTTCATTTAAAAATAAATAAATAAATAAATAAATAATGTTTTTAAGCAGCTTAAATTGAGATGTGTTGTATAAATGTTTTATAAATGCTAGGTCCTCTTTTCCCCTATAATTTTGAAAATGAATCAGGGAAAGACCAATTATACATGGGAGAAATTTGTAAGTGGGCAATCCATATCATTTTCATAAGCATTGTCAGTAAAAAAAAGAGAAATCCATTCTTTGTGCGTATTTATTGCCCATGTATAATGTTCATTTTGCTTTCTCTTGAGCAAGAGGAAGTTATCAAGATGCATAATAAGTCAATCCCATGGCCCCTATTAGAACAGAGCTTCAGTCTGGTCAACTGTGCTGCTGAACTGCATCCTTTTACTGCAGACTCGTCTGTTTCTGTCCACGTCTCCACAGTGCCCTCCTCAGGGCTCCACTGCTGGTAATGTTACATGCTGCAAAACTAATTCTGGACATGGAGCTATGTTGTCCATGAGACGATGCTCTAAAGTCCAGACAGTGCTCAAAATATTAGTTTATCTTTATGGCTTTAAACTGACCCATATTGATTATAGTCGAGTACACAGACCTGTTCAACATGCCGCAAATGTTGCAGCTCTTGTTTGTTTGGTACTGCCTCAGGATTTTCAACACCACCACCACTTCTTTTGGTGCTGCTCAATATGTGTCCATGGGGAGTTAAGTACTATTAAGTATATTTGCGAATGCAAACTGTACTCCACTTCTACAGCAAGAAACACAGTATAAACAGAAAACTTTCAAATCTGTACAGCCATGACATGCTGACTGAGTTCCTTCCTTTGTACCCTTAGCGTAAACAAACACAGCAAGAAAAATAACGCACAATTTGAAATAGATTGACAGGATTTAATTTCAGAGCATCAGTCGCACATTTATACATCAGTGTTCACAAATGATTTCTCAAGTTGTTCATGAATAAAGTAACATGCATGGGAGCAATGTCTTTGTACTAAACAAACAAAACAATCATTAGAATCTTTTTTGTGTGAATCATTTACACTGAAACTGCGCAGCAAGGCGGCTGCAGACCAAGCATGCCACCAAGCCCCAACCACCACCCCCGATCCCACATCATCACTGATCCTGTAGCTGCACACGTGACCCCTTAAGTACTCTTCAGGACAATTCCTTGCCCTACCACACAATTTGGGGAATTCAAAACTGCTAAATAATCAAACAATACCTAGCTAATTAAAATCATATAAGTGTTTCTTGAGTTTCTTGAGTTGATTTAATTCTCCTAACTCTAAATTAAATACAGCATCTAAAAACCCATTGGATTAAACTCAGAATGCAGGGAATAATACAGGGCTGCTTTACCCAACTCATGTTTTGGACATACATGTAAATGCACCTGCTCTGTGATAGTCTCAGAGGTCCGTTTAAAGCGCAGAGAGCATCATGAAGAACAAGGAACACACCAGGCAGGTCCGAGATACTGTTGTGGAGAAGTTTAAAGCCAGATTTGGATACAAAAAGATTTCCCAATCTTTAAACATCCCAAGGAGCACTGTGCAAGCGATAATATTGAAATGGAAGGAGTATCAGACCACTGCAAATCTACGAAGACCCGGCCGTCCCTCTAAACTTTCAGCTCATACAAGGAGAAGACTGATCAGAGATGCAGCCAAGAGGCCCATGATCACTCTGGATGAACTGCAGAGATCTACAGCTGAGGTGGGAGACTCTGTCCATAGGAAAACAATCAGTTGTATACTGCACAAATCTGGCCTTTATGGAAGAGTGGCAAGAAGAAAGCCATTTCTTAAAGATATCCATAAAAAGTCTCATTTAATGTTTGCCACAAGCCACCTGGGAGACACACCAAACGTGGAAGAAAGTGCTCTGGTCAACTTTTTGGCAACAATGCAAAACGTTATGTTTGGCGTAAAGGCAACACAGCTCATCACCCTGAACACACCATCCCCACTGTCAAACATGGTGGTGGCAGCATCATGGTTTGGGCCTGCTTTTCTTCAGCAGGGACAGGGAAGATGG